>NC_070595.1:26126726-26426726 GCF_027409825.1 Scomber japonicus
GTGGAATCAGCAGATAAGGAAAGCATCCATAATTGACTGTAACTTGAGCCAAAGCCTTATCTTTTCCCTTCTACTGATTGTGAGATCTCCTCAAAGGTTTCTGTTATTTTGCTGAGAGACAAACATGAAAGAAACTATCCGTTCATTGGATAACGGGGGGGGGGGGGGGGGGGGGGGTTAGATAACAGTGTTTGAAAGGTGTATGAAACAAACGAGAGGTAGTGTGGGAATATGTCCATTCTTAAAAGAAACCGTATCTTTAGACACACTTCTGTTAATTACTAAATCTATGTCCTGTTTAGCTGAGGGACACACACACACACACACACACACACACACACACACACACAAACACACACACACACACAAACACACAGAGTTTTGTCTTTACAGCGACTGTTTACTGCACTCACCCTTCCTCTTGTGCTGCCAGGGGGCTCAGAGACAGTTTGGAAAGGTTCTTGGCATACTCCTCCTCAATCTTTATCCTGAAACACAAAGAGAAAGATGGGAAACTGTGAGCTGCTTGCTTTAAGAGAAGGCGGACAGTGCTTTAGTGAAGTGGGACAAAGAAAAAAAAAAAAAGTGTTTCAACAGAGATCATTTTTAACCCTCCTGTTGTCCTCGAGTGAAGGAAGGGAGAGAGGAATAAGGAAGGAAAGAAGGAAGGAAAGGAAGGAAGAAGGAAGGAAAGGAGGGAGGGAGGAAGGAAAGGAAAGGAAGGTAGTAAGGAAGGAAGGGAGGAAGGAAAGGAGGAAGGAAATGAGGAAGGAAGGGAGGAAGAAGGAAGGAAAGGAGGGAGGGAGAAGGAAGGATGAAGGAAGGTAGGAAGGAAGGAGAGAAGGGAGGGAGGGAGGAAAGGAAAGAAGGATTGGAGGAAGGAAAGGAAAGAAGGAAGGTAGGAGGGAGGGAGGGAGAAAGGAAGAAAGAAGGAAAGGAGGAAGGAAGGTAGGAAGGAAGGAGAGAAGGAAGGAAGGGCGGAAAGGAAAGAAAAAAGCGAGGAAGGAAAGGAAAGAAGGAAGGTAGGAGGGAGAGAGGGAGAAAGGAAGGAAAGGAGGGAGGAAGGAAGGAAGGAAGGAAGGTTAAGGGAATGACAGAAACTTCTAGAACAATTTGACACAGAGGCTGAAGACCAGATTTAGCACAGAGCTCAGAGCTCTGAGTCTTTAAACATCAATAAACTCATTGTTGCTTGTGAGAAACTCTCCGTCAGTATTTCACACAGCAGCCCCCGTTTTCTCATTTCCATCTCAATTTTAAGAAATGGAAATGAGGATACGCTCATATTTGGCCTAAACTATTCATTCAAGCGGGACAGCCGTGTGTTTGTGCCCTTTGTGGTCTTCACTTCCTGCGCCGGGTCTCACATTTACCATCCACACCTGAGTAAATCTGTCACCTAAAGAAGGTCACAAGGCTCGTTCTTACTTTGAATGTTCGGATACTCCCAGCACCGAGCAACACAGAAAGGTCAGGAGAGAGAAAAAGTCTACTTTCTTTCTAAAGAATTTGGGAGACGGTGGCTTTAACCCTCCTGTTGTCCTTCAGTCAAGGAAGGAAGGGAGGGAGGAAAAGGAAGGAAGGAAAGGAGGGAAGGAAGGAAAGGAGGGAGGAAAGAAAGATAGAAGGAGGTAAGGAAGGAAAGGAGGGAGGAAGGAGGGAGGGAGGAAAGAAGGAAGGAAAGGAGGGAGGGAGGAAGGAAGGAGGGAGGAAGGGGGGAGGAAGGAAAAGGAGGAAGGAAGAAGGGAGGAAGGAAGGAAGGAAAGGAGGGAGGAAAGGAGGAAGGAAGGAGGGAAGGTAGGAAAGGAGGGAGGAAAGAAGGAAGGAAAAGAGGGAGGAAGGAGGGAAGGAAGAAGGAAGGGAAAGAGGGAGGAAGGAGGGAAGGAAGAAGGAAGGAAAGGAGGAAGGAAAGCAGGAAAGAAGGAAGGAAGGAAGGAAGGAAGGAAGGAAGGAAGGAAGGAGGGAGGAAAGAAAGAGAGAAGGAGGTAAGGAAGGAAAGGAGGAAGGAAAGCAGGAAAGAAGGAAGGAAGGAAGGAAGGAAGGAAGGAAGGAACAGTCAAAACAGACGGGGTCAGCTTGACCCAGGAGGACGACACAAAGGTTAAATGTGTGACTAGGTTTATTCAAAGCAGGAAATCTTCATTACCTTCTCACCATCTATATGTGAATAGAGCTTTTGTAGAATGAAGTGGAGCTAATTATATCGAGCAGCGTGAGATCGGATGTATAAAAGTTTAAACGTCATTGCTTGTTATTCATTTTGCCTTTGACATCCTGATTTGGATTCAGTAGCAGCAGCTAATCTGTGAATTCCCTGTGTGTTCGCTCGCCTAATTGGGCTCAACAGCTCCTTTAATTAATGAGTGCAAGAATAAATTGCAACACTGCTGTTAGACAAACACCATTCACATCCTCTGCTTTTTATAAACTGAGCTCTCTCTGGATTGTTTTTGCATCCAATATTCATATTTATGTTTCAAATGATTATACAGAAAAATGTCATGATTTTAATGATGATCTTTCTGCTCCAGTTTTTAATCATTTGTAAGCATTTTTTTCATATATCGTCAAAATAATGAGATTTACTTTATATTTGACACTATATGACATGATTTATATCATAGACTGTATAAAAGAAATGGACGTAACATCCGTGACGTCACCCATTGGTTTGTGGACTGCTGCTCGGAAGCCAATAGTTTCTAATCTAGGCAGCGCCATCTTGAAAATTTCAGGTGCATGCTGGGAAAAATAAAAACACGGATTCTACTTATATGGGCATGAGCGGGGTCATGGGCAGAGCGGGGCGGTTGCTATGGTTGCGAGGGCTGGATCTCGAGGACATTGGTCAATCAACCTGTCAATCAGGACATAGCCACGCCCTAATGCATACCCTGCTTCATTGTCAAATATAAAATCAAGGAGGCCAAAATGTCCCAAATGAACATCATACTGCATTGAAGAAGGCTTTAAACTAGCGATTGAGACCATAAACACATTTTGAAAACGTTTACTGAGGTTAGAAATCAAGTGAGAAGTTGGTGAATTCTCCATTGACTTGTATAGAGACGGTCGCCCCCTGGTGGCCTTTTGATAGAATGCAGCTCTAAGTTACTTCCACGTTGGCCTCATTTCAGAGGACCGGAGCTAATTTATATTCATTTCACAGAGCAGAAAGTGTCTTTTTATTTTGGGTGTGAGCGGCTATGAAGTAAGATTTGTATATATAATGTAATAAAGTACAGGAAGTGTCATTAATATGAATGCCAGTATATATTTTAACCAAATAATGTGGCTTGAATGACTCAACATTTTCATAGTGCCACCAGAAGTAAAGAAACTGTTGGTGATAACACAAAGATAAACCTCAAGAGACTTCTGTTGAACACTGACTGACCCAGATAAACAGCAACACATTTAAGTTTTATTAGGAAAAGTTTGTTGAGTTGAGCTTTTTTTTGGCTAGAGGAAATCTGGGTCTGCAGTGTTTAATGACAGATTATATCAATAATGCTATTTTATGCTACTTGTTTGGTCTGAAACATTTTTAAATCACACACCTCCCACACACACACACACACACACACACACACACACACACACACACACATAGAGAGTAGCTGTTATTCCCTCTGCCAACAGTGAAGCCTGTCGGTGATGTGCAGCTCCTGGTGAGAAGCCAGGACCATGATATTTACAAGAATTGGCAAGATTGAGTTTGTTGGGGGGAAAAAAACTCATTGAAAAAAAAAAGGAGTATGTTAAGGATAAGGCTGGCAAGGATCTACAGTATATGTGTTAGTTAATCTCTTATACTCTCTGTGGCTATTTGCCCAACACCCACCTCGTTTCTACTGAATACACTGTGTATAAAAAAAAGCAGAATAGTCCTAGAATAGCTGGCCACTGCAGGTTTAAGCTATCCTCACTCAAACAGGAATACATCATTCATTTGTTAGGGACTATTTTTTGTGGCGGATGAATCCACATTTGGTGCTTTTATGAGTATTTCTTGCAGCAGGATAGTGTGTGTGTGTGTGTGTGTGTGGGATTGAGGTTCATGGTGATGTAGGAACATGTGACCCAGTGCAGCAGTGCAGAGGCTCATTGATGTGTTTTTAATTATTTTTGGACAACAATGGAGCTCTGTGGCACAAAAGAAAAAGATCTATCAGGCTTTGGGTTCACATACAATACTTGTAAGTAGATCAATATGGTGTTAGTTTTGTTTTTTTTCACTTGATTTATGAGCAATAAGAGAAATACTGAATATCATCAGAATAATCTATAAACATACTCTAGCTTGCTGACACCTTAAATTCAAAAGCTGGATTCATAATATCTACAAAACCCCCCCGAAAAAGTCTCTCTGGATCCATCAGGGGGGATAATATCTGCATCCAAAGCATATGTAATTAATTCATCTGCATTCAACAAGCTATAACAGCAGAGTCGAATCCTATCTGGATTTTACCTCTCGTGGATAAACTCGGACATTTCCTTCTGCATCTGTTTGCCCTTCAGCTGCTTCTGCAGAAGGACCTCGAAGCCCGCCACAGAGGTGGTCCCCTGGGGGTCTTTCTTGTCGGTCTGAGGAAGAAGAGACCATGATTCAAACACAACGAGCGGACCAATAAACAACCACAAAGAATTGTCCAGTTAACGTCAGAGAGGGGTTTGTGAGGACGGCTGGTGAGTCACACACTATGTGCATGAACGTGTGACTCACACTCGCATGTCAAGGAGGGCAGGCGTTGAGTGTGTGTGCGTGTCACTCACTGGATGTGGGCAGATGTGTGTGTGTGTGTGTTATGTTTGCTTTTGAGCAGAAGAATACCAAACAGGGGTTGGGGGAGGGGTGGGAGGAGGGGAGGGGGGGGTTAGGGTTCGGTGATGTGCAGCCTTGTTTGTGACAGGAGTGATGTGTGTGTGTCGCCACGTGGAACAGAGGTGCCAGATTTATTTCACACAGCAGGTCTGAGCAGCAGGTCAGCGGATGTACGAAAGCATCACGAGCAACATGACACGACAGGCCGCCAACAAGGAGCAACGCCGTGATGAAGGAGGGAAGGAAGCAGGCGTCGGATTTCACTCCATTATGCAGGCTCAATGGCTTCTTCAATACAAATGTAATTTAGGATGGAAATGTATGGAAACTGAAGACTACAGCAGCAGCAGCAGCAGCAGCCGCGGCGGAGACATTGGAAGTGATGACTGTGTTTGCAGAGGAGCCGGTCGATCAGCCTTCCACCTGTGATCCACCCACTTCAAACGTGAAAGCCAATTTTCGGTCTTTTGTTGAACGAGCAGAGAAAGTGCTGGATCCATTCTCAACTGGCAAAAAAGCATATCGACTGTTTCGTCATGATTTTAGTCTCACAGTAATTGAATACGAGAGTCGAGCTTTTGACTGCAGTGTGCATTTCCCAGCAAAAATACTTTGTGTGTTTTTAAGGTTCTGCAGCTTCCTTCATACTGTATGTGCAGAATGGAAAATCAGCTGTCTTTTGTTTCAATAAGATAAGTTATTACTTTATAGCTTTAACCCTCCTGTTGTCCTCAAGTCAAGGAAGGAAGGGAGGAAGAAGGAAGGAAAGGAGGAAGGGAGAAAGAAGGAAGGAAGGAAGGAAGGAAGGCAGGAAGGCAGGAAGGAAGGAAGGAAGGAAGGAAGGAAAGGAGGGAAGAAGGGAGGGAGGAAGGAAAGAATGAAGGACGGAGGAAAGAAGAAAGGTTGGAGGGAGGGAGGGAGGAAAGAAGGAAGGAAGGAAGGAGGGAAGGAAAGAAGGACAGATAAAAAGGGAGGAGGGAAGAAAAGGAGGAGGGAGGGAGGGAGGGAGGGAGGGAGGGAGGAAGGAAGGAAGGTAGGTAGGAGGGAGGAAAGAACAATAGAGGAAGGAAGGAAGGAAGGAAGGAAGGAAGCAAGGAAGGAAGAAAAGACATAAAAGAAGGGAGGAAGGAAGGAGGGAAGGAGGGAAGGAAAAAATGAGAGAGGGAGGACAGAAGGAAGGAAGGAAAGGAGGGAGGAAGGAAGGAAAGGAGGGAGGGAGGACGGAAGGATAGAGGAAAGAAGGAAGGAAGGAAAGAAGGAAGGGAGGACCTTTAATCTTAATGTGACCAGTATGAAGTAAACCTGCTTAATGCTTCTGCAGCTGTTTTTAAAGTAGCAGGTTTCACTCAGCAGACATTTATGTAGATGCTGTTATATCTGTATTGAGCTAATAGAAGCTGATCACGGATCAATACCCATGATTTATTAGCAAGGCTCAACGTGGACGCTCTCTTTGTAGTCACATATACTTCATGTTATGTTGTGTAATGAGGGACAAACACGCCTCTCTAGATATGGTTTTATGTTCTTCAGAAAAATGTGAGGATTAGAAGCTTGATATGCTTTTGAGTTAAAAAGCCGATCAATATAACCAATTAATGAAGCTTCTTTTTCATTTTTTTCCATTTTTTCAGTCTGGCTTTTATCTGGAATCTGTTTTTATGACTCCATTATGTACACAGCTGCTCAATCTCACTGGATTGCCATCATTAACATGTCATGGTTGTTGGCTTTCATGTATACATATATATTAATTAGTATTGTCCATGTGTTGTTTGTGTTTTCCACGCACATCTTCTGGATCTGATTGGGGCTCTAATAAATGTGGATGTATTTAAGAAGTTGACATTTTCAGTAAATGAGGAGAAACATAAGTGAAATCCTCCAACTACTGTCTATTATTTTACTCCCCTCTCTTTTTTAAATATATTTTAATATTGAAACTATTTTACTTGTCTGCTCTTTCCTCTTGTTTTACATTTCAAGCAATTTGAGCCACATTTTGTAGGTGGCATTTGACAGCTGGTTTAGATAAAAGCGGTTCTTATCATCATTAAAATATCACAAAGGATAGATGTACTGTAGGTTCTGTGTTTTAGTCAAACTCACCCAGAAGTAATCGCAGTAACTCCATTCGTTGGGTTTGAGGAGCTGCTGCTCCGGGCCTTCTCCAGGAAGAGGGAAAGTCACGCAGTTGATCTGAAGAGAAGAAACAGAGACAAAGAGAAGTGACCTAAATGATGAGAAATAGTGAGAAATAACAGAGCTGCTGAAAGGCTGTGAGCCAAACACCTCTGTGAGGATTTAGTTGGACTGAGAGATGTGTGCAGCGGAGTCTGTGGGAAATGATATTGGTGAAAGAGCGAGGCCTGGGTTTCATTTGGATCATGCAGATGAGAGGAAAAAAGGTCAGGCATGAGTAAACATATGAATGTGGTGATGTTGGTCATCCAGAAGGTGACCCATGAGCCCTCAGGGAGGGGAGAGACACACAGACAGGGAGAGACACACACGGAGAGAGAGAGAGAGAGAGAGAGAGAGAGAGAGAGAGAGAGAGAGAGAGAGAGAGAGAGAGAGAGAGAGACAGAGAGAGAGAGACAGAGAAAGAGAGAGACAGACAGACAGAGGGAGAGACACACACACACACAGACAGAGAAAGAGAGACAGTGAGAGAGAGACAGACACACACAGAGGGAGAGAGACACAGAGAGAGAGACAAAGGGAGAGAGAGACACACACACAGAGGGAGAGAGACACAGAGAGAGAGACAAAGGGAGAGAGAGAGACGCAAAGAGAGAGAGACACACACACACAGAGAGAGAGAGAGAGAGAGAGAGAGGCAAAGAGAGAGAGACACACACACACAGAGAGAGAGAGAGAGAGAGAGAGAGACAGAGAGAGAGAGAGAGAGAGAGAGAGAGAGAGACACAGAGAGAGAGAGAGAGAGCTTGACCACTCGAAAACAAAGAGAAACCTTTTCTACTGTGTCCCTCCCAACTGAACAAACAGACTTTATATACACTTGAGAATATGTTGAGCTCCAGATAAACACTAGAGAGAGAGAGAGAGACCCCCCCCCCCCCATCATCATCAGCCTGAATACAGACTCCATGGTCCACAGCATCTTCAATTACGGTTGGGGCTGCAATTATGTAATGTTCACCATCTGTGAGCCCTCCCTCCTGGCACTGCAAGATACCCTCTGTGCCATGTCAACCACTGCTGCAACACTACAGGGGCATGCAGACTCAGAGAGGATGCTTACTTCAACAAACACAGAAACACACTGACTGACTCACAGTGATTACAACACCAGCTCATCTCTGTA
This sequence comes from Scomber japonicus, assembly GCF_027409825.1. Lineage (NCBI taxonomy): Eukaryota > Metazoa > Chordata > Actinopteri > Scombriformes > Scombridae > Scomber > Scomber japonicus. Next base: position 26,134,883 of record NC_070595.1, read on the forward strand.
CCGCTGTCACAAAGACTGAAGAATAACAGGGGAACGGTTACGAGCCGACTCGACCGAACGGCCACATTCTCTCTCTCTCTCTTTACTCTGTATATGTCAAATAAAAGGTGTAACAGGAAGGATTTGAGTCATTTGAGCAAATTGAAATCATGATGCTACACAGAGAGCAGCAGAGGAAAGCAAAGGAGATCAAAGATGTGATGTCGGTAAGTTGAATTTTCTTTGGATAGATTTCTTGCTGAGCCCTAAGGATCAGCATCAGGATGTGCAGTGAATATAGAGCAGTGGCCATGATGGAAACTGCAGGTCACATGACACTTTCTGACCCACAAAAACTGGGTTGGAATTTTTAAAAAATCACACAAATGTCACAAAATGTCCACTTTTAGATCCAGTAACCCAATCAGTTCATTACTGATGTTTCATTAACCCTCCTGTTGTCCTTGAGTCAAGGAAGGAAGGGAGGGAGGAAGAAGAAAGGAAGGAAAGGAGGGAGGAAGGAGGGAAGGAAGAAGGAAGGAAAGGAGGGAGGAAGGAGGGAGGGAGGAAGGAAGGAGGAAGAAGGATGGAAGGAAAAGAGGGAGGAAGGAAGAAAGGAAGAAGGAAGGAAAGGAGGAAGGAAGGAGGGAAGGAAGGAAAGGAGGGAGGGAAAGAGGGAAGGAAGAAGGAAGGAAAGGAGGGAGGAAGGACAGGAGGGAAGAAAGAAGGAAGGAAAGGAGGGAGGAAAAAGGAAGGAAGGAAAGGAGGAAGGAAGGAGGGAAGGAAGAAGGAAGGAAAGGAGGGAAGGAGGAAGAAGGAAAGGATGGAGGAAGGGAAGGAGGGAGGAAAGAAGGAAGGAGGGAGGAAAGAAAGAGAGAAGGAGGTAAGGAAGGAGGGAGGGAGGAAGGAAGGAGGGAAAGAAGGAGGGAGGGAGGAAAGAAAGAGAGAAGGAGGTAAAGAAGGAAAGGAGGAAGGAAAGCAGGAATGAAGGAAGGAAGGAAGGAAGGAAGGAAAGGAGGAAAGAAGGAACAGTCAAAACGGACGGGGTCAGTTTGACCCGGGAGGACGACACACGGGTAAAAACGATGTCTGAGCTGTCAGTGTGTAACGTGTTGGTTGCCCGTAGTGATGAACCTACAGAGAATTATCAGCGACTCTGCAGCTTCCTCTCGGCTTTACGGAGCTTTACAGAGAGAGTTTCAGCTCATTGTTTAACTGTCCAGCTCTGGTTCACTCTCAGAGCTCTTTTCAGAATAAAAGCTGTAAAAGTCACCGTATACTATCTCCTCAGCACCACACAGCAAACAGACACAGTTAGCTGGAGACTAGCTGGTGAACATAGAGGAGCATTTAGAAGCTAAAGAGCCAGATATTTCCCTCAGGAGGAGGTGGAGAGTAAAAACAGAGCTAAAAGAGAGTGAATATTGGACTTATATTCACCAGGTGGACAGAAATACGAATCCAATTCAATGATAATGTTGCTTTGTAACTGCTGGATGTGGAAATAAGCAACTGACTAGTTCAACATATCAACTTAAAAGGTGATGATATGTCAGTTTCATGCTAACTGCTGCCGTCAAATGGTCAAAAATAACAATTAAACCAAAACAATGAGCTGAAAGATGTTAACCCTCCTGTTGTCCTCGAGTCAAGGAAGGAAGGGAGAGAGGAAGAAGGAAGGAAGGAAAGGAGGGAGGAAGAAGGAAGGAAAGGAGGGACGAAGGAGGGAGGGAGGAAGTAATAAAAGCAGGGAGGAAAGAAGGAAGGAAAGGAGGAAGCGAGGAAGAAGGAAGGAAGGAAAGGAGGGAAGGAAGGAAGAAGGAAGGAAAGGAGGAAGGAAGGAAAGGAGGGAGGAAAGAAGGAAGGAGGGAGGAAAGAAGGAAAGAAAGGAGGAAGGAGGGAAGAAAGAAGGAAGGAAAGGAGGGAGGAAAGAAGGAAGGAAAGAAAGAGAGAAGGAGGTAAGGACGGAAAGAAGGAAGGAAAGCAGGAAAGAAGGAAGGAAGGGAGGGAGGGAGGGAGGGGAGTAAGGGAGGAAAGAAGGAACAGTCAAAACGGACGGTTAACTGACCAATCCAGTATCTATTTATTTGCTCTATGATATTTACTCTCTTTCAATAGTCACTTACTTTGTCTTTCTGTTGTCCGATGCTGGGCAGGAAGTTATTTAAGCTAGTTAATGGGAATGATTGACTATAGTTTTATATGTTAATGAAAGAGAGAACCAAAACCAAAAATCTGAAAGAATCAAAAAATCTGCATAATCCTGCAGTCTCTCATTTTCTGTGTGCTCTGCAATACAATACGTGGCCCCCATTTGATATATTTTTAAATACATTACTTTCATATGCACCATTTCTGTGAGGCAGAAGGAAAAGCTCTCTTTGTTGCAGCCTGATTTAACAATAAGAAGCTTGCATAAATTTTTTTTGCATTTAAACATCAAAAATATAGAGCTTGAAGGAAGCGACGTTCACCACTGACCCCTCCACCACCACCACCACCACCACCACCACCACCACCACCGTTCTCTGCACAGCCACCGCAGCACTTGATCCGAGCAGCTTCTAATAAACATCTTCAAAAACAGATGAGTAATGCTTCCTCTGTTATATAATCCCTGAAATTGAGAGAGGAAATACTAAAATGTTTTGGTTTTTTTTTGCCATCCACTCCGCACATACCCGTACAGTATATACGGTGGAAGATAAACGGAAAACAAATAAACCAGGAGCTCTTGGGCGGCCTGCATATATACTATACACACACACCAGACACATTAACTCACAGCAACACTTTGTAATCTGAAGAAGCAGCGATGTGATTTACTCCGTGTGCCGACAAGTCACTTTGTTCATTTTCTGCCTCACAGATCATACTGATTGTCATGGGCACCAGATTTTCCATTACACTGGCTCCACATCTATCATGACTGTTGTTTATCAGCCTCTCACATCCACCAGAAAATTAGACCATTTATCTAAAAAAGGGAAGAAGGCTGTCTGGCTAACTTACTTCTCCTTTATATGGCTGTTTAGTGAAGTACTAAGAGGTTAGGAATAAAATATTAATATAGATTACCTTTACGACTCAGCGTGTAATAAATCCTTCTGAGGAGGTTTTGAGGGCCTTTTTTTTAAGGGGTGGGGGGTGGGGGGGGGGGAATTTGAGGCTGAGGTTGTATTGCCATATCGGATCCATCAATGTTACAGTTTAGCATTAAAACAAAGCAGCGAGCAACATGCAACAGTGCTGATTTGTGGAGGTGAATTGGGACATTTTGTCCTCATACAGCATTCATAAAGATTTTTTTTTTTTTTTTTTTTTACCCCAGCTGCAGGCAGTGGTTCATTCCATTACACATTTTAATGCTTTTATTTATTTATTTATTCATGTATTTACTGTAGCTCTTTTTGTTTTGCAGAATACAGAGGGAGAGGGGAGGGGGGGAGGGGAGAAAGGGGGGCAAAATTGAAAAATCACGGCACAGTTTGAAGAACAAATGTCCCGTGAGAAACATAAAAAATAATGATTTGGCCGTCCAACAAACAACAGAAACACTCTCCCACATCCATTTCTGAGCAGAATGTTTCAGCTACACAGCGAATGAGGCTGTAGGATGCTCTGCCGCTGTTGCTAAGCGACAAATTACTTTTGCTGTAAAGGACACCCCACTACCAATCCACCATCCTCCAACACACACACACACACACACACACTCACACACACATTCACTCACACACCTTCTCATAACAAAACAATTTGAGATTTCCTCTCTACTCTCTTTCTGATTGCCTTTTCTCATCCCTCCTTTCTTTCTCTTCTTTCCCACAGACTGAAAACAGGCCCATCCAAGTCCCGCCAACAAAGCCAGATGACTCTCTTAACGAGCTGCTGTTCCCCGAGTGCCTACGCTGCGCGCAGCATAGCAACAAGTCAAGCAGCACGTGAATGAATGTTTAATAAGCTGAAAAAAGAAAAAGAAAAAAAAAAAAACGTGGAGGAGTGAAGCAGTTGTTTTTTTTTTTCATCTGATGGCTTCATAGCGGTCACACATAGTGAAGGTGAAAGCAAGGTTGCTGCTCCTCCTGCTATCTGATGTGTGAGCCGCCTCGGCGTCCTGCGAGGGTCCATTTTGCCAACAGTCATGGATGTGTGCGTCTCCATGACAACTGCGCAGCTTTCAAAAAAAAAAAAAAAAAGGTTGTGTAATGTGAGGTGCACCGTTGTGAACAAAAAGACACCTTTGTGAAGTGACGTCAACCAACCGTAGATTCAATCATTATCACCTGTGTTATTATTCAAATTTAATATAAAATGTATAAAACGTGTTTTAACGGTTGCACAAAACATGTCTCACTTTTTTTTTTTCTTTTTTCTTTTTTTTTTGGCATTCCTGCTAATTAAGATATGGATCGCTTTTTTTGAAAAACACTGTTACGCCTGATCACTTCATGAGAATTCACTGGATGCAAGTGAAGCCAAAACCACAAAGTGAAAGCCCACAAAAGATGTAAGAGAGCCTTTGAGAAGAAAACCCTGCAAAAGGAAGAGGAAGAAAATAATCTTTTTTTTTTTTTTTTTTTTCCAAACAGTACGTATTCACCGACTATCTGAATGGCCCCTACCCCGCCGCCTGGCAGTGTTTTCCATTTCAACACCCATTAATCAGTGCTATTGCTTTTGTCACCATGGAAACTGGACTTGCTGCATCTCTCGCAGGTCTGTGGGGTTTTCACAATAGCCAGACTGACGGCTCCCGTGGCTGCGGCAGGTCAGCGAGCCCACAGAGCGCAAAATCAGCCCCTGCGAGACAACAAAACCATCTCTGTCTGTCTTCCTTCAGCTCAGCACATCATCACCATCATCATCACCCCCCCCACCCCCCCCCACCCTTTCCTACAGTCATCATTATGGACTTAAGGATTACATAACCACCGCTACTGTCTGAGCATATTAAGACAAAGATACTGTACACTTCACAGATATCTAGACTAGATCTTGGTCCTGAATTCATCCTCATTGCAACAGGAGGAGGAATTTCTTGCCCCAAAAAATCCTACAGAGTTCCTCACAGCCTAGCGCACAAAGTGTTCACTTTCCAAACGCTGCTGTGTGACCTGTGCTGCCCTGCAGATAAGCCCCCCCCCCCCACCACCACCACCACTACGACCACCACCAAGAAAAAATGGAGCACACTGAGCAACGACTCGATGCCAAAAACACTCAGAGATCAAGATCCCTTCTTTATCTGACACACTGAAGACGTCTTGAGTCTAAAAATGGCAACGGCGGCGATCTGCAGGCTACTAGATTCAGCTTTGTACTTTTCTTTTGTCACTTCAGTAACATTTTAATATCTGCTGAAAATATACACGGTGTGGAAATACATGTCATGCGTAAATTCAGGCATTAAATCAATAATATGGATCGAAGCCAGTCAGTCATTGAGACAGAAATGAATGCAGGACTCCTGGACAGCTTGTTCATTCACACTAATGTAGTATCCAATATGCAGGGAACCCCATGTTACTCCGTGAAGACCCTTAATAGATTAGTGTGGAGCTGTGAGCTTAAAGACAACAGTTGAAAAAAGGCAGAAAAAAAAAGAGAAAAGATTTAACTTATTTGTGCCTCATGAGAAGCTTCACAAAAGGATGGAGAGGATGGAGTAGATGCAAACACCAGAAGAAGAAGAAGAAGAAGAAGGAGGAGAAGAAGAAGAAGAAGAGAGAGAGAGGAGGATTAAGTTGGAGCTTTTTGGTACTCACAGTTATCTTGGTCTCCTTGACCTCCCTGATCTGCCTCTTGGCCGGCGAAACGGAGCCGGGTGGCTGCGGGGCAAGACAGGAGGGATCGTCAAAACTCTCCTCAGTGTCAAAGCTAGCTTCCATCATCATCCCTCTCACCTCCTCCTGCTTCTCTATTCTGGGAAAGCCTCACACTCACACGCTCTCTCCCTCTCTCTCTCTCTGTCTCTCTGTCTCTCTCTTTCTCTCTCTCTCTCTCTTCCCTCCACGCACTGAGGCTGCCTCCAGTCTCACAAGCCAGGCTACAGAGTGAGTGGAGAAGAGTCGCGTTGCAGGGAGAGGGGGTGTGTGTAGCAGTGAGAAGGTAGGGGTGAGGAGGAGGAAGAGGAGGAGGAGGAGGAAGAGGGAGGGAGGTCGTAGGGGGAATTGGTGGCGGCTGTGGGAGCGTAACGAAGTCTAGCCTCCGGTTAAGCTGCTGTCACACGAGTTTTTGAGGTTTGAAGGCTGCGAAAGAGATGGGTGCTGCCTGCGAGGGAGGGCTCTGCGTGCGTCGAAACCCCCTTACCCAAAGATGTCCACGCAGAGAGAGAGAAAGAGAGACCACTGAGCCGCGTCGTAGATAAAGATACTGGAGCATCAAGGGGAGGAGGAGGAGGAGGAAAAAGCATGCTGGGAGGAAGAGGAGGAGAAAAAAGCATGGGAAAAAATGGGAAAAGACAGAGAGTTTAAAGATAGTAAGGGAACAAGGAGGATGAGGAGGAGGAGGAGGAGGGGGAGGGAGAGGGAGAGGAGGGGGATTTATTTACATGATCCTTGCCACACCTCCCTCATCCCTTCCCCAGAGAGTTAGATAGTGAGGGAGGAAGGAGCAGCAGTGGTGGTGGTGGTGGAGGTGGGGGTTGGTTTGATGGAAATGGTTGTATGATGAGCTTTAAAAAGACTAATTACGATTGGGAGGGAAACTGGATGATGGGGGAGGAGAAAGAGTGCAGGAGGGAAAAGAGGCAGCCAATGAAACGCATCCTCTCTGATTGTGTGTTGTTTATGTGTGTAGATAGAAATGTGTGGGAACGAGCTGGAGGCACATCAAGGGGTTAAATAGGTGCGCTGAGGAGGCATATTCAGGGACTGTGTGAAAATATATCACAGAGGAAAAAAAACCTGTCATATTTAACATATATAGAAATGCATTGACGTGTGTGTTCAGTGTTTATATAGTAAATATGTGAGCTAGATTTTTCATCATCGTTCTCACACGGCTGCTCTTCACCTGAGGCATTAAACACAAGCTGTGTGCAGAGCGGAGCAGCTACAGCGACACACGTGATCCCCTGCAGGGCCAGCAGCCCCTCACTCACACCTTCTCATAACATCCACCTGCGCCGCTCCGACAAAAAAAAAAAAAAAAACCCCATCACAGCCACAACAACGAAACCGCACCGCATCGACTCAGGTTGTTCTCACCTTTGCTGCACAGAACATGGCGGCGGTGGCGGTGGCGGTGGCGGAGGTGGTGGTGGTGGCAGCTCCGACCAGCACAATGCCAGTCCAGGCTGCTGGAGATCAGGCAGTTGGGCCCCAGCACTCCCAGCGTGAGCTTTTGAGTCTTGGCTGGCCTCCTTTTTTTTTTTTTTCCAAAAGCTGAGGAACTCTGACACATGTAGTCCAAATCTCAGCTGCCCATATGGCCCGAATGTGTGTCCATCTCGTGTCCCGTGTGATCATGACACGGTATGCCCTCATCTGACTCGTAATTAGTCACGTGTGTTGGCATGTAATCCATGTTGGCCCAGGTTCAGGTTCATCGGAGCTTTTAGTGGAAGGAGCGCGGCAGATTTGTCTCACAGAAACGCTGATATCATATTGTGAACTGAAGACGGTTAAATGAGAGAAAGCGCCGAATGAATTGTGGAGTTGTTGTCTTTGCGATGAGACGAGAACTCAAGACGAGGATGAAGAGAGTGACATTAAATGAGATACGCTTTACGATTGATCAGTTTAACATTAAACCTGCATTAACCCTCCTGTTGTCCTCGGGTCAAGGAAGGACGGGAGGAAGGAAGTAAGGAAGGAGAGAAGGAAGGGATGAAGGAAAGGAGGAAGGAAGGACGGATTGAAAGGAGGAAGGAGTAAGGAAGGGAGAAAGGAAGGAAGGAAAGGAGTAAGGAGGGAGGGAGGGAAAGGAAGGAAGTAAGGAGAGAAGGAAGGGTTAGGGTTAGAGAAAGGAAAGGAGGAAGGAAGGACGGAAGGAAGGAAGTTAGGAAGGAAGGAAGGATTGAAAGGTGTAAGGAGGGGAGGAAGGGAGGAAGGAAGGAAGCAAGGAAGGAAGGAAGGAAAGGAGGAAGGAGGAAGGAAAGAAGCAAGGAAGGATGGAAGGAAGTGAGGAAAGAAGTATGCAAAGAAAGAGGGAAGGAGGGGAGGAATGAAGGAACAATTAAAGAAAGAGGGAGGAAGGAAAGAAGAAATGGGGTCCATTTGACCCGGGAGGACGACAGGAGGGTGAAGTAGATATTTCAGTAGAAACAAGTAGTGAACATTGACACATCTTTGCATTTTTAGCTTGATATATTGAGCTTGTCGCAAACAGTTGCCACATCCAGCAGTTACCGAGCAACATTTTCATTCATTAGGAGTCATGTTTCTGTCCACCTGCTGAATGTTAGTCCAATATTCACTCTCTTTTATCTCTCTATCAACTCCTGAGGGAAATATCTGGCTCTTTAGCTGCTAAATGCTCCTCTATGTTCACCAGCTAGTCTCCAGCTAACTGTGTGTGTTTGCTGTTTGGTGCTGAGCAGGTCGTACACGGTGGCTTTCTACAGCTATAAAGAGCTTTGAGAGTGAACCTAAACAGTAAAGTTGCAGCTGGACAGTTAAACAATGAGCTGAAACTCTCCGTGATGCTCTGTGAAACCGAGAGGAAGCTGCAGAGTCGCTGATAATTCTCTCTCACATCGCACTCTGTCATTTTATATGTTGGTAATTCACCGGTGGAGGCAGATGGACGCCCACGTAGAGACCGCTTGAGGTTTCTTTCCATTGCTCATGTGGGAATGTTAAATTAAAGAGTCCAGACCTGCTCTATGTGTAAAAGTGCCTTGAGATGACTTTTGTTGCGATTTGGCGCCAACCTTCGTGTTGTCCTCCCGGGTCAAATTGACCCCGTCTGTTTTGACTGATCCTTCCTTCCTTCCTTCCTTCCTTCCTATGTCCTTCTTTCCTTCCTTCCTCCCTTCATCCTTTTTTCCTTCCTCCCTCCCTCTTTCTTACTTTCCTTCCTTCCTTCTATCCTTCCTTCCTTCCTCCCTCCTTCTCTTTCTTTCCTCCTCCTACCTTCCTTCTTTCCTCCCTTCCTCTTTTCCTTTCTCCCTCCTTCCTTCCTTCCGTCATTCCTCCCTTTATTCCATCTTTCCCTCCTGTCTACTTTTCTTTCCTTCCTTCCTTCCTTTCCTCCCTTCCTTCCTTGACTCGAGGACAACAGGAGGGTTAAATAAATAAAAGCTGAAGGTGCCATCTTCAAATAGTTTGTCCAGTACTCTAAAATACTAAAATATTTATTAATTTATGAATTTACAGCAATTTAAAACACTGTAAATCAGCATATCTTCATATCTGAGAAGCTGGAAACCAGCAATGTCCATCCAGCATTTATGTTTGATACATGACGTGAATTGAATATTAAAGTTGTTGCTGAAGAGGAAGAAGAAAGATAAGAAGAAGGAGAAGGAGAAGGAGAAGGAGAAGGAGAAGAAGAAGAAAGAAGAAAAACATGTACTATACAACACCAGACGCTTGCTTTTGTACAAACACAGCTGACTATTCATCCTACTTCAGTACACGGCCTTTTTCAAGATTGAGACGTACCTGTTTGTTCATGACAGGTTTCCTCAGAGCGACATTAACCGTCTCGGCGGACTGGCTCGGTTTTATTCTGCTGTGGCTTTCATTGGCTGCAGACAAAAAAAACATCATCATCAACCACGGCGTTACTGACAGGAGTGACAGCTGCAGTCTTACTCTCCGACAATAACTACACAATAATAATGAGCACACGGGGGGGGGGGGGGGGGGGGGGAATGAGCAATCGACAATTCAACTCGATTACAGCAGAAAGGTCACATTCTGCTGAGATTGTGATATGTGTCATCCTAATGTTGGGATGTCCAAACTGTGGTTTGTAGCTTCAGAGCAGACAGACGCTGATTTGTTCTTTCCTTCACAATAAAACAATGACTACTTCACTCAGCTTTGGAGGCAATTTGAGGTCATGATGGAGTTTTTTTTTTTTAGCTCTTGGCATTGAATGTGATTATTTCAGGTATTTGCAGTGTCCCATATATGACATCCCCAGCTTTATCCTACAGGCTAACGGTTCTTCATCGCCTCTGATTCATGAGCTGTCCAGTCGTCGCATATCAAATCAGCCCATCTCCAGCTGAAGGTAAACACGTGAGCCCCGGCAGAGTGACCCCCCGAAGGCTGTGGACGCTATAGCTGGTCGGAGCAGGACCAGGCTAAAAAATGGAGGCCACTCTCCAAATAGCAATGGCGGTCATTTAGCTTAAAGGGGCATTAAAAAAAAAATCTGTGACCTCCGTTGACTTCTGTTAATTTCACATCAGCAACTCTCCTGATTCATGCTCTGTAGCTGACGTGAATAATTTACATTTGCACAAAAGAGAGAAACAAACAGAAGGAATATTCATCATCTAGGCTACTGGAATATTAATTGTGCTTTGTCCTTCAGAGAAATGTCTGATTTGTTTCGTCTAATCTTTAGCAAGTTAAGATATAATTGAACATTTTGAGGAGATAAGCTCGTCATTTTCTTTGTGGGAGTTCGATAAGAAGATTGATGCAGGTTTTTTCTGTCTGTGTTGAAGAGGATGTATCGTGCACATTTCCAGCTCTGTATTTATATTCTGGGACTCAACTGGAATATCTTTGCTGGATTTACAATTTTAAAACTTCTTAGTTATCTTATAGTGGCTCTTAATGCAGCCCCTCAGTTCAGCCTCTGTCTTGAAACAGGTCGTTTTAGCTCCGGGTCTCTGTCTCTTTAAATACATCCGTGCATGTTCAAGCCTGATTTAGATCCTAGCTTAGCCTGGACTGCAAGATGGAAGGATGAACTGTTGCTTACTGACTTTGTATTGTGCATTATAAGAGCTGGATAGGGCACCGCTCCTCAGCCTTGCAGTGAAGTTTCCCCCAGTGGCTGCTTGTTGTATTACAGCAAAAAATCCCCATGGAGCCCAAAAAGCATTTCCCCCATAGACCAAACTGTTAAAATGCACACAAGGTCAATTAAGACTCTTTCTATTTCTATTACCTATAATCTGGGTTTTATAAGTAAAATTGTAAAAATTTCCTTGAGAAAAGTGATTTAAAAATCAGTGACATCATCGCAATGTAAAGTCTATGGCGGGAACTTGAAGGCAGGGGACAGCGGGGGAAACTCGTATATTTGGTATAGGCTGCGGCCAGACGGGGAGGTCTAGTCCTCTGAAATGAGGCCAACGCGGAAGTAACTTAGAGCTGCATTCTATCAAAAGGCCACCAGGGGGCGACCGTTTTGGTGTCAAAAGGACTTCCGTCTCTATACAAGTCAATGGAGAATTCACCAACTTCTCACTTGATTTCTAACCTCAGTAAACGTTTTCAAAATGTGTTTATGGTCTCAATCGCTAGTTTAAAGCCTTCTTCAATGCAGTATGATGTTCATTTGGGACATTTTGGCCTCCCTGATTTTATATTTGACGATAAAGCAGGGTATGCATTAGGGTGTGGCTACGTCCTGATTGACAGGTTGATTGACCAATGTCCTCGAGATCCAGCCCTCGCAGCCATAGCAACCTCCCCGTCTCCGCCCATGGCCCCGCCTCATGCCCATATAAGTAGAAACCGTGTTTTCATTTTATCCCAGCATGCACCTGAAATTTTCAAGATGGCGCTGCCTAGATTAGAAACTATTGGCTTCAGAGCAGCAGTCCACAAACCAATAGGTGACGTCACGGATGCTACGTCCATTTCTTTTATACAGTCTATGGCTGCGGCAGACCCAAACTCGAAAGCTGAGCAATTTTTATGGGAATTTTTTTTAAATCACTTTTCTCGGCTTGAGGAAAGCATGACAATTTTACTTATAAAACCCAGATTATAGGTATTTTTTCTTATTATAGTCATTTTCAGTCCAGTACTCAGCTCTAATAATACATCCATGGTCACAGCATATAACTTCACCTTAAACCAGAGATTGTCATTTTTACTTTAAACTAAGATAGGATAATCCCCTCTTGGCTCCGGCTCTGCTCACATTTAAAGTTATTTTCCCAAAATGTTAAACTTTACTCACTCAAGGAATGAACTCCTACCTCAGAAATAGTCCAAATGGAAACAGCAACACTTTGGGATTTAGTCCTTTCTGATTATATGTGTTATTATTGATTCATTTCAGTCATTTCAAATACATTTTAATCATTTTTTTGTGATTAATGTTCATTTTAAGGTCGCCTTGAAATGTAATTACGATCTTCAACGGAGCACAAATAAAGTCATGAAAACAGGAAACTGTAGCATATATCTGCTTTGCACAAATACAAGCAAGCAGATTAGTATCATCTGAGTATTTGTGCACGTCTTCATGTATCTGTGATGCTAATTTTAAACATTTCAGTCTTTTCTCATGAGCTTCTCACTCCTGGGACACTGCATCAGTTACTCTTCCTCGGTCGGTTCAATCCTCGGTTTCCTGTCCAAAGGTTGAAGGTGACGACCATCCAACCTTGGCCTTCATTAAACACTCTCTCTCTCTCTCTCTCTCTGTGTCTCTCTCTCTCTGTCCTTCTCCCCCTCTACCTCTGTGTCTCCCTCTGTCTCTTTCTCTCTCTCTCTTTCCTTCTCTCCCTCTACCTCTGTCTCCCTCTCTCTCTCTCTCTCTCTCTGTCTCTCTCTCTCTTTCCTTCTCCCCCTCTCCCTCTGTGTCCCCCTCTGTCTCTTTCTCTCTCTCTCTCTCCTTCTCTCCCTCTGTGTCTCCCTCTGTCTCTTTCTCTCTCTCTCTCTCTCTCTCTTTCCTTCTCTCCCTCTCCCTCTGTGTCTCCCTCTGTCTCTTTCTCTCTTTCCTTCTCTCCCTCTCCCTCTTTCTCTCTCTCTCTCTTTCCTTCTCTCCCTCTGTGTCTCTCTCTCTTTCCTTCTCTACCTCTACCTCTGTGTCTCTCTCTCTTTCCTTCTCTCCCTCTACCTCTGTGTCTCTCTCTCTCTCTCTCCCCCCCCCTCTCCCTCTCTCCCTCTCTCTCCCCCCCTCTCTCTCTCTCTCTCTCTAAGGAGGATCACACTTGTCTGGTTGAATGCTGACAAACTCCCCTGCAGCTGACTGCCTGTAAGTGTGTTTAGGCTGAACGCCAGCAGAAAGAAGAAAACCATCTGCTATCTGCTTAGATGTTGTTAGCGAGCATGCTGCTGGCAACCATGAAACATAATAAGCCAGTCATTAAGGAAATGTATTTGATCCAGTAACTCTAACTGAGGTTCATGATGATGTAGGACACAGCGGAGAATTGTTTTACAAGTGGGATTTGTCAGGAACAAAAATGTGACTAAGTCAGCGAAGCAGTATTGTGTCAGTTAAACTACTCAGCCAAAGGATTCTGGTTTTAGCGTAATAAGCAGATTACGGCTGATGAATGATCGCCCAAAAGGAGAAATCTGTCTGACTGGAAACATGCTGAAAAATGAAGCCATGACCTGTAGCTCCATGGAAACCATCTGAATGGAAAGAGAAGTTTACCCAAAGAAAGCAGAAATCACAGCTACTGATTTCCTTCTTTCTTCTGTCCGTCTTTACCATTAAAACCTTTCCTCCGTCCATCCTTCTCTCTTTCCTTCTTTCCTTCCTTCCTTCTTCCCCTTTCTTCCTTCCTTGTGTCCTCCCTCCCTCCTTCTCTCTTTCCTCCCTTCCTTCATTCCCTTTTCTTCCTTCCTTCTACGTTCTTTCCCTCCTTCTTTCCTGCCTTCCTTCCTTTCTTTCCTCCCTCCCTCCTTCTCTCTTTCCTCCCTCCTTCTTTCCTTCCTTCCTTTCCTCCCTCCCTCCTTCTCTCTTTCCTCCCTTCCTTCAATCCTTCCTCCCTCCTTCTCTCTTTCCTCCCTTCCTTCATCCTCCCTTTCTTCCTTCCTTCTATCCTTCCTTCCTTCCCTCTTTCCTTTCCTTTCCTTCCTTCCTTCTTCCTTCCTGCCTCCTTTCCTTCTTTATTCCTCCCTTCTTCCTCCCTTCCTTCCTCCCTCATTTCCTTCCTTGACTTGAGGACAACAGGAGGGTTAACTTTTATAATAAGGGCAGAGAAATGGTATATAGAGTTTCACACATAGTTTATTTTTTACTTTTCAATTTCAGTCAACTATACCTCAATTTCTGATCACTAAGACCAAATGTTGAAGGATACAATGTTGGGTATTTGTGTTTTTCTTTCTTCCTTACATTTTTTTGCCTGTGAATTTTTCCTTCTCTAGAATAAATGCTCCTGTAGGCCTACAGAGCCAAAAGTTGCATAAGCTCTTACATGTTGGTGACAAACTAAACAGACATATAAGTTGATATGAGTTCCTGACATTCTCTGTATTTGTTCATTTTATATCCATCACAATAAAACATGACTCACAAAAAAGAATGAATGGCTCCAAATATAAAGGCTCAGTTTTACCATATGGCGAGGAGCTGTGGCGTGCCAGCGTTCTCTGTGGGGCCTCAGCTGACGAGGAGGGACGCCGCCATGTTGTTTCTGGAAATGACACAATCGACAGGAAGGATGACAGCTGAAGCTCATCAGATGTCCTTGTTTTTAGAACTGAATCCATTAAATACATTTCCCTTTTTTAAATATCACTCCCTAAAAGTAAAAGATAATATTGTGGAACCTTGTTTTTGAAGCAGATATGAGGAAACTTTCGGGGAAGAGGAAACGTGCGAAACAGGAAGACAAAACAGGAAGATTCTACTCATCCATTTTTGTGAACCTCCTTCCTTCTTTCCTCCCTCCTTCCTCTGTCCTTCCTTCCTTCTGTCCTTCCTTCCTCCCTCTTTCCCTTTCTCCCTCCCTCCCTCCTTCCTTCCTTCATTCTTTCCTCTGTCCCCCTTTCTTCCCCCTTTCTTCCTTCCTTCTGTCCTTCCTCCTTCTTTCCTATCTTCCTTCATTCTTTCCTCCATCCTCCATCCTTCTGTCCTTCCTCCCTTCCCTCCTCCTTGCTCCCTTCCCGAAGAGGAAACGTGCAAAACAGGAAGATTCTACTCATCCATTTTTGTGTACCTCCTTCCTTCATTCATTTCCTTCCTCCCTCCCTCCTTCCTTTCTTCCTTCCTTCCTACCTTCTTTCCTCCCTCCTTCCTCTGTGCTTCCTTCCTTCATTTCCTTCCTCCCTCCCTCCTTCCTTTCTCCCTTCATCCACCTTCCTTCCTTCCTTCCTACCTTCTTTCCTCCGTCCTCCATTCCTCCTACCTTCCTTCCTTCTGTCCTTCCTCTTTTCCTTTCTCCCTCCCTCCCTTCATTCTTTCTTCCATCCCCCTTTCTTCCTTCCTTCTGTCCTTCCTCCTTCCCTTCCTCCTTCCCTTCCTCCCTCTTTCCTACCTTCCTTCATTCTTTCCTCCATCCCCCTTTCTTCTTTCCTTCCTTCTGTCCTTCCCCCCTTCCCTCCTCCTTCGTTCCTTCCTTTCCTTCCTCTCTTCCAGAAGAGGAAATGTGCGAAACAGGAAGACAAAACAGGAAGAGTCTACTCATCCATTTTTTTGAACCTTTAGGGAAATAAATGCTCTTCTGGATGATTTCCAACTTCCCTGCTGTGATTTTAGCTTTCAATTACACACATGTCAAAAAATCACAAATTATTCCACTTAGTAGAGCAGGAAGTCCTTTACGCTGTAGTAGCTGTGTAGTGTGTGTAGTGTGTGTAGTGTGTGTAGTGTTTAATCTGTGTTACTGTGAGTCATCTGAAAGAAATAACGAAGCGTACGTCAGCACTAATGTTTTTTCTACTGCTGTTACTATAATGGCAAGAAATCAAGAAACTAGTGTTCATATAATATGTGTGAATGAGAAGGTGAAGGTAGAGAGGAATGAAGAAGTTTTGAATTCATATCACGTCACACAGAGAAACATATTCTTCACATTTCCACATTTATATTTATTTATAACCTGACACACCAGATGGTTTGTTACACAGAACCGTCTGAGAAGTCATCTTTGGAAAGTGTTTGCTTCCTGTCGTCCTCCCGTGTCAAATTAACCCCGTCTGTTTTGACTGTTCCTTCCTTTCTTCCTCCCTTCCTTCCTCCCTTCCTTCATTTCTTTCTTCCTCCATTCCTTCTTTCTTTCCTTCCTTCCTTCCTTTCTTTCTCCCTTCCTTCCTTCATTCTTTCCTCCATCCCCCTTTCTTCCTTCCTTCTGTCCTTCCTCCCTTCCCTCCTTCCTTCCTCCCTTCCCTCCTCCTTTCTTTCCTTCCTCCTTCCTTCTTTCCTTCCCTCCTTCCTTCTTTCCTTCCCTCCTTCCTTCTTTCCTTCCCTCCTTCCTTCTTTCCTCCCTGCTTCCTACCTTCTTTCCTCCTACCTTCCTTCCTTCTGTCCTTCCTCCCTTCCTCTTTTCCTTTCTCCCTTCTTTCCTTCCCTCCTTCCTTCTTTCCTCCCTCCCTTCCTTCTTTCCTTCCCTCCTTCCTTCTTTCCTTCCCTCCTTCCTTCTTTCCTCCCTCCTTCCTACCTTCTTTCCTACATCCTTCTTTCCTCCTACCTTCCTTCCTCTTTTCCTTTCTCCCTCCATCTCTCCTTCTTCCATCCTTCTTTCCTTCCTCCGTCCTTCTTTCCTCCTACCTTCCTTCCTCTTTTCCTTTCTCCCTCCCTCCCTCCTTCCTTCTTTCCTTCCTCCCGTCCTTCCTCGACTTGAGGACAACAGGAGGGTTAAAAACACTCAGCAGATGATTGGTTAAACCCATCTGTCTATCACCATCTCTCATCGTCTTGGAGACAGCTGGATTTATGACGCTGATTGGTGTGAATGCGAGTGTGTAACTTCACCAGTATGACAGCTCTAATTATAACTGCATATGACAGAAAATCACAAAAAAAAACATGTTAAGTCCCCTTTTTAGGTTGGGGGAAGGATTGTGCTGGTGTGTGCTTCGGAAACATTTGTAAATCCAGGGTATGCCAACCTTTACTCAACGGCACCTCAGTGACGGTAATTAGGGATTTACTTTATTAACCTTTAACCCGCTTTGATCTGTGTACACTAAAATTACTGCACAGAGCCATCGTATGAACTCTATTATTGGTTCTGCACAGCCTTTAAACAGGAAGTACACGGGGTTAATAAGGATCTTAACCCTTTCACACACTGTTGTTTTAATATATACATGGATTATATTGGCATAGTTGGACTTTAATCACCACAGTGGAAACTAGTGCGTCATCTCATACACTACCACTTCATCTGCAGTAGCTTATTTTGTTGTAAATCAGTTGATTCATGTAATTTCATGTGCAAAAAAATTAAATTTAAACTTTGTCATGCCTAAAGAGAAATAAAAATCATCATAATTCATGCATGAAAGGGTTAAAATTAAGGCTGTCAAACGATTAATTTTTTAAATCGAGATTAATCGCAGAATTTCCATAGTTAATCACGATTAATCGCGTTTTGAATTGCATGTTTAAAATCCTGATATTTTACATTTCAAGGCAGTTTTAAGCCCATAATGTAAAGCATTTCTTACCAGAGTGTCTTAACTGGGAATCAATCACGGCTCTGCTGCGACTCCCACACTCCAAAATGGTCCTTTGGTGGAGCTGAGGCTCGCTTGGCTGCACGTGGGTGTTTAGCGTGGAGGTGCTAACTCAAACTCGACGTAATCCGTTTGACACAGGTTGCATTTTACTTTTGACTTGTCAACTGAAGCGTCTGGAAGTGTTCTAAAGTTAAACAAGCCGTTCAAAAGTCCAGTAGCTCTCTTACTTTCCATCAGCGCGGTAGGTTTACTGCAGGAGGCCACTTCAAAGCATAGCGCTACAGCTAGAGGAGCCGTCTACGGGTGAGTAGAAGGGACAAAAAGGCTTGCAAAATTAAAATGCGATTAAAAAAAAAAACACGTTATGGATTGCATTAATATAATTGTGATTAACGCGTTAACGCTGACAGCCCTAGTTAAAATGAATTGTAGTGATCTCTATTTGATTGGTGATTGATAAATTGATTGACTGTCATTCACCATTTCTCACACACACACACACACACACACACACACACACACACACACACACACACACACACACACACACACACACACAGTCACATTTCTACTGTATCATATGAGTTGCGAGGTCTGCTGTCATCAACCACAATAACGGTTTAAGACCTATTTTCTCGTAGTAATTCTTCCTCATCATTGCAAATCCCCTCTGTCATATTTGCAACTCCAAAGGGATTAAGTGGGAAAGATTTCATCTGATCCTCATTTGTGGACCTCCTCCTCCTCCTCCTCTTCCTCTTCCTCCTTCTCCTCTTCCACTAAACTAAACGACAGCAGACTAAAAGAAAAAAATAAAAGAAAGAAAAAACAAGCAGCTTTCTAATAAAATCGCTAGCGCACGCCGGCATCACTGTGACACACACACACAGTCTCAGTGGCAGCTTTTTGAAGCGTCACATTCAGACATGAAACAAAAACAAACTGACTACTGCAGCATATGGCTTCTGAATATAAAAATAGCTTTTGGGTGTTTTTCTTTTCTTTTTTTCTTTCTTTTTTTTTTTAGCTCCGGTGTGCTGTGAGCCAAAGTACAATCACTGCCAGAGTTGTTGTTGATGCAGCCTCACTCTGTCCCGTGGGAGCCCGCCTTATTCCCCTGGACTCCTTCCCAAATGAGGTGTAAAACACACGCACACACATACGCACGCACACACACACACACACACACACACACACACACACACAGCAAAAGCAGATGTTTGTGAAAGGTCGCCTGCCTTTAAGTCGCTTCTGTATTATTTCAACTCTTCAGTGTCTTGTTAGGTAGAAGCAGCATCCAAGACAAACATCCCTCCATCTCTCAATCCACAAATCTCCTCTCTCTCTCTCTCTCTCTCTCTCTCTCTCTCTCTCTCTCTCTCTGTCTCTCTATCTCTCTCTCTCGGTTTCTCTGTCTGTCTCTCTCTCTCTCTCTGTGTCTCCCTCTTTCTTTCTCTCTCTCTTTCTTTCTCTCTCTCTCTTTCCTTCTGTCCCTCTGCCTCTCTCTCTCTCTCTCTCCCTCTGTCTCTCCCTCTGTCTCTCTTTCTCTCTCTCTCTCTCTCTCTCTCTCTCTCCCTCTCTCTTTCTGGGTTTCTCTGTCTGTCTCTCTCTCTTTCTTTCTCTCTCTCTCTTTCCTTCTGTCCCTCTGCCTCTCTCTCTCTCCCTCTCCCTCTGTCTCCCTCTTTCTTTCTCTCTCTCTCTCTTTCCTTCTGTCCCTCTGCCTCTCTCTCTCTCTCTCTCTCTTTCTCTCTCTCCCTCTCCCTCTCTCCATCTCCCTCCCTCCCTCTCTCACTGCTAGCTGTGCTGTTGCTCGGCCTGAAGTGCCACACGTTTAAGATAATCAGATTAACGTGGATCCAATCTTTGGGCCTGTCTCCATGTGAATGGACCGCTGAGACACGATGATGGGGAGGAATGATAATGAGTCATCTGAATCTGAATGCCACCATAACCAAAGTAAACCACATGAGGACCATGCAATCAGATTTTGTTTATATATTATATAAACCTACACTCTGTCAGGGTTATGTTGGTGTTATAGTATTTTATTTTTTAAGACTCAGGCAGGATGGTGGTTGGGTTTTGGGTTGGATCCCAAACACAGGCAGGATGCTGACACCAGGGATCAAGGTTTGCATCCTGAGTCCTGCATATGATCAGGTTTACAAGGATATTCCAGCAGAGCCTCAGAATATAAATATAGATGTGGAAATACAGTATGCATCCTTTGAAACTGAAGCCCATTTTAGCCACAAAAAAACCCTATATCAAAATATTTGGCTTATAATGATCACACAAAAGTTTAAGTCTTTACTTTCTCTTATTTGTTTTTTTTCAAATTATTCTCCTTAGTGTGAGTCTTCCTCCCCGTCTGTTTTGACTTTCTTCCCTTCTTTCCTTCCTTCCTTCCTTTCTTCTGTCCTTCCTTCCTTCCTCCTTTCCTTCCTCCTTTCCTTCCATCCATCCATCCATCCTTCCTTCCTTCCTCCTTTCCTTCCATCCTTCCTTACTCCCTCCCTTCCTTTCTTCCTCCCTTCTTTCCTTCTTCCCTCCTTTCTTCCTTCCATCCTTCCTCCTTTTTTTCTTTCTTCCTCCCTTCCTTCCTCCTTTCTTTCCATCCATCCATCCTTTCTTCCTTCCTTCCTCCTTTCCTTCCTTCCTTCCTCCCTCCCTTCCTTCTTCCCTCCTTTCTTCCTTCCTCCTTTTTTTCTTTCTTCCTTCCTTCCTTCCTCCTCTCCTTCCAGTTCCATCCATCCTTCCTTCCTCCTTTCCTTCCATCCATCCATCCATCCATCCATCCATCCATCCTTCCTTCCTTCCTTCCATCCTTCCTTCCTCCCTCCCTTCCTTCTTCCCTCCTTTCTTCCTTCCTCCTTTTTTTCTTTCTTCCTTCCTTCCTTCCTTCCTCCTCTCCTTCCAGTTCCATCCATCCTTCCTTCCTTCCTTCTTCTCTCCTTTCTTCCTTACATCCTTCCTCCTTTTTTTCTTTCTTCCTCCCTCCCTTCCTCCTTTCCATCCATCCATCCATCCTTCCTTCCTTCCGTCCTTTATTCCTTCCTTCATTTATTTATGAAACAACACATTTTGGGTGCTTGTGGGCATTAAACTCTCTCACTTACAAATCACTTGAAACCGATCGGCTCGTTGCTGATATGAATCCCAGCAGAGGATCTGAGGTCGTTCTTTGTTTTTCGGGTGTGGTTCTTACCTTTACTGGAGGTGTTGACGTAATACCTCTGTCCCTGCTGTGAGGTGTAGCTCCTCCACCCTGGGGGAAGAGGCAGGCTGTCTGTCTCCTCTCTGGGTGCAGCAGAGCTCACAGCCGCTTGTTTCTGTTGAACACAAACATGTCTCACCACCACACTCAACATAGTAACATATATGTGATGTTTACTGAAGGGGCGGAGCTAGGGGGGTTCGCTGCAGCCCCAAATTTCCTCTCTAAAACCCCAAATCTACTTTTTCTGGTTAAAGTAATTTTTTCTGAACAGTGACCTCAACCAGCTGCTAATTGAATCTGAGTAAAACACTGAGTCAGTGTTACAGAATGATGCAATTGAAAATATAATAATTAATATATAGTAATATTGTTTTTGGAATACAAAAGCTTTCCTTCCTTCTTCTTTTCCTTTCTCCCTCTCTCCTACCTTCCTTCTTCCTCCATTCCTTCCTCCTTTCTCCGTCCCTTCCTTCCTTCCTTCCTTCCTCCCACCTTAAAACATCTTTATTTTCACTCTCTAAAGATCCTCATGTGTGAGGGCAGCAGTGGAAAATACTAAACTAAAGAAACTGTGATAATTTATAATTGTTCATCAAGGGTGGAGATAATCCTTCATTAATCATAATCCAGGTTAAAAGTTCAATTAATCGTGATTTTGATTTTTGCAAGTCCTAATTCTGGCTTCAGTTCTTGTCAACTCCTAAATCCGCCCCTTGTTTACTGGGGTTTTCTCCCTCAAATATGTCCATAAATGGTTTAAACTCTGGGTCTAAAACCTGCAGTACAGTAGATGGACAAACTCTGAGGATGTTAATGTTGCGTTATTGTGTTTGGATTGTATTATATTGTAACCCGAACCACTGAATTACACAATGTTTACCATTAGCTGGCTCGTCTCCTAATTATCTATCAAGTTACAAAATGCTACTGTATGTCATTTCTGGGAACTACAGGAAGTTATATTGGGAACAATTCATTCAAGAACAACTCATACAAACTCATTCATTCTCAACAGGCTCATACAGGTGATTTTCTCATACTTACAAATTCTTGTTTTTACTCTTTATGAATTATGAATAAAAACTTAGACTGACATCAACATTTAAGGGAGTGGGGATTATACTAATCATCAAATCTCACAAACATTCACCTCTCCATGAACAGGTGACATCATCAGGCTGAAACGAGCCTCCTTTCTTTCCTTCCTTCCTCCCTTCCTTCCTTCTTTCCTTCCTCCTCTCTTTCTTTCTTCCTCCCTTCCTTCCTCCTTTCCTTCCATCTTTCCTTCCTTCCTTCCTCCTCTCTTTCTTTCTTCCTCCCTTCCTTCTTTCCTTCCTTCCTTCCATCCTCCCTTCCATCATTCCATCCTTCCATCTTTCCTTCCTTCCTTCCTTCCTTCCTTCTGTCCTTCCATCATTTCTTCATTCCTTCCTTCCTTCCTCCTTTCCTTCCTTCCTTCTTCCTTTCCTTTTTTCTTCCTCCCTTCCATCCTTCCTTCCTCCTTTCCTTCCATCTTTCCGAGTGAGTTTCGAGAGTTTATGCAGTTAAGAGAATTTATTGAGTCTAATTTGGAGAGAACTTAAACAAACAAACTTCTCCGAAAAAAGAAGGAAAATGTTATTCAAGGTCCAATAAGTAAAAACTTAATTTAGTTGATTAATTTAGACAATAATGAAAAAGAAGTAAGTCCTCCTTTCTGGTTTAATGCTCACTACACGATGTGATCAATAACTAGTGAGAGCTGAGAAAATGGATGTTTTTCTCTGAGTGAACAAACACAACTCCTACAGTTTAACACTCCTGTTGTCCTCAAGTCAAGGAAGGAAGGGAGGAAGGAAGGAAGGAAAGAAGGAAGGAAGGGAAGAAGGAAGGAAAGGAGGAAGGAAGGAAGGGAGGAAGGAAATGAAGGAATGAATGAATGAATGAATGAATGAATGAATGAAGGAAAGAAGGAATGAAGGAAGGAAGGAATGAAGGAAGGGAGGAAGGAAATGAAGGAAGGAATGAATGAATGAATGAATGAAGGAAAGATGGAAGGGAGGAAGGAAATGAAGGAAGGGAGGAAGAAATGAAGGAGGGAGGAAGGAGGGAAGGAAGGAAGGAAGGAAGGAAGGAAGGAAGGAAGGAAGGAAAGGAGGAAGGATGGAAGGAAGGAAGGAAGGGAGGAAGGAATGAAGGAAAGATAGAAGGAAGGAAGGAAGGAAGGAAGGAAGAAAGAAAGGGAGGAATGAATGAATGACGGAAGGAAGGAAGGAAGGAAGGAAGGAAGGAAAGAAGGAAGGAAGGAAGGAAGAGTCAAAACAGACGGGGTCAATTTGACCCGGGAGGACGACACAAAGGTAAATTCACATTGAGTAAGAAGGAAAGAAGGAATGAAACTATATAATGCGAAGCTGCTGCTGCTTCATTAAAGTATATAAAGACAGACATTACAACATTTCCATAAGCTTGCAGTTAAATGCAGTAAAATGTAAAAGTAGGAGTCACGACGACGGCTTCTGCAATAAGTGTCGTTATTAGCATCAAATTCTCATTCTGCTTTTCAGCGATTCCCACTCGCTAAATAATACCGTTATTCATCCGCTGGAATATGATCCAGTGAATGGATAAATAATGATAAACGCTCCATTCACTCTTATCAGCAATCCCCAGGAGCCTCCACCACCAAGGGTTTCTTTTTTTATAGCATCCATTCTCGAAATTATTGCAATGTGCTTTTTTTTTTTTTTTACAAGGGAAGAGACTGGAAGGATGGAAGGACAGAAGGATGGAAGGAAGGAAGGAAGGAAGGAAGGATGCAAGGAAAGACGGAAGGATGGAAGGAAAGACGAAAGGATGGAAGGAAGGAAGGAAACAAGAAGGAAAGGAGGAAGGAAGGAAGGAAGGAAGGAAAGGAGGAAGGAAGGAAAGACGGAAGGATGGAAGGAAGGAATGATGGAAGGGAGGAAGGAAGGAATGATGGAAGGGAGGAAGGAAGGAAGGAAGGAAGGAAGGAAGGAAGGAAGGAAAGAAGGAAGGAAGGAAGGAAGGAAACAAGAAGGAAAGGAGGAAGGAAGGAAAGACGGAAGGAAGGAAGGAAGGAGGGAAGAAGGAAGGACAGAAGAATGGAAAGAAGGACGGAAGGAAGGAAGGAAATAAGGAAGGAAGGAAGGAAGGAAGGAAAGACGGAAGGATGGAAGGAAAGACGGAAGGATGGAAGGAAGGAAGGAAGGAAGGAAGGAAGGAAGGAAGGAGGGAAGGAAGGAAAGATGGAAGGACGGAAGGATGGAAGGAAGGAAGGGAGGAAGGAAAGGAGGAAGGAAGGAAAGACGGAAGGATGGAAGGAAGGAATGATGGAAGGGAGGAAGGAAGGAATGATGGAAGGGAGGAAGGAAGGAAGGAAGGAAGGGAGGAAGGAAGGAAGGAAAGAAGGAAGGAAGGAAGGAAGGAAGGAAGGAAGGAAAGAAGGGAGGAAGGAAGGAAACAAGAAGGAAAGGAGGAAGGAAGGAAGGGAGGAAGGAAGGAAACAAGAAGGAAAGGAGGAAGGAAGGAAAGACGGAAGGAAGGAAGGAATGATGGAAGGGAGGAAGGAAGAAAGGAAGGATGGAAGGATGGAAGGAAAGACGAAAGGATGGAAGGATGGAAGGAAGGAAGGAAACAAGAAGGAAAGGAGGAAGGAAGGAAAGACGGAAGGATGGAAGGAAGGAAGGAAAGATGGAAGGACGGAAGAATGGAAAGAAGGACGGAAGGAAGGAAGGAAGGACGGAAGGATGGAAGGAAGGCAGGAAGGGAGGAAGGGAGGAAGGAATGAAGAAAGGAAAGATGGAAGTAAAGGAGGAAGGAAGGGAGGAAGGGAGGAAGAAAGAAAGAAGGAAGGCAGGACGGAAGGCAGAAAGGAAGGAAGGAATGAAGGAAGGATGGAAGGAAGGAAGGAAGGAAAGATGGAAGGACGGAAGGAAAGAAGGAAGGAAGGAAGGAAGAATGGAAAGAAGGACGGAAGGAAGGAAAGAAAGAAGGAAGGAAGGAAGGAAGGAAAGAAAGAAAGAAAGAAGCTTGCAGATGCAGATTTTTTATAGCATCCACTCTCGAGCACACTGGGCCAGAAATGATTGCAATGTGCTTTTTTTTTTTTTTTTTTTTTTTTTTTTAACAAAGGAAGAGACTTTTTTTTTTTTTTTTTTTTTTAATCTGCAGGGATCGCTGGCTGACTGTTCATTTTTAGATGCAGCGGTGCGTGACCTGTACTGATCTGGCTGCTGGATGCGACACACAGGCCTTGCTGAACTGAACTTCAGGACTCCAATGAGACGTCGTGGGTGGAAGCGATCGGACAGATTTATAAATGGGGGAGATTATTAACTGAATGATAAAGTGGTCGTCTCATGTGCTTTTTACCCCGGCAACCGCAACAGGGGCCGAGTGGGTGGATATACCCGATTGATGTGTAACATTAAAGGGACTCACTGGATCTTTCTATCTCTGTGTATCCTCTGATGTAAGTCTGATGTGAGAAGAGGCAGATAGCGTCGGCCGTGGGGTTTCTGCTGCAGTATTTCAGCAGCTGCGTTTCACACTGAGAGGTTTTACTGCACAGGAAAGATAAGTGACAATAACTCCATGTAAGGTCGGCCCAAGAAGAAAAATAATGAAGTCAAAATCAGTTGTTTAACCCTCCTGTTGTCCTCGAGTCAAGGAAGGGAGGGAGGGAGAGGGAAGGAAGGCAAAGAGGAACAAAGGAAGGAAGGAGGAACAAAAGAAGGAAGGAAAGGAGGAAGGAAGGAAGGAAGGAAGGAGGAAGGAAGGAAGGAAGGAAAGGAGGAAGGAAGCGAGGAAAGGAAGGAAGGAAAGAAGGAAAGAAGGAAGGAGGGAGGAAGGAAGGAAACGAGGAAGGAAGGAAGGAAGGAAAGGAGTGAGGAAGGAAGGAAAGGAGGGAAGAAGGAAGGAAGGAAGGAAGGAAGGAAGGAAGGAAGGAAGGAAGGACGGAAGGACAGACGGAAGGAAGGAAGCAAAGAAGGAAGGAAGGAAGGAAGGAAAGAAGGAGGAAGGGAGGAAGGAAGGACAGAAGGATGGAAGGAAGGACAGACGGAAGGGAGGAAGGAAGAAAAGGGGATGGAAGGAGGAAAGAAGGAACGAGAAAGGAAGGAAAGAAAGAGAAGGAGGGAGGAAGGACAGAAGGAAGGAAGGAAGGAAGGAAGGAAGGAAGGGGGAAACAAGGAAGAGTCAAAACAGATGGGGTCAATTTGACCCGGGAGGACGACACAAAGTATAAGGTGGATGGATGGAGCAACGAAAAAACGAGAGTTGGACACGACAAAACTTTCCTCTTTGATAAAGCTTACGATCTTCAGCCTCTGTTTCTCTCATCTTTAAATGTTTTAGTGCTTAGTTGTCTTGAGTTCCTCTGTTTGTTTGTGAGCCTTTATATTTTTTATTCTCTTCTGTATTCTAATACAGTCTTTATTATTTTTCTTGCTTCTGCCTCATTGATTTTTTTCCCCCCATTGTCTTTGCAAGCACTTTGTGAATTTTTATTTCTACATTTGCTTCAGTATAAAGTCAAGATGTTGTGAAATGCAGCATAACAATCTAACTAAACATTATAAACAGAACCACATCACTGTACCACACATGCTTAGTGTCGTCTGCTTTACACAGAACTACTCTCCAGAGACTCAAAACATGATCGCTGTTATTAGTCTTTGGAGCTAAACAAACTACAGAGCCCTAAATTATGTTACCCAGTTCAGCTGTGTGGTTCATTAATGTGTTTTAATCAGCTGGGGGAGTTCTGGTCCTCTGAAATGAGGCCAACGCGGAAGTAACTTAGAACTGCATTCTATCAAAAGGCCACCAGGGGGCGACCGTCTCTATACAAGTCAATGGAGAATTCACCAACTTCTCACTTGATTTCTAACCTCAGTAAACGTTTTCAAAATGTGTTTATGGTCTCAATCGCTAGTTTAAAGCCTTCTTCAATGCAGTATGATGTTCATTTGGGACATTTTGGCCTCCCTGATTTTATATGTGACGATAAAGCAAGGTATGCATTAGGGCGTGGCTACGTCCTGATTGACAGGTTGATTGCCCAATGTCCTCGAGATCCAGCCCTCGCAACCATAGCAACCTCCCCGCTCCGCCCATGACCCCACCTCATGCCCATATAAATAGAATCCGTGTTTTTATTTTTCCCAGCATGCACCTGAAATTTTCAAGATGGCGCTGCCTAGATCCGAAACTATTGGCTTCCGAGCAGCAGTCCACAAACCAATGGGTGACGTCACGGATGTTACGTCCATTTCTTTTATACAGTCTGTGGTTTTTATGTTTTTTATATAGTTTTTTTAGACAACAGCAAAGATCTATGGCAAAGAGGAATACGATATATCAGGCTTTGGATTAAAAAAAACAGCAGTAGTTGCAGATAAATGTAATTTTTAAGAGGCAGATTGACTCAGTGAAATGAAATCATTAAGTCTTCCACCTTGAAGATTTTTATCATCACCCATTCATCCTTCTTCCTTTCTGTAAAGATTTCTCATCCTCCGGCTGCAAAGGCAGAAATCGAAAGGCCTCTGAGCTTTTATGAAAACACAAAAAAACCCAAAACACAGATCCTTAACATATCCTTGCCATTTCCCACAATCCTTTGGGGCAGTGCTCTCAGCTGGCTTTACCCTGAAAGCAGGATCTTCACTCCACTTGTGTTATCTCACTTTTCTCTGAATAGGAAGAAACTAACAAGACAGGCTGTGTCAGACTCCCGCAGAAAGGAGGATGCCTCTCGTTGCTTCTCTGAGCTTCAGTGGGTTCATGAGGGCCGACGGGGGCAAAGAAAGAAAGACAGAAAGAAAGAAAGCTGTGAGCTCGCTTTTATACCTGGAAAACTGGATTAATGAACTTCAGCAATCTTAAGGAAGAGATGGAGAGAAGCTGATGTTTACATTTATGTGCTTTTGTCCCCCATTGCTGCACTTTATTAGCCATCATTTCTAAAGCTTTACAGGAACAGGAAGGAATAAAAAAGGTAGAGTAATAAGCACCAGATAAAGATGATAGAGAAATTAAGTGAAAGTAGGACATTTCATCCAACCCCCAAAATAAAGTTTTATATTATCCTAACAGAAATCTATTTTGGACTCCTAATCTGAATACACTGTGTAAGCAATCCTAAATAATCAAAAGAGGAAAAGCTTCCGTGTGTAATTTTAGACATCTCCGACAAAAAAAAAAAAAAAGGCACAATTTCTCACATGGTTAGTTCCTGAGCCCCGAGGCAGCTGCCGACTGCAGTGAGAGTTTCGAACAGCAGCAATTATATTTTTAAAAAAAATAAAAAAAAAGAAGGATTGTGCAGTCACTCCACACAGGATGCTGTTTAAAAAAAAAAGAGAGAGAGAGAGAAACAGTAGCGGGCATGGAGAAAGCAATGAGCCCTTTATTCTCTCAGAGGCTAAATGAGCATATAGTGATGCATAAATCAACCTGCTGGCAGCTCTCGCTCCTGCAGAGTGTCAGCAGAGACCAGCTGTTTGAAATACATGGACAGACTCGGTTATGGCGGCAAGATGCAACAATTTGAGGAGAAAAGTGGCGCATAGATTTGAACAGTGTTATGGTTGTAATGTGAGAATTTTGAAAGTTAAAAAACAAGAAACTTTACTTTGAGTTGTGGTTAATTTCATAATATGTTGAAGTTCAATTATCATGCATAAAGGTGCAACAACCTGCAAATATACAGCACAAGTAACTAATCAATATCAGCTCTATTAGCAGGGTTGGGAGGGTTACTTTGGAAATGCAATACGTTACAGATTATTAGTTACTCTATTTAAAATGTAATAAGTAATGTGACTAGTTCAATGACTTCATCAAAGTAATGTAACTTATTACATTTGATGACTTTTCTAATCTTCTTCTTTCTAACCAATGTTTTCAGCTGTTAGGATAAATGTTCCCATTAAGCACCAAAATCTAATTCCGGCTGTTTTTCATGGATACTGACATGATTTATAAGGGAGATCATTTCTTATAAAGCAACATTTATCTCTCATTTTAAATATATTCATTAGTTCATGTAGATTTTTGGAATATAAAATAAAGATATTTGATGAAAAAAGGCAAAAGTCTGGCATGGGATTAATTGGTACTGTAACTCCATTTAAGCCCACGTCATGATTTATTTACAAAATATATTAAAAAAATATGTATTTTAAAGAATTAAAAACAGTAATATATGTATTCGGTAACATGTTAAATATTAAAAAATGAGGAAAAAACCCTCCTGAGTAAAATCTTCAAGGTCTGACTTCAGATGTAACCTCCTTTATAATCATCAACACTTTCATAAGTAACTATAATTTAACTATAACAGATTACAGTTTCCTTTCAGAGTCTCTATAAATTGAAACTTTCTACATTTAACAAACATAAACAATGATTAATGTGTCATTATAAAGAAATCTACAGCACAGCAACTTGATTGAACTTTGATTCAAACCTGTAAAATCCACCAACTCTTTCTTCTAAAGTCGATTTTCCTTTAACTTTTTAGCTGTCTGAATGTCTAACAGGTTGGTCAATGTGAGGACTAAACCAGTTAGCAACCAATTTAAAAAAAACAAATTTTATTTACTTGTCCGCGATTGAAACCATAGAGTACAGATCTCACCTCAAACCTCTACATCTTTGTCTTTATTTCTGCACAGGCTAAGATTTTGGAGCATATCATGCATCCAGTATCTTCATATTGACTCATTAAGCTGATCTAAAAACTTTAATTATGAGCAGTTAATGTGCAGAAATACAAAAATAACTCTTTTAGCAGTGCAAGGCAAGATTTGAAATTTCCATACACACCTGTAAAACACTTCCTCTGACACATAAAACAGAAAAGAGTTAAATAATAAAGTGTGTTAGTGTGAGTCTGTAGTCTCTACTGACTGAGATATAAAACCCATCATGCCTGCCTATTGTAGTTTTGAGGCCATTAAAATGAAATTCTTACCATGCTGTTACTGTGTGCTGAAGAGCCAGTCAGTGAAACCAGCCTCAGGAAGGAAGTATGAATGAAGGGACAGCAGAAAAAACCTCTTACACTTATTGGATGAAAAATGATCCTAAAGCCTGCGGATATCACAGCTGAAGAGGAAGAAATGGAGAAACACTGAATACAAGCGCTAAGTGACTTTTTCTTTTTTTTTTTTTTCCTCTCTCCCCTCCTCATTTGTACCAAATAAAAGGGCCTGGTTTTGATCAATGCGAGACATTTTCTATGAGTCATTGTTGTGTGTCTAACAGATGGACACAAAAGCGGACACTGTCAGACGGAGCTGTGATGTACGGAGACACAACAAGGACTTTTCTGTCTGGACGCAGCTTGTTCTCGTCTGTTAAATTGAATTGACTCTGAGGATAGTGAGAGTCACTCTGGTCCTCGTCCTCCTCCGCTCAAACACACGAGGTCTTTCTGCTCACAGGAGAATGAAGCCACTTGTTGATATATAGTGTAGTAGTGCAGCGCCGGCCGACTTCAACACTCGTAGTTAACTTTGCAACAGTTTACTACAAACAAGGGTTAGGGTTTACTAAAAACTAATATTCTAATAACTTACCGTAAAAACCGGTGTGTAAGACGTAATCTATTTTTGGGGGGTGTCACGCTGGGAAAAACGCTTTTCTATTAACCCTCCTGTTGTCCTTGAGTCAAGGAAGAAGAAAGGGAGGAAGGAAGCAAGGAAGGAAAGGATGGAGGAGGCAAGGAAGGAAGAAAGAAAGGAAGGAAGGAGAGAAGAAGGAAGGAAAGGAGGGAGGAAGGAAGGAAGGAAGAAGGGAGGAAAGTAGGGAGGAGGGAAGGAAGGAAGGAAAGGAGGGAGGAAGGAAGGAAGGAGGGAAGGAAGGAAGGAAGAAAGGAATGAAAGGAGGGAGGAAAGAAGGACAGAGGAAAGAAGGAAGGGAGGAAGGTAGGGGGAGGAAAGAAAGAGACATGGAGGGAGGGAGGCAGGAAAGGAAGGAAAGTAGGACAGAAGGAAGGTAGAAAGGGGGCTAGAGGAAGGAAAGAAGGAGTGAAGGAGGGAGGAAGGAAGGACAGACGGAAGGAAGGAAGAAAGGAAGGAACAGTTTGACCCGGGAGGACGACACGAAGGTTAAAGGTTTCAGCGAACTCGGCGGCCACGCCCACAGCGTTTGGTAGCAGAGAAAGAGGCTGATTTTTACACAACTTTGAAGCCTAATTTCATATATTTGGCAATTTTTTTTAATCATTCAAATTTGGCAGGGTGGTTAACAACACACTTTTCTGTGGTATGTCAAACTCAGAACACATATTTATTCTTAGGTTACACAGACTTTAATCCAAGTGGAGGCAGGTGGTCGTTCACAAAAATGGCTAGCAGAATCAGACAAACAGGCAAGACACAGTTGAAACTAATAGGTAATCAACTAAGGCGGGAAAGGGAACAAAGAGGGGAAGTAAAACTGTCAACACAGGCGAAGACTAGACTTTCAAAATAAAACAGGAAGTGTACAATACAACATGAAATACAGAGTCTGACAGTTACCGCAAGATCACCAGGTATCAATTTCATCTAACTGTTGGTAAGAAAGTGGATATTTCCCCAAATTCCTGTAATAATCTGTCTGTAAGGTTCATCACACCAACAGATTGTATGATTTATTTAACCCTTGTGTCGTCCTCCCGGGTCAAATTGACCCCGTCTTATTCTTCTTTCCTTCCGTCTGTACTTCCTCCATCCCCCTTTCTTCCCTCCTTCTTTCCTTCCCTCATTCCTCCGTCCTTTCCTTCCTTCCTTCCTTCCTTCCTTTCTCCCTCCCTCCTTCTTTCCTCCTTCCTCCCTGCTTTCCTTCCATCTTCCTCCCTTCATTTCATTTCCTCCCTCTTCTTTCCTTCCCTCCTACATTCTTTCCTTTCCCACCTTCCTCCCTCCTTTCCTCCCTTCCTTCCTTCCTTCCTCCCTCCCTCCCTCCTTCCTTCCTCCCTCCTTTCCTTCCTATTTCCTTCTTTCCTTTCCTTTCCTCCTTTCCTCCCTCCTTTCCTTCCTTCCTCCCTCCCTTCCTTCCTTCCAGGACAACAGGGAGGGTTAATTTTATTTTTGAGGCTATACGTTTGTGATGTAAATATAATTTGTCACTCACCTTTAAATGTTTAGTTGGTATTGAATTTGGGGTTTAATGAATTAATCAAACCATCATTTGCATTTCTCCTCCTCATTCTGTCACCGCTGATCAAAGCAGCTTTGACATAAAAGCCAAAAAAAAAGAAAAGAAGAAGCTAAAGCTATTTTTGTTACATTGTCCATTTTATTTCTGATCAAAGGCGCTTGGATGTCCCACTGGAAGCAAGCAAAAAAAAAAAAATCCATGAAGAGCTCTAATATTAATGACTTTACATCTGCCTGACACAAACGTGCTGTTTTAAGACGAGGAGAAACAACCACATACAAACTTCTCTGAGTGATCTCTCGCTTCTTCTTAGATCAAGAAAACTGAATGTGACAGCGTTGGAACGACTGCCAGGATACGGTTTCTACTCATCCGACATGTCTCAGTTTTACCTGCTTTTATTATTACCTACAGATTATCGTTAGAAATAAATCAGCACCAAGCTTTTTTAGTTTTCTATTTCCTGTCAGTAGAAAAGTGTATGCAGCGTTTATAGTGATTGATGACGGGGTCAAAGGTCATTCCTCTCTAGTGTATCAGGTATTCAGGTTTCTATTGTTTTCACACATGATGAATGAAACGTTGAAGTCTTTGGTGTTTGGATCTTTATGTTTTAGTTTATTAGCTCCCATCTAGGGTCAGATTCATTCATTAGATTCAGAACCAAATGATTATCTGCTTTTTAATTTTTTCTCCAACTCTGACTTCCATACTAACATTTTTTAATAATTATTGGACGGATTTCCTTTAAATTTGGTGCAGATATCCATCGTCCCCAGATGATGAATTCAGCTGACTTTGGTGATCCTTTGACGTTTCCTCTAGTGCCACCGCCAAGTCAAATGGCGCTTTTCCACTACACAGTTCCAGCACGACTTGACTCGCCTCAACTCGTTTTTTTTGGCGTTTCCACTAGGGATAGTACCTGGTACCTGCTACTTTTTTAGTACCTGCTCTGCTGAGGTTCCAAGCGAGCCGAGCCGATACTAAAATGTGACGTCAACAGACTGCCGGCCACTGATTGGTCAGAAGAGTTGTCACCGGAAGAATCATGAGCCGTCCCACACAAGAATCAAACCCGCCATTTTTAAATACCGGCAACAGCGTTACAGCCATACGGCTCAATGTTCTTGCTTTGTGTGTGACAGAAAGCCACATACAACATCAAGTACACCATCACCTCCATGTCCTCCATTGTTTATGTGTTATGTGTAAAACGAAGTCAGGGCAGTTTCGTGGAGCCGTTGCTATGACGACCCCGGCCACATTGAGTAGGTACCTTTTTGTAATGGAAAAGGTCGTTCCTGGAACCAAGCCAAATCGAGGCGAGTCAAGTCGTGCTGTAACTGTGTAGTGGAAAAGCGCCATAAAGTATCAGTTTCTGTATTAATTAGATTTATGATAATACCTGCAACACTACTGACAATTTCATCAGCCTCAGTTGTACTTTATGTTTAGTGCTAATAAGCAAATATGAGTAATTTCAGATGGTGAACCTGCTAAATGTCAGCATGTTGTTATTAGCACTGAGCTCATTGGATGTATGAAGGGGATGCCGTGTTCAAAGATTCATAGATGAATTCCTTTGAAAGTTGCTCAGTGGTGCACGAATCCTAAAAAAAAGTCTGCCAAGCTTCCTCAAGCTTCTGTGTTTTTGGGCTCAGAGTTTACTCACTAGAGTCTTTCTACAGCGCCTCCGAGACGGGCCAAGCCGGCTAACTCCCAACTGGCTCCTGGTTCACTTGAATAGGGATTAAAAAATCAAATCATGCAGCTCCTTTACACTTTCCATATGCTACTGGACAAGATCGATCAAATTCTGTTGAGTAAAATTAGTCATTTTGCCGCCCAGAAAAATGCATTCATTGTTTTATAGCTGCTCCTTTTCTAATGATGACTTTTTGGGTCAGTTGATGAACGTGGAAGTTGGGATTTCACGGTTTGCATTGTACAATATGTGAAGTTGGCTTCATAGTCTGGTGCTGTTCCTAGAGGTTTTCAAAGTATCACTCTACATATGTATAACCAAGCAAAGCCATTAACTGTTTAAAGTCTTAAACCAAGCACAAACTTTTACTGAATTTCCAGAAAATTGACAAAGGGAAATGGAAATAAATGTGCTTTTTTTTTTACAGGTCACTACTATTATGTAATTGTAAGAGTTGGTTCATCATGATATACAGTTGTTGGCACTAATTCTCCACTAATTAATGGCGTCATTAAAAGAGCAACATTGAAAGCTCAAACAATGGAAATTCGTGTAATATGAGAGATCTCTTAGTTTCATGTATAATTTTGAGGTTGAGGAACATTACAGTCTCCTCATGGCGCCACAGATCTGATGTTTTTGTCTCTTCGTCATTATTTATTCACTGATTGCACTATTAAGCAGTTTTGTTTTTATAAATACATCAACTTTTCCATCGCAACCAAGTGTAAAAACTTTCAGTGTTTCCATTTCACATATTTTAAAGCACAAATTGCTCATAAAAAGACTTTTAGCCTTGTTTATATCAGTGGAGGTTTACCTTCACACTTAATCCACTTCTTCAATTAACACTACATAAAAATGCATTAGTCACTGAGTCAGGACTCTTTCCTCTCTTTCCAGCTGGCTACTCTCCTCTTCTGTAAGACTTAACCCTCCTGTTGTCCTCAGGTCAAGGAAGGGAGGAAGGAAGGAAGGAAGGAAGGAAAAGAGTAAGGAGGGAGGGAGGAAGGAAGTAAGGAGAGAAGGGAGGGAGGGAGGGAGGGAGGGAGGGAGGGAGGAAGGAAGGAAGGAAGGAAGGAAGGAAGGAGAGAAGGAAAGGAGGAAATGAGTAAGGAGGGAGGGAAGGAGGGAGGAAGGGAGGAAGGAAGGAAGGAAGGGGGAAGGAAGGAAAGGAGGGAGGAAGGAAGGAAAGAAGGAAAGAAGCAAGGAAGGATGGAAGGAAGGAAAGGAGTAAGGAGGGAGGGAGGGAGGGAGGGAGGGAGGGAGGAAGGAAGGAAGGAAGGAAGGAAGGAAGAAAGGAAGCAAGGAAGGATGGCAGGAAGTGAGGAAAGAAGTATAGAAGGAGAGGAAGAACGAAGGAAAAATTAAAGGAAGATGAAGGAAGGAAGGAAAGAAAGAAGGAAGGAAGGAAGGAAGAAAGGAAAGGAGTAAGGAGGGAGGGAGGAAGGAAGGGAGGAAGGAAGGAAGGAAAGGAGGAAGGGAGGAAGGAAAGGAGGGAGTAAGGAGGGAGGGAGGAAGGAAGGGAGGAAGGAAAGGAGTAAGGAGGAAGGGAGGAAGGGAAGGAGGGAGGAGGGAAGGGAGGAAAGAAGTATAGAAGGAGGGGAAGAACAAAGGAAAAATTAAAGAAAGAGGAAGGAAGGAAGGTAAGAAAGAACAGTCAAAAGAGACGGGGTCAATTTGACCCGGGAGGACGACAGGAGGGTTAAACTATCCCTAAATAAAAAAACCTTGTTCCACACATGATCAAGTTTTTATACGGTCTCCAAGAAGACAAATAAAGCTTTAAAAGGTTCATCCTCGGTGTTGTGTGATTTTATAAACTCTTTGGATGGAAAACGTCTCGATGTACGAATGAGATCAAAGAAGAAGAAGGAAGGAAGGAAAAGAGTAAGGAGGGAGGGAGGAAGGAAAGGAGGGAGGAAGGAAGAAAGGAAGGAAAGGAGGGAGGGAGGAAGGAAGGAAAGGAGTAAGGAGGGAGGGAGGAAGGAAGTAAGGAGAGAAGGAAGGGAGGAAGGAAGAAAGGAAAGGAGGGAGGGAGGGAGGAAGGAAGAAAGGAAAGGAGGAAGGAAGAAAGGAAGGAAAGGAGGAAGGAAGAAAGGAAAGGAGTAAGGAGGGAGGGAGGAAGGGAGGAAAGGAGTAGGAGGGAGGAAGGAAGAAAGGAGTAGGAGGCAGGAAGGGAGAAAGGAAGGAAAAGAGCAAGGAGGGAGGGAGGGAGGGAGAGAGGGAGGAAGGAAGGAAGGAAAGGAGGAAGGAAGGAAGGAAGGAAGAAAGGAAAGGAGTAAGGAGGGAGGGAGGAAGGAAAGGAGGGAGGAAGGAAGGAAAGAAGGAACAGTCAAAAGAGACTGGATCAATTTGACCCGGGAGGACGACAGGAGGGTTAAGCTATGATCAAGTTTTTATACCGTTTCCAAGGAGACAAATAAAGCTTTAAAAGGTTCGTCTCATCCTCGGTGTTGTGTGATTTTATAAACTCTTTGGATGGAAAACGTCTCGATGGTACGAATGAGATCAAAGACACGTGATGGAAGAAATGTTTTGGTGTCCAGCTGATATTAATCAAAAGTGAAACCTTATCCACTCCCGAAGCTATCTTAAAATCCTGTCCCCCCCTTACCTCACCTTGCTGTGACATTACAGATACATGACTCGATAACCTCCCGACAAAAGCTTCCACTTGAAATGTTAGCCAAAAAAACATGACGGAGCGTCCTCACACACACACACACACACACACACACACACACACACACACACACACACACACACACACACACACACACGGAGACACTGAGACACAATGCACCTCTCACTACCGGACTGTGTATTTTGGATGGGTGCCTCAGTCTCATTGTTAAAACAAGTGTATCCCACTCAGGCTTTGATGGCTTTTCATTTCCGCGCCAGCTGCCTGCAAATAATCCTCTAAAAGAAATACAATCAATCCTCTTCAAATCCACTTTAAAAGGCCGTCTGCCTGTTGGTGTCCGGACACTAATCACCTTCAGTTTGCTTTATCCAACCGAAATAGCAACTCCGCAAGCAAGACCCTTAAAACTACTACTATGGTAATCAAAGGGTTACTGGACGACATCATAAAGATAGTAAAAATAACTTGTTTAATAATGTGTTTAAGTGGTTGAGCTTTCTTTAATTTGCAGGATGTTGCTGTTTGTCCTTCCTCCCTCCCTCCTTCTCTCTTTCTTTCCTTCCTCTCTCTTTCCTCCCTTCCTTCCTTCCTCCCTCCTTCCTCTGTCTTTCCTCCCTTCCTTCCTCCCTCCTTCTCTTTCTTTCCTGCCCCCTACCTTCCTTCCTTCCTCTCCTACCTCCCTTCCTTCCCTCCTTTCCTTCCTTCCTCCCTTCCTTCTGTCTGTTTGTCCTTCCTCTCTCCCTCCTTCTCTTTCTTTCCTGTCCCCTATACCTTCCTTCCTTCCTTCTTTACTCTGTCCTTCCTCTCCCACCTCCCTTCCTTCTTTTCTTTCCTTTCCTTTCCTCCCTTCCTTCTTTTATTTCCTCCCTTCCTTCCTTCTTCCCTCCCGAAATGTATGAAGCAAATATGGAAAAACATCATTAACCTTCGTGTCGTCCCTCCCGGGTCAAATTGACCCAGCCTGTTTTGACTGTTCCTTCCTTCCTTCCTTCCTTCTGTCTGTCTGTCCGTCCTCCCTCCCTTCTTCTCTCTTTCTTTCTTTTCCTTCCTTCCTTTCTCTTTCTTTCCTGTCCCCTACCTTCCTTCTTTCCTCTGTCCTTCCTCTCCAACCCTTAAAACTACCACATGGTAATCAAAGGGTTACTGGACGACATCATAAACATAGTAAAAATAACTTGTTTAATAATGTGTTTAAATGGTTGAGCTTTCTTTAATTTGCAGGATGTTGGCGGAAGTACACGTTGAGGTTGGTTAAATTACTGAGTTATAGTAGAAGAAGAAAATGAAAAAAGGCCATAATGCACTTTGTAGAATTGAAAGATAAAGATACAATGCAATGTGATTTATTCTAAAAGGAAATGTATGAAGCTAATATGGAAAACTGTTCCTTCCTTCCTTCTTTCCTTCTGTCTGTCTGTCTGTCCTCCCTCCCTCCCTCCTTCTCTTTCCTCCCTTCCTTCCTCTCTCCTTTCCTTCCTTCCTTCCGCCCTCCTTCCTTCCCTCCTTTCCTTCATTCCTTCCCTCATTCCTTCCCTTCTTCCTTCCTCCCTCCTTCCTTCCTTTCCTTCCTTCCTTTTGTCTGTTTGTCCTTCCTCTCTCCCTCCTTCTCTTTCTTTCCTGTCCCCTATACCTTCCTTCCTTCCTTCCTTCTTTCTTTACTCTGTCCTTCCTCTCCTACCTCCCTTCCTTTTCTTTCCTCCCTCCCTTCTTTCTTTCTTTCTTTCTCCCTTCCTTCTTTCTTTCTTTCTTCTTCCCTTCCTTCCTTCCTTGACACAAGGACAACAGGAGGGTTAAAAAGCAGTAAAGTCCTGAATTCAGCAAAAATAAAAAAACTCTAACAAATCGCCTGGTGTTTCAATGTTTCTTATATCATGCTTAAAATATTCATGTTTAACACTCTATTGCAGTTGCTGGTCTTATTATTTCACCCATGTTTGAATGAGTTTTACATGATGAAGATTTGAGAAGTGAGTTCAAGCTCAATTTATTTCATCATTTGTGCAGAATAACAAGTCATCTATGCACTGAAATGCTTTTTTAACAATAAGATAGACAATAAAGATATAAGGTGAAACAAAAGACAAGAAAAACAGCTGCAGATGAGAAGAAATTATAGAAAAGACACATTTTAAAACTCTAATTTTTATCATAGGTTTAGGACATACTGCTTTCCTTTAGCAACACAGTGTTATGATGTATCCCTGTATAATAGGTTTGAAGTTATTAAGATAAAGTTATTTTTTATACAAGAAAAACATGAGATGTGTGAGATAAAAGAACCAAATTATAAATAAATAAATGAGCAGTATTAGATGCTATGAGTATGGTGTGTATGAAAGCAGCAGATCAAATAGTGGATGTAATGTAGAATAACTGTACTGTATGCATTTAAAGAACAGAGAGACTATTTCTGTCTTCATGCTCATTTAAAGTAATGAGTGCAGCGTGTTGCATATTTCAGGTTACACTTCAGTAGTAAAAGTGATGGATGGCCTGCAGGTTTCTTTTATCTGTCTTACTTTATTTTAGCTTAATTTAATTTCCAATTTAACCATTTTAACTGTATTTAAATGCCTTGCTTTTATATTCTGTCTTGATGCATTTTTATATATACAGTTTTATATATAGCTCCTGTTGTTGAAATGTGCAGTATAAATAAATTTGTCTTTAAAGTCTGATAGAGTTGATCCTACCTGTGGTATGCATTGAAATTGTGACATTTATTTCAAAGGGGGTGGGGGGCACTCTATTTAGGTATGCATTTATGTTATATTGTAATTGTAATTGGTTGTATTTATTTTAACATGGACCGCAGGAAGAGTAGCTGTTGCCTGGGTAACAGCTAATGGGGATCCAAATAAACTAAAGTAAACTTAGAGTAAACTTTTGTGTAAAGGTGAATGTTTTTTATAGTTAACAGCAGCTCTACTTCGCTGGGATTGTCTACCTTAAAACATAGTTTGTTTTGACTGAAACATAATCCACAACATTTTTTGGATTATTTCCACTAATTAATGCTCATTCATTCTTTTTTCCATAAAAAACTTGAATAGAAAAATGTTATTATACATTAAATATTGACTAAATAAGAGGTTTTATAGTGCAAAAGCTATATATAACTGTGTCATGATCCATGCATATCCACGATAAGCAACAGGTTCATGTAACTCAACCTGTGCATGCCCATGTAAAGGAAGAGGGCTTCACACCAAGGGCAATGGAGTGATATAAAAAGGGCTAGTGCAACTGGTTATGCTTGTTATTGCTGCATAATCACATAGGTTAAGTCCGTCATCCTTCAGTATATACAGTAACAGCTACTGTGCAGGAAGGACTGCTGTGTGTCTTTGCATCTTTTCAGAAACCTGTTTTAAACTTTGCTCGACTTATATTCCTCTACAGCCCTTCCTGGTGCAGTCAGTAGGTGAGTATAATGGATTTTTAGATTCAATTTCTTCGCTGTGTGAAATGATTTCAACACTTTTTCTTTTATTTGATTCAGGGAGGAGAAAATGAGCACAGATGGGGAAATGGCAATTTTTGGTTCAGCTGCCCAGTACTTGCGTAAGTCTGAGAAGGAGAGGATAGAGGCTCAATCTCGGCCGTTTGACAGCAAGATAGCGTGCTTTGTCAGCGATGAGAAAGAGCTGTATGTCAAGGCTGAGATCCAGGACAAGGCAGACGGCAAAGTCACTGTCAAGACCGTGGATGACAGAGTGAGTGGCCTCTGATTAATAGCTTTTATTAGCCACTGAACACAGTCAGTGAATATGGCTTTTTTGTAATATGGGAGTCTGACCGTGGCATTATTCCAGAGTGATGTAAAAGGATTTTACACCGCTTCAGGGTGTCCGTCTGTAAAACCTGCAATAAAAGAACCTGCTGAATTTTATTAGTCTGGCTTTCAACAGAGATATTTAGTGTTGCCTGAAGCTCTAAATGCTGCTGCAGTTTCCACAAATATATCTTGTGTGAGAATCTGAGTCTTCATCATGTTTTTAAAGTTCAAAAAAAGATTTAAAGTCCCTTTTAGACGTCAAATAGCACCATTTGTCTCAACCTTTAGTCTATATTCTCCCAGTGTCTTAAACTTTTACCATCATTCTGTTTCACATTTAAGTAAAACACACACTTCTCTTCCTGTTTCCTAGACTTTAACCGTCAAGGAGGACCAAATGTTTCCCATGAACCCGCCAAAGTTTGATAAGATTGAGGACATGGTGATGATGACGCACCTCCACGAGCCGGCAGTGCTGTACAACCTCAAGGAGCGCTACGCAGCATGGATGATCTATGTAAGTCTTTCACAGAATATGAGCTGTATTAATAATATAGATTTATTCAGTGTGTAAACCAGAACTTAATATTTTGCATTCTTTTGAATAAGTGGGGGGAGGGGGGGCTTGTAATGGGGTGCGATAACTCCTCGTTTTTCCAATAAAATTGCAATGAAATGGGTTTAATGAGAAGTCAATCTGTACTAAATTGAGGTTTATGCCAATTCTGATCATTTGCTTCTTCCTCCAGTCAATTCAAACCCACACATCAACTCAAAACGCAGCCTTGTAGTGTACATGAAGGTTGCTGAGCACATTTTAAATTTCTCTACATTACAATTTGAAGTGCATTTTAATCTATTATTATGTTCACAGTATGGGATAAAAACCACAGACTGTATAAAAGAAATGGACGTAACATCCGTGACGTCAGCCATTGGTTTGTGGACTGCTGCTCAGAAGCCAATAGTTTCAAATCTAGGCAGCGCCATCTTTAAAATTTCAGGTGCATGCTGGGAAAAATAAAAACAGGGATTCTACTTA
The DNA here is from genome assembly GCF_027409825.1 of Scomber japonicus. Lineage (NCBI taxonomy): Eukaryota > Metazoa > Chordata > Actinopteri > Scombriformes > Scombridae > Scomber > Scomber japonicus. The sequence goes on from NC_070595.1 coordinate 26,175,927, forward strand.
TATGGGCATGAGGCGGGGTTATGGGCGGAGCGGGGAGGTTGCGAGGGCTGGATCTCGAGGACATTGGTCAATCAAGACGTAGCCACGCCCTAATGCATACCCTGCTTTATCGTCTAATATAAAATCAGGGAGGCCAAAATTTCACAAATGAACATCATACTGCATTGAAGAAGGCTTTAAACTAGCGATTGAGACCATAAACACATTTTGAAAACATTTAATGAGGTTAGAAATCAAGTGAGAAGCTGGTGAATTCTCCATTGACTTGTATAGAGACGGAAGTCCTTTTGACACCAAAATGGTCGCCCCCTGGTGGCCTTTTGATAGAATGCAGTTCTAAGTTACTTCCGAGTTGGCCTCATTTCAGAGGACCGGAGCTCCCCGCCTGGATAAAACATGTTAATGATATCGATTTTGCCACTTGCTACTAAACTTTTAGAGATTTTCCTGACCGTGTTTTCCATGCAGACCTACTCTGGACTCTTCTGTGTCACTGTGAATCCCTATAAATGGCTGCCGGTCTACAACCCCGAGGTGGTCCAAGCCTATAGAGGGAAGAAGAGGATGGAGGTCCCTCCTCACATCTTCGCCCTGTCCGATAATGCCTACCAGTTCATGCTCACCGGTACACCAGCAAGCCAAAATCACTTCAAACTGAATGATTATAATTTATCTTATACCTCTCTTATGTAACTCTCTTTGTCTTTTGTTGTCCAGATCGTGAAAATCAGTCTATACTCATCACGTAAGCAGGAACAGCAGAGATTTTGTACATTTGTTGAAGATGTTCTGACACATCAAAACAATCAAAATATGTGTTTTTGCTCTTGCTTAGGGGAGAATCGGGTGCAGGAAAAACTGTCAACACTAAACGTGTCATTCAGTACTTTGCAACAATCGCAGTGTCTACAGACAAGAAGAAGGAGATGAATAGTAAAATGAAGGTTAGGCTGACGCAGGTTTTTGACAGGCAGTTTTTACAGAGAGGAGTGGGTGTCAGATTTTAAAGTTTTTGCTCTTCATCAGGGGACTCTGGAGGATCAGATCATCCAGGCCAATCCGCTGCTGGAAGCTTTTGGAAATGCCAAGACTGTGAGGAATGACAACTCTTCTCGCTTTGTGAGTGAGCCCAAGGGACTTCGTTTTGATTTGACGTACCACTTTTCTTCTTGTTTAAACACAGACTTAAGATGTCACTTTTTTGTTGAATAGGGTAAATTTATTCGGATACACTTTGGCACGACTGGTAAACTGTCATCTGCAGATATTGAAACATGTAAGTTCATATAAAAGCTTCAGAGACAAATGATATATTTCCCCAACGTGCATTTAATTTGAACTTTTCTTACTCAAAGATCTGCTGGAGAAATCAAGAGTGTCATTTCAGCTTTCAGCCGAAAGGAGTTATCATATCTTTTATCAACTCACCTGCAACAAGAAGCCTGAACTTATAGGTAATCTGATTAATCACTTTGTTGTAATGTCATCATTCTACTTCTCTTTTTAATTCACTAAGGCAGACAAGTTTTAACTGTAACTTTCACTTCAGAACTGCTGCTCATCACCACCAACCCCTACGACTTTACCTACATCAGTCACGGGGAGATCAGCGTCAAAAGCATAAATGACGCTGAGGAGTTGATGGCTACAGATGTGAGTAAATAATAATCAATATATATATGTAATGTCAATGTGTAATGTGACTGTCACCTGTAATGATGAACCTACAAAGAACTAGTAGTAACTCTGCAGCTTCCCTCGGCTTTATGGAGCTTAATAGTGAGTTTCAGCTCATTGTTTAGCTGTTCAGCTGCAACTTTACTGTGTTGATTTACTCTGAGCGCTCTCATAGCATCGTTTTCAGAAAAAAAGCTGTAAAAACTCACTGTACATTACCTGCTCAGCACCAAACAGTAAACAGACACAGTTAGCTGTAGACTAGCTGGTGAACATAGTGGAGCATTTAGCAGCTAAAGAGCCAGATATTTCCCTCGGGAGTTGGTAGAGAGCAAAAACAGATCTTAAAAGAAAGTAAATATTGGACTTACATTCATCAGGTGGACAGAAACACGACTCCAGATTAATGATAATGTTGCTCCGTAACTGTTGGATGTGGAAATAAGCAACTGATTACTAACAAGCTGTTTCCACTGCCCCAAGTGGCCAAATATCATTAATGCATATTTAAATCTATTTCATGATACAGGAGGCCTTCGATATTCTGGGCTTCAGTGCTGATGAGAAAATGTCTATCTACAAGCTGACTGGTGCTGTGATGCATTATGGGAACATGAAGTTCAAGCAGAAACAGCGGGAGGAGCAGGCAGAGCCCGATGGCACTGAGGGTCAGGACTTACATTAAGTTTTATGCTGTCATGCAAGTAAAGAAAACAGGTATGAAAAGATACACCACTTTTCTTTCTGTACAGAGGCTGATAAAGCAGCATATCTGATGGGCCTGAACTCTGCTGACCTGCTGAAAAACCTCTGCTATCCCAGAGTGAAGGTTGGAAATGAGTATGTTACCAAAGGACAAAGTGTGCAGCAGGTCAGTATTAACATCTGCTCAGGACTGATGGCTAAATTTCTCCTATTCATCTAACATCATGAGCCATCAGACACTCTGACTGACTCCTCGAACTCGACTAGACACTCACTAGCCTATCAATAGTAATGTTACAAACAATCTATAATGCAACAACAAATACAAGGTTTTTAAGAGACGTTTTTTTTTAAACAGGGCAATAACAATACTAAATGCAAACATCTGACATGACTCATCTCTATTGCACTTTTATGCACTGCTACTTTTGTATTTGTTTTAATGTGATTGATTGAACTCGCTTGTTTGCACCACAGGGGGCAGTTGTACTTGGTATGATTGTGCAATGACAGTAAAGATTTATATTATCTTATCTTAAGCTAGACTGTAAACTAAGCAGGTGTCAACAGTGTCAGAAGTCCCACACTCCAGCTTTAACTTATCACAGTCTGTCCCCTTAAAATTGGGCAGACTGTGAATAAAAAGAGCTTCAGTTCTATCTGTTCCACTGTTTGTTTGATCCTTCATATTAATTTGCCGGTGTAAAGAGCCAACCAACCAAAAAATGTGTCTCTGAACTTTACCTCTTTCTAGGTGTACAACTCCATTGGTGCACTTGCTCGATCGGTCTACGAGAAGATGTTTCTGTGGATGGTCATACGAATCAATCAGCAGCTGGACACCAAACAACCCAGACAACACTTCATTGGAGTTCTTGACATTGCTGGTTTTGAAATCTTTGATGTAAGTGTTTAAAATTCTGTATTTTCACTTATTTGAATACGCATTTTTTTTTTCAATCTTTACATATTTTCTGTTTATCTTTAGTATAACAGCATGGAGCAACTCTGCATTAATTTCACCAATGAGAAGCTGCAACAGTTTTTCAACCACCACATGTTTGTGCTGGAGCAAGAAGAATACAAAAAGGAAGGGATTGACTGGGAGTTCATCGACTTTGGTATGGACCTGGCCGCCTGCATTGAGCTCATTGAGAAGGTAGTGTGTTATTTAAAGTATTAGCTTAAAGACCGTGTAAAGTGAATTTAGACATTTTCTTCTAAACATATTAAATAGGTCATAAATGTATTTCTAAAAAAGGTGTAAAAAGCATTTCAACCATTTAGATTTGAATTGTGGAGCTAGGCTTCACAAACTGTGTTTCAAGATTTCTGTGTTCAGGATTTAGTGAACGGGTCTGAAAATCACCCCTGCTTTACCAGTTAGCTGATTTAGCCGCCAAGCTAGCCACCGAGTTAGCCACTAAGCTAGCCGCAGAAAGCTCTCAGACGTAGTGTCCATGTTTTGGGTAGAGGTGGTGACTTTGATTGACAGGTGACACTTGGTAGGAGGCTGGCAATTTTCTATCTACCTTGAGGTCCACTTTTCATACCATTAACAGAGAGTAAAGCAAGACTATGTAACTTTTTAAAGAACTATGAAATGATAGTGTTACCTACGAGTATTGTGTGTGTAACCGAAGCCTGATATATCTTATTCCTCTGTGCCGTAGAGCTTTGTAGTTGTCCAAAACCTATTAAAGACACATCAGTGAGCCACACAGCTGCACTGGATGACATGTTCCTTCATTAAGAAGAGTTTGGGTTCATTAGTTTGTTTAGAAACGGCTCCAAAGACAAGCAATCATGCTTTGAGTCTCCAGAGAGTAGTTCTTTGTGTTACATATTATAATCAAGAGGTTGTGATTTGCAGCACAATGAGCTAATGAAGCTCTGTAATCAGATCCACATTCCCAAACGTGGTCAGTAGCGTCTGCTTTATACAGAACTACTCTCTGGAGACTGAAAACTTGATGGTTGTTTTAGTCTTTGGAACCATTTTTTAAACAAACTAATATAGCTAAAGTTTTTTGTGGTGAAAGAATATGTCACCCAGTGCAGCAGTGTGACTCATTGATGTGTTTTTAATAGTTTTTGGACAACAGAGGTGTACGGCACAGGGGAAAAGATATATCAGGCTTTGGATACACACACACACAATACTTGTAAATTGAATAATTCATTGTTGGTTTGGCTCTGCACATGAGATTTACCAGCCATATCCTTTAAATGTTGAAACTGTGATGTTGTGAATAATAGCAGTTTTTCTCCTAGCCAATGGGGATTTTCTCCATCCTGGAGGAAGAGTGCATGTTCCCAAAATCAACAGACACCTCTTTCAAGAACAAACTGTATGACCAACATCTTGGCAAGAACAACTGCTTTTTGAAGCCCAAAACGGTGAAAGGCAAGCCTGAGGCTCACTTCACCTTGATGCACTACGCTGGCGCTGTTGACTACAACATCACTGGCTGGCTGGAGAAGAACAAAGACCCGCTGAATGAGTCTGTGGTGCAGCTTTATCAGAAGTCTTCAGTCAAAATACTGGCAATGTTTTATGCAAGCTTCTCTGGAACAGATGGTAACTTTATATTTCATATTATTTTATTAGCGATCCTCTTTTCTTGCCCCCAGCATCCTTTATTGTCACTCAGTTATAGTTAGTTTTTGCTATAATCTGTACTTTATAATTGTGGAAAGCAGAAAAAACAGAGTGGTGATGCTAATAAGAATAAAAAATGAATCATCAATGCAGATCCAGCTGCAGGAGGAACAAAGAAAGGATCAAAGAAGAAAGGAGCATCTTTCCAAACAGTGTCTGCTCTGTTCAGGGTAACATGCTAAAACCTTTTTCTGACTTTTTTAAAATTAAGATTGTTTATCTTTCCATTGTATTAAAAATATAAAAAAATCAATTAAAACCACTACACTGGAACTAGAATCCAAATATCTTTCTCACAGACTGAATGGAGTTTTCAGTGTTTTGCTCATCTGACAAGTAAAATAGAAACCTCAGTATTTAGTTATTAATAAACTTATTTGTTTCAGTCTTAGATGCTGAATAAAGCAATTAAACACTCAAAAACTCAACATTTCACATGTACATTTTCTTACAGGAGAATTTGGGGAAACTCATGACCAATCTGAGAACCACTCATCCTCACTTTGTGCGGTGCCTGATCCCAAATGAGACCAAAACACCAGGTCATTTATTTTAAATAATCCTCGTATATATATTTTACACTGATAATACCGTATGTGGTATATTTATATGGTATATAAACAAATTCTTACCTTCATCACAGGTGCTATGGAAAACCGCCTGGTTATCCACCAGCTACGTTGCAACGGTGTGCTGGAGGGAATCCGCATCTGTAGGAAAGGATTTCCAAGCAGACTTCTATACGGAGACTTCAAGCAGAGGTAAATAAAGCTTTACATGTAAATATTTGATTGTTCAACATCATCATATTCACATCTATTACTTCCTTTTTCACAGATACAGGATTCTTAATGCTAGCGCGGTTCCAGAGGGACAGTTTATGGATAACAAAAAAGCTGCAGAGAAACTGCTGGGCTCCATTGATGTGGATCACACGCAGTACAAGTTTGGACACACTAAGGTTTTCATTTGTTTCTGCACACTGGTTGAAATGAAGTACTGGAGATGATAAGACTTGATGTGCACTAAAGAGAAATACTTTACCTGTCTGTGATTTCAGGTGTTTTTTAAAGCAGGTCTGCTGGGCACTTTGGAGGAAATGAGAGATGAGCGGTTAGCCCAGGTTGTCAAGTCCACTCAGGCGCTGTGTCGCGGATACCTCATCCGGGTGGAGTATCAGAAGATGATGGCTAGAAAGTAATCATTCATACTGCTATAAAGTTGTACTGAGGAACTTCACACGTTAGATTTTTAGAAAATACTGAAGTTCAAATACAACCAGCAGAAATTCACCTGAAACATTTTCTAAATACATTGAAGTAAAATCATACATTTTATATTACATTTATTGATCTAACTGTTCAATTATATTTTCCATGATCTCATCACCCTAGTTTGACAAAATGAGCATAACTCAAGGTCTACTTTATAGCTTTTTGCAGAGCTTCTGAAGGGGACGTATCATGCTTTTTGTGATTTTCTGTCATTTATATGTAGACTGTTATAATGTCAGATGTCTCTGTTAAACATTGGCAGTAATGTAAAATATATGCATTTTAGCACTCACAATTTACTAATATAACAAAATAAATCAATTACAGGAAATTATTTTAACCAGCAGGAATTTAAAAATCTTGCCCATTGCAGTAAGAAAAAATAAATACTGTCCAACCTAAAACTTGCAGAGTAAACTTACCCTGCTTTACATCGACAGGGAGTCAATCTACACCATCCAGTATAACTTCCGTTCCTTCATGAACGTCAAACACTGGCCATGGATGAAGCTTTACTTTAAGCTCAAACCTCTCCTGAAGAGTGCCGAGGCGGAGAAGGAAATGGCCCAAATTAAGGTGGATTTCACGAAGCTCAAAGAAGATCTGGCCAAATCAGAAATTCGTCGCAGGGAGATTGAAGAGAAAATGGTCTCCATTGTACAAGAGAAGAATGATCTTCTCCTCCAAGTTCAGGCTGTAAGTTAAACCAAAGCATTCATGAGTTAATTAGAGTTTGTATTTGTGGATGTTTAGTTGTAATATTGATGCACAAACTTGACATCAGGAGTCAGACAACCTGCTGGATGCAGAGGAGAGATGTGAAGGACTCATCAAAAGCAAGATCCAACTGGAGGCCAAGCTGAAGGAAGTGACAGAGAGACTGGAAGATGAAGAGGAGGTGAACGCTGAGCTGACTGCCAAGAAGCGGAAACTTGAGGACGAGTCCTCTGAGCTGAAGAGGGACATCGATGACTTAGAGCTCACCTTAGCCAAAGTGGAGAAGGAGAAACATGCTGTAGAAAACAAGGTAATACTATGTGTTTTATGCTGTTTATCACTGCTGTTTGATTATGTTTAACGATATTTGTCTTACTTTTGATTGAAGGTGAAAAACCTGACTGAAGAAATCATGAGCCAAGATGAGAACATCGCCAAACTGTCCAAAGAGAAGAAAGCCTTGCAGGAAGCCCATCAGCAAGCACTGGACGATCTGCAGTCAGAAGAGGATAAAATCAACACTTTAACCAAAGCCAAAAGCAAATTAGAGCAGCAGGTAGATGAGGTGAGTCACTGCACATACAGTTAAAGACTGGACAGGTATCAGTAACAGAGCAAAACTGTTTTTTTAATGTGAAGACTGTGCTCATGATTTTAGCTGGAAGCTTCGCTGGAACAAGAGAAGAAGATCCGAATGGAGCTGGAGAGAGCCAAGAGAAAGCTGGAGGGGGATCTGAAACTTGCTCAAGAGTCCATAATGGATCTGGAAAATGAGAAGCAGCAGCTGGATGAAAAGCTCAAAAAGTAAGTGTCAATGTTTCCACCATTTTGGAAAGAAACCCTTAATACATTAACTAGTTCAGTATATTTTTCTATTGATAATGTTTTAGCTTAGTATTTCGCAGTTTCATAAAAAATTGCATTTATTTCTCTGTTGCATTGTCAGAGATTTGCTCATTGAAATAAACGGCAGGGTTCACTTCACTTAATTTTACAGGAAAGACTTTGAGCTTTCACAGCTACAGACGAAGATAGAGGATGAGCAGGCGCTTGGTGCACAGCTACAGAAGAAAATAAAAGAGCTCCAGGTGAAGAATTCAATCTCTGGTTTGGGTCTGAGGTGATATTACGAAGCTAAATGACTTCATCTGGCGTCTACATTATTGCAATCTCTTATCTGCAGGCCAGAATTGAGGAGCTCGAGGAGGAAACTGAGGCTGAGCGCTCGGCCCGAGCCAAAGTAGAGAAGCAGAGGTCTGATCTCTCCAGAGAGCTGGAGGAAGTCATCGAGAGGCTGGAGGAGGCCGGAGGAGCCACCACCGCTCAGGTTGAGATGAACAAAAAGCGTGAAGCTGAGTTCGTCAAACTGCGCAGAGAGCTGGAGGAGTGTTCCCTGCAACACGACGCCACCTCGGCCGCCCTGCGCAAGAAACATGCGGACAGCGTGGCTGAACTGGGAGAACAGCTCGATAACATCCAGAGGGTCCGACAGAAACTGGAGAAGGAGAAGAGCGAGTTGAAGCTGGAGGTGGACGACTTATCGAGCAACATAGAGACCATGGCCAAAGCAAAGGTTAGGTTCCACTTCCCGTAAGTTGTGTGCTGTAACAGATGACATGCAATAAATATTTTCTTTCAAATTTGAAGGTCAATTATGAAAAAATGTGCCGCTCACTTGAAGATCAACTGAATGAGGCCAAAACCAAAGAGGAAGAGCATCAGAGACTCACAAATGACCTTTCAAGCCAGAGAGCTCGGCTGCAGACGGAAAATGGTGAGAAGTATTTTAGCATATCTGAGCAATCAAGCATGTTGTCACATACAGTCACAGATGAGGAGGCTCTAATAGATTTTTTTCCCTTTATCATCCAGCTGAAATGTCTCGCCAGCTCGAAGAAAAAGAGTCCTTAATGTCACAGCTAACTCGGGGAAAACAAGCTTTCATTCAGCAGATCGAGGAACTGAAAAGGCTTCATGAGGAGGAGATGAAGGTAAGGTCTGACTAAAGAGACAAGCATGATATTGTAAAGATGCAGCTAATTGTCTGCGCTGCTTCTGTCATTTCTTTTTAGGCAAAGAATTCCCTGGCTCACGGTTTGCAGTCATCTCGACATGACTGCGAGCTGCTGAGAGAGCAGTACGAGGAGGAACAGGAGGCCAAAGCTGAGCTGCACCGCTGCCTGTCCAAGGTGAACAGCGAGGTGGCTCAGTGGAGAAACAAATACGAGACTGACGCCATCCAGCGCACCGAGGAACTCGAGGAGGCAAAGTAAGAACAAACTCCACATCAGTTCAACACAAATGAAATCCCATGTGATGTTACGGTATCTGTTCTCCTACAGGAAGAAGCTGGCACTGCGACTACAGGATGCAGACGAAGCTGTGGAGGCTGTTAACTCCAAGTGCTCTTCTCTTGAGAAGACGAAGCAGCGGCTCCAGGGAGAGGTGGAGGACTTAATGATGGACGTCGAGCGGTCCAATGCTGCTGCTGTTGCTTTGGACAAGAAGCAGAGAAATTTTGACAAGGTTTTACTCTTGAGACAAAAAATAATTGGCTGGTTTTTACATGACAGTCCTAGATGTACGGTTCAACTCTGCAGAAATATTACTGCTGCTCTTCAAATCTGGTGCAACATGGCTTAAAAAAACCTTGACAGAACAAAAAGTTTAAGTGTTGAATTGGTTTTTCAGAGTATAGCAGGGTATTACAGCTTATTTGCTCATCACCAAATAGTCTACTGATTGGTTGACCAGTTATTTCTCCAAAATAATCCTGACCTGGTCACATCTTCGGCTTAAATATTCAACTGTAAAATGTCCTGTACCTGTAGGTTGTGGCTGAGTGGAAGCAGAAATATGAGGAAGGTCAGGCAGAACTGGAGTCGGCTCTAAAAGAGGTGCGTTCTTCGGACACTGAGAACTTCAAGATGAAAAACGCCTTCGAAGAATGTCTGGAACAAGTGGAGACGCTCAAACGGGAAAATAAAAACCTTCAACGTATGTCGAAGCCTCTAATGTCGTGTATAGAAAATGTTTTTTAAGCAGTTAAATGGTTCAAAACGTGTCACATTTCTTTTTTGTTTCAGAGGAAATAATGGATCTTACTGAGCAGTTAGGAGAGACGGGCAAAACCATCCATGAGCTTGAGAAATCAAAGAAACAGGGTGAACAGGAGAAGTTGGAGGCCCAGAGTGCTCTGGATGAGGCAGAGGTAAAGAGCAGGAAACATATCCAAATCATACTTAAACTTGTTTCTGGTCATTATCACTGCATACTGTCTCTCTACTCAGGCCTCACTGGAGCACGAGGAGTCCAAGATCCTGCGAGTGCAGCTGGAGCTGAACCAGGTGAAGTCCGAGGTGGACAAGAAGATAGCCGAGAAGGACGAAGAGATCGAACAGCTGAAGAGAAACAGCCAGCGAACCATCGACACCATGCAAAGCAACTTGGATGCCGAAGTGCGGAGCAGGAACGACGCCCTAAGAGTTAAGAAGAAGATGGAGGGCGACCTCAATGAGATGGAAGTTCAGCTGAGCCACGCCAACAGGCAGGCAGCCGAGGCTCAGAAACAACTGAGAACCATCCAAGTTCAGCTGAAGGTGAGCCTAGTAAGAGAAGAGCATCTACACACTGACTGAATTTACTTTACTGACTCCAAGATCTCGTTTTATTTTACTCTTCAGGAGGTTCAGATTCACCTAGATGATGTCCTGAGAAACAACGAAGACTTGAAAGAGCAGGTGGGCATGTCTGAGCGCAGAAGCAACCTGGTGCAGGCTGAAATGGAGGAAATCAGAGCCGCTATGGAACAAACTGAGAAGAGCCGCAAGTTAGCCGAGCAAGAGCTGCTGGACGCCAGCGAGAGAGTGCAGCTGCTTCACTCACAGGTTCAACTTTATATTCATCATGTTTTCATCAGTTTTTATTGCAAAAGTAGCCTCATAGACGACTTCTCTCCCTCTCTCTCTCTCAGATGAGTTTTTGCTACAAACTGAAAACGATTATGTACATACTGCGTAAATCAGATGATAATGAGACTTGCTGCATTTCCAAACTGTCAAAGCTTCTTATGTGTAAAATTATGCATGATTCCACATCTACATGACCCATTTTGAAAGTTTTGAATTACATAATTTCTATAAAGAAATGTTGCCATATTCTTTAACACGTCTAGTCTAGATAAAATAAACACAAGGCTCCTAAAAAATCCTGCTGTATTTAACCAGGAGAGACAAATTTCAACAGATTGAACATACTGTCAGTGGCAGTCGAACAGAAACGGTGTGTCGATGCTATTTTTTTCTAGGGCAACAACAACAGATCTTTCAATCAGGCATAAAGCCACAAAGTGCAACACAGAGCTTCACATTCACTTTAAAAAGAGAATCAGAATAAGCTTTAACTGTTTTAGGCCTCACTCACTATTGAACCATGACATCTGCCCTCAGATTTAACCCTATAATCTGTTTTATTCTTTCAATAAATTACAATAAATACACACAACATGCAAGCCTATGTTTCCACTGCTCCAGTTAACAGTTCCCCAGTAAAGAATCCTGAAAAACTGGCTCATGTTTAAACCTAATTACCTTTTTTATCCAGTTAAAAAAACAGAAAAACAAGCAGGTGGTGCAGCCACTCAATTAGGTATAAGTGTCCAATTTGTCTTAATGAAAAAGAGAGCCGTGAATCATCTGTTCAGCCTACTTGAAATGACATCTGCCTCAAGGTAATTTCTCACATCCATACATAATAGTGCTATTATATTGTACTGTATGCTGTGTATTTGTACGTATCTTACAGAACACCAGCCTGCTCAACAGTCGTAAAAAGATGGAGGCTGATCTGTCTTTGATTCAGAGCGAGATGGATGATAGCGTCCAAGCAGCCAGGAACGCAGAAGAGAAAGCCAGGAAGGCAATCACAGATGTAAGTGTGTGTATATTTTATTTTTTATATAAAAAGCAGGAATCTAATCTAATCACATTTTCTAGGCTGCCATGATGGCTGAGGAGCTGAAGAAAGAGCAGGACACCAGCGCTCACCTGGAGAGGATGAAGAAGAACCTGGAGATGACGGTGAAAGACCTGCAGCAGCGTCTGGACGAGGCGGAGAACCTGGCCATGAAGGGCGGGAAGAAGCAGCTCCAAAAACTGGAAGCAAGGGTAAAAAATAAAGATCTATTGAAGTTTTTTTGCTTCATATTCAAACAATTATTTGGGTGGCGGTTTCTGGCACAACTTCACCTACTTTCAAGATGCATGGAGAAGAGAAAAAACAAAGTCAAAACTCCAGCACACTTGTAATACAGAAGAACTTTAATAATAATAGACCAACGCGTTTTAGCTTGCAGCCTTCATCAGGATCCAAAAGAGGAGCTGTTGAAAGTGTGTAAGCCATAGACTGTATAAAAGAAATGGACGTAATATCCGTGACGTCACCCATTGGTTTGTGGACTGCTGCTCGGAAGCCAATAGTTTCGGATCTGGGCAGCGCCATCTTGAAAACTTCAGGTGCATGCTGGGAAAAATAAAAGCACGGATTCTACTTATATGGGCATGAGGCAGGGTCATGGGACATCATACTGCATTGAAGAAGGCTTTAAACTAGCGATTGAGACCATAAACACATTTTGAAAAGGTTTACTGAGGTTAGAAATCAAGTGAGAAGTTGGTGAATTCTCCATTGACTTGTATAGAGACGGTCGCCCCCTGGTGGCCTTTTGATAGAATGCAGCTCTCAGTTACTTCCGCATTGGCCTCATTTCAGAGGATTGGAGCTCCCCGCCTAGTATAAGCATGTAAAATGTTGCCATTACAGGCAAGGATGATCAGCATGTGTAATCCTCACAGCCAATTAAAGAAAAGTTTGTGAGCTCTTGTTTTTCCCAAGATTATAATTCCTTATTTTGCAGGTGCGAGAGCTGGAAAATGAAGTCGAAACAGAACAAAGACACGGCTCAGAAGCTGTGAAAGGAGTGCGTAAACTTGAGCGTAGGATTAAGGAGCTCACCTATCAGGTACATTTCATTCTTTTGCATGCAAAGACTTGACATTTTGGTCATAATTGAGGAGTTTGTAATGTAGTTAGTTTGTGTTATTCATAATATCAGTCAGAAGAGGACAAGAAAAACATGACGAGGCTGCAGGAGCTGGTGGACAAACTCCAACTGAAGGTTAAAGCGTACAAGAGGCAGGCAGAAGAAGCTGTGAGTGACTTTATTTTGTTGGATTCTCACTCTGAAAATACTCCAACAGTTTTTCTAATCAGTTATTTGATACCCGGCAGGAAGAGCAAGCCAACACTCATTTAACGAAGCTGAGGAAGGTGCAGCACGAGCTGGAGGAAGCCGAGGAGCGTGCTGACATCGCCGAGTCCCAAATCAATAAGATGAAAGTCAAGAGTCGTGACATGGGCAAGGTGAGTCAGTCAGCTCCGGGTAACAAATAGTATCTTATAAATACTTTCATAAGAGGGAAACGTCTCACATAATCTGCTGTCTGTTTCATTTTCTCACCAGACAAAAGACAGTGGAGAATAATTATTGGCTGCCAGAGAGAAGATAAAGTCTGCTGTGCTGTGTCTCTGTAGAGTGAAGTGCTGTAATCTGCAACATAACCTATTTAAAATGTAATAAGTAATGTGTTTCAATAACTTAATCAGTGTAATGTAACTATTTACATTTACATTTGATTACTTTCCAACAAATGTTTTCAGCTGTTAGGGTAAGTGTTCCCATTAAGCACCAAAAGCTAAGTTCAGGTGTTTTTCATGGATACTGACATGATTTAAAGGGAGATCATTTCTTATAAAGCAACATTTATCTCTCATTTGAAAATGTATTCATTCAGTTCATGTAGATTTGTGCTCCTTCTGGGACTCCAACCCCGAAGTTCATGGCATATTGTCATGGTAACGTAACCACTGCGTAAGCTTCAGTTTGATAGCAGCATTAATTGCTCTGATAGCACAGGTGGCTAGCCTGGCTAACACCAGACCGCGTCTCAACCTCATGTGACATTATTGTGATAGCAAACCTGTGTTTATATGTTTTCATGACTGTAAACACTTTGAAAGCAGTGAACAAACAACAGATACACAGCAAGCAACTACACAGCAGCTACGTTGTAGGTTACGTTAGCACGCCGCTAACGTTAGCTGCGAAGCTAACGTGCAGAGCGTCAAACAGCTGTAGTAACAACTCTGCTACTTTACAGCTACCATCACAACAACAACATATCATGGCTAACTAGACAGTGAGCTGAATGTCAGCAGGTAACTTTACAGTTTGTGTGAAGCAGCGCTGATGTTACTCACCTGTCCTGCAGATCAGCATCCGCCTTCACTCTCCGGTCCTCCACTGGGTCTCTGTCTGTCCCTCCGTCGTAATAAAACCACACCGATGTGTCTGCGGGTCCTTGTCTGGTCAAAGTCCTTCTTTTATATTAAATGTTCTTCTAACTCTCTTCTCTCTGGATGTTTCTTGGTCACCTCTCCGTCTCCACTATGTTTGTACCAGACGTTTCACGCGCCGACTGCGTCACTACGTAACCCCTCCCCTCTCTGTCTGAACGTGAACGTGCATGAACGCTCCCTGTCTCTGATTGGCTGGAGCATTGTAGTGTTGGTTCGCTCCATGGTTCGCTCCAAGCTACACATTTATCTGCTGTATCTCAGAGCCAGGCTGTGTGTTGTATTGAGACCTTCTGTTTACAGTCTATGATTGAGACCGGACTATTTTTTCCCAGCATGCACTTAGAAGGGACAGCTAGCGGATAGTGAGGAGAGATTTGGTGATTTTGACAAAAAATGTGTTGGATTATTATTGCTTACTACACCCTTAAAAACCTTATAAATTCTGTTTGTAGAAGAATTAAACTATCCTAATGAGAATTAACAGCACATTCATCTGTGTGTGCCAAAGTGTATTTTTAACACAACTGCTAAGAGAAGCTAAAACAAAATAAAGAACATTTTTAAAGTCTACACACAGCAGCTTTGAATATGAAGGATGATCATCACCAATAATTGTGTTTCTTTTATGTTGTAGCAGTGGATGTATGTTGCTTTAATTTCAATAAAATCTAAAAAAAACAACAAAAAAACCCACAAAAGCTTGATTTACTATAGAGAGGTACTGTATATCACTGACACTTTTTCTTTCTATGATTAATGTTGATCATTAGTAGCAGAAGTGTTGATATATTATGGTATATAAAAGTCAAGTCAGTTATTTATGGAGCCTAGTATCACACATTTGGCTTCAGGGGGTTTTGATTCTTCTTCCAGGATGCACAGATCGTTAGCAGCTGACGAAAGAGAGCAAGAAAATAGGACGACTTGAACTTTAAATATTTATTACTGTTGTCATAAACAATAAAAGAAAGCAAGAATATGAGTGAAACTAAACCATGACAGTGAAAGAAACTAGAGAAATGTGACAATTTTGACATGAACTAAGGGAATACATTTATGTGAATCTAACAACAGAAGAAACTGTGAAAGTAGAGTTTAACCAGAATGACCAAATACTCTGTTAATGATATATAGAAGATACTAATTATCCAGATTAATCAGCATAAAGGGGCTTAAATTCAGGAATACTTAACATATAATTGCAGTATGAAGTTTAAATAAAGCTGCGACTAATGATGATGTCCATTATTGTCAATTATTATCATGATTAATTAATTCATTTGATCTATAAAATGGTTCAAAATGGTTTTCCCAAGCCAAAGATGTCTCATTTTGTCCTGACCAACAGTCCAAAAAACCCAAACATATTAAGTTTACTATAAATGAGTCTTAAAGAAACCACTTTCTTAAAAAAGGCCTAGTAGTTGCTGATTGATTGAGTGATTGATTGATTGATTTTAGTAAGTTGTGGCTCTAAATTTAAATAATGAAGATTTTAAAGATAGATTTTGAAACTGGGAGCCTCAAGATCATGAAATAAAGTCATATCCATCACTTTATCTTGTCAGTTTATATTATTCTTTCATATTCTCAAACTAAGCCTCAATTAATCACTTTACCACAACCAAATGAACATAAGGCTTTTGGGGCCCCTGAGGCTCCCGGGTCCAATGGGTTTTATATAATGGATACATGAAATGGATAATATATGACTTTCATACAACGAATAGAAGTGGAGAATGATTCAAAATTGTAGGTTTTAAGCACACTCCTTTTAAAATTACTCATATTTAAAGGAGATTTATTGTAATTTGAATATTTGGAGAAGATCAAAATGAATCATCGCACACTTAAATGACTTCACTGAGACAATATTAAGAGCAAACCTGCAGCAGCTACAAGTAAAAGGTGTTTGTTTGCTCCTAATGAAGTCACAATAATCTTCACCTCAGATGTTCCTGTGACCGGCCAGCACCTAATTGCAGACCAACTTATTCAGCATGCTATAATATTAAATAGAAACTGATACTTTATATAATATTTAATGTCACATATTTTGTATCAGCTGGTGTTCAAATAGCAGGCAGCGTCTTGCTCAGCTGCTCCCCTGTCCTTCCTGCGTCTAGAAAACAAACATAAAACATAAAAATCAGTTTTTTTATACATCATTTTACAAAGAGACATAATTTCTAACATGAGTATTAAAAGGAGTCTTCCACCAATTCAGCAAAGAGCTCTTATAACACTGTCGGACAGTCAAAACCAGAGAAATCAAGACATATTCTTCTTCCTCGTTAAGACTCGGACACCTACATCACTCGAAATGTAATTCAACCACTGATAGAAATGGTCTGAGATTCAGGTGTGTTATACCTGTGAATAAAATATAAACTAAAACAAATAAATAATTTATATAAATGCAGAAGAAATATGATAAATAATGAAAAAATAGAGGATGTGATGAGCTGTTGATGTGTTTTAATGAGGTCAGTTTGTGTTTACCATAAATAAAGAGGTTATATACGAACATGTAGAATCATTTTAGATATCCTCTTTTTAATGGAGCAGCGAAGTATTAACAGTCTTTATATAAAATCAGGACATTCAGTACCTTCGTGCCGATTTCACGGCTCTTGGCTCGCATCTTGTTGGCCAGCGATTCGGCCACATCAGCTCTCTCTTCAGCCTCTTCCAGCTCATGCTGAGCCTTTCTGAATCTGGCCATTTGCACGTTGGACTGCTCCTCCTGGGAATGAATAATGTTTGAATGTATGAGATGATGAGAGACACATTGCTGAATCACTGAGTAGATTTCTGCTGACGTGTGTGTGTGTGTGTGTGTGTGTGTGTGTGTGTGTGACTCACGGCTTCTTCAGCATGTCGTTTGTAGGCCTTCATTTTGATCTGGAGCTTGTCCACTAAATCCTGCAGACGGAGGATGTTCTTCTTATCCTCCTCAGACTGAAAGGAGTAAAAACAAAGCTCTCTACACTAATTCTCTAATGTGCATTTTGATAATTTAAACATAGTAGTGAAATAAAGTAGATTTACCTGATAGGTTAACTCTTTGACCTTTCTCTCATATTTACGGACTCCTTTGATGGCCTCTGAGCCACGTTTCTGCTCCGCTTCAAGTTCACTTTCCAGATCACGGACCTAAAAGAGCAAAATAATCTAGTGGTGGGATGTAAATACTGCAGTATAGTTCAGAGGTACTTGAGCTTTACTTGAGTATTTTCATTTTATGCAACTGTAGTAGTTCCAGTTTACTATATATCAGAGGGAAATATTGTACTTTTTACTTTTCTACGTTAATTTCCCACTTTTTTACTAGTTATAATTTTTTTTTTTAAAGATTTTAAAGGACCAATACGTAATATAGGATATATAATGGCCATGATATGTTGCCATGGAGACGAAGTAAACATTCTAAGTTGAAATACTGGCTTCTGTGACTATATAACCTGCTCTATACAAAGTAAAGTGTATTATTACTATAATAAAAAAACATATGGTACTATTACTATTAATCTACTAAAAGTATCTAAAATTGGCTCCACACTGATGAGCTACAACATTAAAATACTCTTACACTTAGACTGTAATAATCTCTCTCTGAACTCTAAAAGAAGCCAGTCTGCATAATGAGAACTTTTACTTTTTATAATTTATGTACATTTTGCTGATATTGCTATTGTGTATTTTTGCTCAAGTAAATGATCTGAATACTTCTACACCACTAGTTTTCATTTCTCCAGGCCTGATTATGTTACTCTGGACTTTATTGGGTCCTTTGTTAAATAATTAAGTGACTAAAGCTGATATAAATTAACACAACACACATTTACCATATATTCACCAAGTAAACTAACAAATACAAGCAAATCCAAATCAACATAAAACATGAACATGCAGTAACAAAAAATGAACAAAATAAAACTGTTATTTGCTATAAGACAAAGTGTTATGCAGAAAACTGTGTGCTGTGGTTTAATTATAGTAGATGCTCATTATACAAGTCAACATTGTGATATTCGTACCCTAGTCTCCAGTTTCTGCAGCTGTTTCTTTCCTCCCTTCATGGCCAAGTTTTCAGCCTCGTCTAAGCGATGCTGCAGATCTTTGACTGTGATCTCCAGGTTCTTCTTCATCCTCTCCAGGTGAGCGCTGGTGTCCTGCTCCTTCCTCAGCTCTTCAGCCATCATGGCAGCCTGCAGGCGCCACAACAGGACAGCTGATATTTTTTAATTTATTTCATGAAGTCAGTCAAAATAACAGCCGTGTAGGAGTTTCTTACATCAGTAATGGCTTTCTTGGCTTTCTCCTCAGCGTTTCTGGCCTCTTGAACCGCTTCTTCTATTTCAGTGTGAAGCTGAGTTATGTCTGTGTCGAGCTTCTTTTTGGTGTTCATGAGACTGGTGTTCTGCCAAAGACGAAGCAGATGACATATGTATTTAACCCCCCTGTTGTCCTCAGGTCAAGAAAGGAAGGAAGGAAGGAAGGAAGGAAGGAAAGAAAGAAGGAAGGACAGGAGGAAGGAAGGAAGGAAGAAAGGAAGGAAGGAAGGAAGGAAGGAAGGAAGAAAGGAAGGAATGAGGAAGGAAAGAAAGAAGGAAGGACAGGAGGAAGGAAGGAAGGAAGGAAGGAAGGAAGGAAGAAAGGAAGGAAGGAGTGAGGAAGGAAAGGAGTAAGGAGGGAGGAAGGGAGGAAAAGAGGAAAGAAGTAAGGACAGAAGGAAGGGGAGGAAGGAAGGAAGGGGAGGAAGGAAGGAAGGAAGGAAGGAAGGAAGGAAGGAAGGAAGGAAGGAAGGAAGGAAGGGAGGGAGGGAGGAAGGAAAGGAGGAAGGAAGGAAGGAAGGAAGGAAGGAAGGAAGGATGGAAGAAAGGAAGGAAGGAAGGAAGGGTTTGTTTAATAAAGGTGATTCTGTTAAACAGCCAACCTGTGAGTGAAGGAGTCCTGCACGCTCGCTGGTATCAACCAGTTCCTGTTCAGCTATTTTGCGGCTCCGCTCCGCCTGCTCCGCAACTGCTCGAAGCTCCTCGATCTCGGCCTGCATCAAGGAGTTTCTGCGCTCCATCATGGCCACCTGCTCCTTCATGTCCTCCTGCCCTCGGACGCAGTCATCCAGGTGGATTTGAGCATCCTGAAAATGCAAATGTGTTAAAACTGAAACGGCTGTCCTGTTTTTTATTCTACACCTTGGTCGAGAGCAACATATCTCACCAACTAGAGGCCAGATTGGAATGAAATGTGGGCTACATAG
Source organism: Scomber japonicus (assembly GCF_027409825.1). Lineage (NCBI taxonomy): Eukaryota > Metazoa > Chordata > Actinopteri > Scombriformes > Scombridae > Scomber > Scomber japonicus. The sequence continues at coordinate 26,195,641 of NC_070595.1, forward strand.
TTAAGGTATTCACATATTCAATGTTGTTTTTTTAAAGTGTATTTTTGCCTTTATTTTACAGGTTAGTAGTGAGAGACAGGAAATGGGAGGCAATGACATGCAGGATAGGACCGCTCGGGATTCGAATTGGGGTCGCCTGCAGTGAGGACTGTAGCCTCAACACATGGGGGGGGTGGTTCTACCCACTGAGCTAAACACCGCCACCTATTAATCACCTATTAATTGTGGTGACAGTGATACTAATTTTAGTCCACAGAAACAAACGGCTGGACTTCCATGACATTTGCTGTAGATATTTAAGATCTCCTCTTCATCTTTTCTTTAGCACCACCTTCAGGCCAAAGCTTGTACAGACTGCTATTAAATTTAGAGTGCATGTTCATGTTCCCTAGAGGAGGTTTCTAAAGAGGAACATTTATAAATCAACCACTCGTAAAGCTACAAGGACAGTAAAGTAACTAAGGTGTGAGGTTTGACTTGCAGCTTCTAGAGAATGCTAGTGGGACCTAAAGTTAGAAGTTTGACTCTAAAAAATGTCCCTTTTTTATACTTCTACAGTTCAAGTGGAAATTATGATAATGGTAAAACACCAGCATCAATAGAGATTAGAGTCTTAAAGTCAGCAATTTGAATTATTGATCAAATGACACAATAAGCTTCGGTTACCGAGCAGTTCAATGAAGGACTTAGTGTATTGAGCTGAACAATGTTACAATATATTGCTTGTTGTTGAATTCAAAGTAAGAGAAAGAATATGTTAAAGGATAAGGCCCACAATTTCCTTAACAAATTATATATGCAGAGCCAAACCAACAATAGAGCCTTAAACCAAACTGCTCTCCAGAGTCTGAAAATGTAATCGCGGTCATTAGTCTTTGGAGCCGTTTCTAAACAAACTATCATCCCCAAACTCCTCATAATGAAGGAACATGTCACCCAGTGCAGCTGTGTGGCTCACTGATGTGTTTTTAATAGTTTTTGGGCAACAATGGAGGTCTAAAGCAGGAGGAATAAGATATATCAGGCTTTGGATACACACACAATACTTGTAAGTAGACCAATTAATTGTCAGTTTGGCTCTGCACATGAGATTTGATGACAATAAGAACAATAAGGCATTACACTCTGTTAATGGTAGGAAATGTGGACATCAATGGTAAAAGTTGTACCTTGAGTTGCCCCTGAATGTTCCTCAGTTGTTTCTGAGCCTCGGCCGCCTGCCTGTTAGCGTGGCTCAGCTGAATCTCCATCTCATTGAGGTCTCCCTCCATCTTTTTCTTGATTCTCAGTGCGTCGTTCCTGCTCCGGACCTCAGCGTCCAGAGTGGTCTGCATGGACTCCATCACTCTCTGGTTGTTCCTCTTCATCTGGTCCATCTCCTCGTCTTTCTCCGCCACCTTTCGGTCCACTTCAGCCTTCATCTGGTTCAGCTCCATTTGCACACGCAGCACCTTGGACTCGTCTTGTTCCAGGGAGGCCTTAAAAAACATTAAACATCTACAATTTCGGTCCTTTTTCTGCATTTAAATGAACATCTCCGCTACCAGCTATACCTCAGCTTCTTCCAGCGCAGTTTGCATGTCATATTTCTCCGTCTCCACCTGCTTCTTGAATTTCTCCAGTTCATGCATCGACTTCCCTGTCTCCCCGATCTGCTCTGTCAGGTCAGAGATCTCCTCTGCGTTTCCAAAGGAATGAATTATAGAGAGGTATTGAAATAATCTATTTCAAAAAAGCTGTTTCCGACAAATAATGTGCTTCCACTTACGTTGCAGGTTTTTATTTTCCCTTTTCATCGTCTCCAGGTGATCCAGGGCTTCCTCATAGGAGTTCTTCAGTTTGAAAAGCTCAGTGCTCAGAGATCGAGATTCTTTCTGAGCGCCTTCAAGCTCTGCCTGAGACTCCTCAAACTTCTGTTTCCATTCAGCTATGATCTGAATTCATTCAAACATAAGTTAGTAATAATTATTGATGTGCTATAAAGCGATGAGATGAACTTAAAACCTTACCTTGTCAAAGTTTCTCTGTTTCTTGTCAAGCGTAGCTGCTACACTGTTGGACCTTTCTACATCAACCATGAGATCCTCCATCTCATTTTGAAGTCTCTGTTTAGTTTTCTCCAGTGAGGCGCACTTTGAATTCACCGCTTCGATTTGTTCTTCAGCCTCTTGGAGACGCTGGGCGAGCTTTTTCCTGCCAACAGTGAACCAAATGTTATACATATATAAGTTTTGCCAATTTGTAACTGTTTAGAGAGGATGAAAATGAGGTCAGACTCACTGTAAACCCACAAGATTTTGAATATTGATGTTTTCAGAGAGCCATTTAAATTACAAGTGAGTAGAAGAGGGGAAAAGCTCTTGAAACCTTCATTCATGGAGAACATTGGCAACTACTGCAGGCAATTTTCACACTAAATCCCAAATATGGATAGCTAAAGATAAGGTTTAAAATTGGTGAAATGGTCCTTTAATAAATATATGACGCAAATCCAGTGTTGGAGCCTGATCTATTGGTCTAATCTGTTATGTATTTACTTACTTTGCTTCTTCAAGCTCCTCTGTACGCTGGATGGCATCAGTCTCATACTTGTTCCTCCAGAGAGCTACCTCACTGTTGGCTTTGGACAAATTGCGCTGCAGCTCAGCTTTGGCCTCCTGCTCCTCCTCGTACTGCTCACGAAGGAGATCGCAGTCGTGACGAGCTGACTGCAAACTGTGAGCCAGGGCATTCTTAGCCTACACAGGAATATAATGATAATGAACTTCATCATCACAGTAAACCAGAAAGCTGTCAGTGTTTGCAAATGTGACCTTTGATTACCTTGGTCTCCTCCTCCACTTGTCTTTTCAGCTCATCGATTTGTGTCGTAAATCCCTGCTTTCCTCTGGTCAGCTGGGAAATTAGACTCTCTCTCTCTTCCATTTGTCGGGAAAGTTCGGCTACGAAAAGCAAAACAGGAAAAAAAAAATTTAATTAAAGGCTGTAACTTCAAGTTGTATTAAAAAGAGGAACAAAATTACCATTCTCAGTTTGAAAACGGGCCCTCTGATTGGTGAGATCTGACATATGCCGCATGTTTTCATCGGTCTTGGTCTTTAACTCCATAAGTTGATCCTCAAGTGAGCGACACATCTTCTCTAGATTGACCTGTGTAGACAAAGTAATGCTAATTAGACATCTAACCATTTAATTGAGTTCTGTATTTCCTTATAATCAAATACATTTCTCACCTTAGCCTTTGCAACTGCTTCCATATTGCTGGCCAAATCATCAATTTCCATCTTCATTTCGTTCTTTTCCTTCTCAAGTTTCTGCTTGATTCTTTGGAGGTTGTCGATCTGTTCTCCTAGCTCAGCCATGCTGTCCGCCTGCTTTTTGCGCAGAGCAGCAGTCGTGGCCTCGTGGTGCAAGGTGGATTCCTCCAGGTCGCGTCTCAGTTTGAGGAACTCGGCTTCCCGCTTCTTGTTCATCTCGATCTGAGCGGCGGTGGCGCCTCCGGCCTCCTCCAGCCTCTCACTGATCTCCTCGATCTCCCTGGTGAGATCAGATCTCTGCTTTTCTATCTTTGCACGGACCGCTCGTTCAGCCTCAACTTCTTCTTCTAGTTCTTCAATCCGAGCCTTAAAATAGGAAAATGATTAACTGTCATGAAGGGAGAATTGGTTGTTATCAGTGTGATTAATGTATTAAATGTAAGCTTCATTACATTGAGCTCTTTCAGCTTCTTTTGCAGCTGGTTGTTAATTGTTTGCTCATCTGCAATCTTGCTGAGCAGCTGATTGTTTTCAAATTCTTTTCTGTGAGAATGAGAAGATAAATGTCATCAATTTACATCCAAGACTTAATTCCCTCATACATATACAATCAATATATTGACTTACTTCTTAATTTTCTCCTCAGATTGTTGCTTGTCATTTTCCAGATCCATTATGGATTCTTGATCAAGTTTGAGATCACCCTCAAGCTTTCTTTTGGCTCTTTCAAGGTCCATGCGGATCTTCTTCTCTTGCTCCAGTGAACCTTCGAGCTTATAATCAAATTGCATAAATTTAATTGAGCTGTTTAGTATCATCACTGTTAGCATGTATCACTGCCTGCAGACTTGACTCACATCATCCACTTGCTGTTCAAGCTTTGTCTTTGCTTTTGTCAGAGAGTTGACTTTGTCTTCCTCAGCTTGTAAATCATCCAGTGTCTGTTGATGGGCCTCTTGGAGGACTTTCTTTTCTTTGGTCAGTTTGGCAATGTTTTCATCCTGACCTGACTGCTCCTCCAAAAGATTTTTAACCTGTAACAGGAAGCATGCACACGCACCGTTATAAAGAAATACAACGGTAAAACTAGAAGATACTCGAAAGAGCAAGGCTATACTCAAACTTCAACTTTGTTATTTAAATAACTGATTTTTTATCAGAAGTTTAAATTTGTATTTAAATCCTGATCTGCATCACAAAAAGGACACTGTGAGAAACATCATTCTGTTGATTATGTTTAGGAACATGCATCAAAAAGTAATCTTTTCCTTTGAGGCCCATGGCTTCATTTTCTGCCAGATTTAATTAAATTGTGAAATAGTTGTTGAGATGTCGATGATGTAAGCACAACATACTTTATTTTCGGTGGCATGTTTCTCCTTCTCAACTTTAGCCAAAGTCATCTCCAGGTCATCTATGTCTTTCTTAAGCTCCGAGCATTCATCTTCGAGTTTACGCTTCTTGGCAGTCAACTCAGCGTTCATTTCCTCCTCGTCCTCAAGTCTTTCGGTCACCTCTTTGAGTTTGGCCTCAAGCTGGATTTTGCTTTTGATCAAGCCCTCACATCTTTCCTCTGCGTCACAAAGATTTTCTGAGTCCTGAGAAGAGTAAAGAGATGACACTTATGTGTGATTATTTGGACAGTATTTCATGTGAGATCAGTGGCTTTCAGATATGATGACACTCACAGATTGTACTTGCAGGAGGAGGTTATTTTTCTCCTGCAGCAGAGAAACCATTTTCTCCTCGAGTTCCTTTCTCTTGGTATCTGACTTTGCCAGATCCTCCTTACATTTCACAAAGTCGTCTTTCATTGTTGCCATCTCCTTTTCTGTTTCAGCACTCTTGAGGAGTGGCTTGATTTTGAAGAAGAGCTTCATCCATGGCCAGTGTTTGACATTCATGAATGAACGCAAGTTGTATTGCAGGATCCAAACACAATCTCTGTACCAAATACAGGAAATTGTTTTTAGTCTGTGCAGTGTTGTTGTACTTTCTGTGATGACCTTGGTGCTGAACTTACTTTTGTGCAATTAAATTGGAGAATTCTTTTCTCATGAGATAACCACGACACACGGCTTGAGTCTGCATCACAAGAGAAGCTAGTTTTTCATCTCGAAGCTCCTCCAGAGTACCGAGTAAGCCGGCTTTGAAGAAGACCTGCAACAACACAGTAAGTTGAGCTGAATGTAGTCCATTACAATGAATCATGTAAGTTGGTTGTTGCTCTATTCTCAGTGGTTTTAAAAGGTTTTTAAAATTGTACTCGGCCATTCACACACATACACACATACCTTCGTAGACCCAAATCGGTACTGTGTGTGATCGAGGTCAATCGAACCAAGAAGCTTCTCAGAGGCTTTCTTTCCATCTATGAACTGCCCCTCTGGGATGGCACTTGCATTTAGGATTCTGTATCTGCTCACATTTGGTTTAAAAAAGATTATTATTAACTGTCATCAAGGAATAATTTTGTTTATTGTGCTCATAGAGTGTATTTAAGTAGGAATCAATGACCTCTGCTTGAAGTCAGCGTAAATAATCCTGCTGGGGAATCCTTTCCTGCAGATCCTGATTCCTTCCAGCACACCATTACAGCGAAGCTGGTGGATGACCAAGTGATTGTCCATGATTCCTGCAGAGAAGTGGAAAGAAAATAATTGGTAACTGAGACTAGGAGTATATTTCAAGATCATGATTTGGTGTTTTTTCAGTTGGAGTATTTGGTGCTGAAGTATTTGCAAATCTGTACCTGGTGTTTTAACCTCATTTGGAATCAGGCAACGCACAAAGTGAGGATGTGTGCTCCTCAAGTTGGTCATTAGTTTTCCAAGATTTTCCTACAAAAGAACAACTGTCATTACAACTTCTTCTGAGGATATCAAACACAGATAGTAAAATTAGAAACAACTTATTACAATGAAAAACAATTTGTGCTTCTTTCCCTGAATTGGCCCTCCTTAGAGTTTCACAATCTAATCAACCATTACCAAGAAAGTAATCTCTACATAGATTATCATCACTTCTGTACCCTGAAAACTGCAGACACTGTCTGAAAGGAGCCGCCTTTCTTCTTTGCCCCTTTCTTTCCACCTTTGCCAGCATCACCACCCGATTCTAAACAACACCAAAAAACAAGTTGAGAGGGCAAATTTGTATTTTTTGTGGGCATACATTAATCTGAAACAGTTCTGTCTTGGTATTTATCATTTCAGTGCTTTATGAATGACGTACCATCACCACCAGAAAACGAGGCATACAATAAAGCCAACAGTTTCATCGGTGACTTCTGGTAAAGCTGCACCACAGACTCATTCAGCGGGTCTTTGTTCTTGTCCAGCCAACCAGTGATGTTGTAGTCCACTGTGCCGGCGTAGTGCACCAAAGTGAAGTGAGCCTCAGGTTTGCCTTTGACAACCTTTGGCTTTTGGAAAGCGTTATTTTTTCCAAGATGCTGATCGTAGAGTTTGTTCTTAAAAGAAGTGTCAGAGGCCTTGGGGAACATACACTCCTCTTCAAGGATGGAGAAGATACCCATTGGCTGTTGAATGTTTTATAAAGCACATATGAGATATGATGATGCCTAAAATGAGGTGAAATATTCAGTGTGCAGTAGACTTATCCTACCTTTTCAATGAGCTCGATGCAAGCTGCCAAGTCCATACCAAAATCAATGAACTCCCAGTCAATCCCTTCCTTTTTGTATTCTTCTTGCTCCAACACAAACATGTGGTGGTTGAAAAACTGTTGCAGCTTCTCATTGGTGAAATTAATGCAGATTTGCTCCATGCTGTTGAACTGTGACAAGAAATGACTGTTATCTTATACCATAAAACACTTATTTGACTAATGGAAGACCAAAAGTGATGAATGAGTCCAAACTCACATCAAATATTTCAAATCCAGCAATGTCCAGCACTCCAATGAAGAACTGCCTGGGCTGCTTTGTGTCCAGCATCTCGTTGATTCTTACAACCATCCACAAGAACATCTTCTCATAGACAGACTTGGCCAGAGCGCTAACTGAATTAGTAACCTGGGGTCAGGACATTTTGAAGATACATTAAATATAGCTTGGCCACAAGGCAAGACAAGTTTCTGACTGGCCAATAAAAATTCTAAAAAAGGTATAAAAAAAGGTATAACTGGAGACTCAGTGTCATCTAACACAAGCATTAGTTTCACATGTGCATTACTGCTCACAATTTACTTTGGTAATAAATATACTGTAAATACAACAGTGCAACACAAAAATCAGTTGCTGGATTTATCTACAAGAAAACAATACACAAGGTGGATCACCAAGCAAATGAAACACCTCCACCATTACTGCAATAGCAGAGAGGAAATGAACACATTTGCACAGACAGTGAAAGCAGAGATGTTTAGATTAACCATAATTGACAGGTGAAGGAAGTCTGTGTGAATGTGGAAGTTAATCAGTCAAACACGAATCTGAAATTGGTCATGACAATGGCTTGAGGAAAAAATAACATAAATGTAGCGCTTCAGTCCGACCCGGTCGCTCATTAAAGACATCATAAATTACTTGATTCATGATTTCAGTCATCAAACTCCAGGATTTTGCATTGTAATCAGAAATAATGTACCATTTAATACATTTCGGAAACACATGATAAAGTAAAAGTGAAATTTCATTCAGGATTTCGTCCAATGGTAGTATCAAGCTAGCAAGAGATAGGTGGCATGGTAACTATCCATCTGTATTCTTTGGTGGTGCATGGCTGATATGAAATGTATTGCTGAAAACAGTCTAGCAAGATGCTTTCTGGTAAAACCTGACTCAATTGCATAAGGACGTTTTATAGATAACCTTAATTTTAATGATATATGATGGCTATATTTCCAACACATAACTACTTTTATGGGATCTCATGGACAGATTTCTTAACAAAGAGTGAAATCCTTTTACATACATTACAGTTATAGTGATGCCAGCGCAGTAATAGCAGCTCATCCACTTCCACCTACAACCCAGATTCATCTATATAAATAGATTGTGTCATGCATTATCACTGGCTCAGTCTTGGAGCTGTCACAGTACCTGGGGGACTGTCTGGCCTTTGGTGACATACTCATTCCCCACTTTCACTCTGGGGTAGCAGAGGCCTTTCAGCAAGTCAGCAGAGTTCAGCGCCATGAGGAAAGCGACTTTGTCGGCCACTGAGAGAGAAAAATGATATGTTCTGTTAATATTGCCTGCGTGTCTTCACTGATATAAAAAAAATGAAGTGCAGCACCTCACCCTCTGTGCCGTCGGGCTCTGCCTGCTCCTCCCGCTGCTTCTGCTTGAACTTCATATTCCCATAATGCATCACCGCGCCAGTCAGCTTGTAGATGGACAGTTTTTCGTCATTGGTGAAGCCCAATACATCAGTGGCAGTCTGTCACATTTAAAAAATCAGTTAATAAAGATTGGTCCATGGGTCTGAATTTGTTCTCTGCAACCTTCTTGAAATGTTTTATATGTCATTATTTCATACATTCCCATTTAATAAAAGTATGACATTAAAACTCTGTCCTCTAAAATAGTATAATAAAAAATCAGTACATTGAAAAGGACAAAACATTGAAAGAGATTGACAAGAGATAACTCACGTCTGTTGCCACCAGCTCTTCTTTGTCATCAATGCTGGCCACAGTGATCTGTCCCTGACTCACCATGGGGAAGTCATATGGGTTTGTTGTTATGAGCAACATTTCTGTAGAGAGAGACACATAGGATTACTTTTATTCCTTAAATTTAGTCTTACAAATATCTCACTCTTAGATATATTGAAGGGTACATCCAAATTCCCTTAATTGAACCCACATTTCCTTCACTTTTCTTTTCTTGTTGATGCATATCTTTAGCATCTGACTGCATTTATCGGTAATCATACACATAATGTCCTCATCATACCTATAAGCTCTGGCTTGTGGCCGGTCATGATCTGATAGAATATATGGTAGCTCCTCTCTTCAGTCAACTGGAACGTCACTCTTGACTTCTCCAGCAGATCTACATAGAGTAACAAGCCCAGTAAAGATTAGCTGTTGCAAGTAATACATATGTTGGAGATCATTTGTTTCGAAAGACAAACTTACAAGTTTCAATATCTGCAGAAGCCAGTTTCCCTGTTGTTCCAAAGTGGATTCTGATGAATTTACCCTACGAAATATAAAAATGTTTGTGATATCAGCTAAATGTCAACAAGGAGGAAAACAAGAGTACATTTTGTGTGCCTTTAATATTTTTCAGAGGTTCCCTTTTGAGAGGTCCTGCCAAGCGGTGACTACCATAACTAGAGGCTGGAGCCAATGTAAAGCACCTGTAAGTGCAATTCCACCGATGGCCACTAGATGCTGGCTTCAAAAAATCCCTGACTCCCATTCAAAAGGTGACAACCTCTCTCTGCAAATAATAAGTCAACTATTTTTTCAGCAAGTTATTACAGTCTTAATCTCTCAATTCAGGCCCCATGATAACTCTGTTGGTGATCATTTTGGAGATTACTGCTCTGTTAAAAAGATTTGAAGACTTATAGCTTTGATTTGACAGCTTTGACAGCTGTGATTGGCAGTTGGCTCACTTGAGTTCCTCAAATTGAGTCAGACTATTGTCTCAATATTTTAGTAAGTTTCATGTTGCTTGATTATGTCAGCTACTATATAAGCAGAATTTAGCTGAAGTAGCTAATGTCAGCCCAAATATGCAGTGCTTGTGTTCCCTCCTAGCACTTGGTTTGGTCCATGGTAGCAAGACATGTTTCCAGATCATGAAAGGCAACACCGTACACTCCTTATTTGGAAGCTCCTGGCTCTAAGCTGAAAAGATAGCGCCAACCATAAGCAGCAACTGTGAGCTTCAAGCTGGCTGCAATGCAAACCAGAGGGTGGCATCACACCTTGTTACATCCATCTTCATATACAGGCTGTGGCTCATACTTACAAATCGTGAGGAATTGTCATTCCTCACAGTCTTGGCATTCCCAAAAGCCTCCAGCAAAGGGTTTGCTGAAATGATTTGATCTTCCAGTGTCCCCTGGAAAACACAGTCAGTGATTATCAACACGGCTTGAAGTTTATTTTTGTTGAGGGATTATGAACTAGACTCCTGTCATGTTCTCAATACCTTCATTTTGCCAGGTGATTGGTCTTTCTTGTCACCACTAGCCACTGCGATTGTCGCAAAGTACTGAATGACACGCTTGGTGTTGACAGTCTTTCCTGCACCGGATTCCCCACTGTGGACACCGAACAGAAGACACCAACTAATAAACATGCAGTCTGAATTATCATGACACATTGTTAAATTAAACAACAGACTAGGGCTTCAGTCCAAAACCCAAAGTTAATCTATTTACTGTAATCAGCAACAAAGAAAAGCATTAAATCATCACATTTGAGCAGCTGAAACCAGCAAACATATATTTAACCCTCCTGTTGTCCTCTAGTCAAGGAAGGAAGGGAGGGGGGGGGAGGGGGGCAGGAAGGGAGGAAGGAAGGAAGGAAGGCAGGAAGGAAGGAAGAAGGAAGGAAAGGGGGAGGAAGGAAGGAAAGGAGGGAGGAAGGAAGGAAGGAAGGAAGGAAGGAGGGAAGGCAGGAAAGGGGGAGAAAGGAAGGAATGAGGAAGGAAAGGAGGAAAGGAGGGAGGAAGACAGAAAGGAAAGGAGGGAGGATGGAAGGAAGGAAGGAAGGAAGGAAGGAAGGAAGGAAGGAATGAAGGAAAGGGGGAGAAAGGAAGGAATGAGGAAGGAAAGGAGGTAAAGGAGGGAGGAAGGAAGGAGAGAAGGCAGGAAGGGAGGAAAGGAGGGAGGAAGACGGAAGGAAAGAAGGGAGAAAGGAAGGAAAGAAGGAACAGTCAAAACAGACGGGGTCAATTTGACCCGGGAGGACGACACAAAGGTTAAAAAATTACTGAAATGTTCAATTATCAGCATAGTTGCATTTCTTGTCAATTGACTAAGCGATAATGGAATAATCGTTGCAGCTCTACAACAGACTCACGTGATCAGGACTGACTGGTTCTCACGATCTGTGGGAGACAAAGAAATATGAAAAGCTTTAGTGACATTCTTCAGTTATATTTATCTACTACTTCAAAAATAAGTAGGCAAATGGGAACTGGACTTGCCAATGATGATAATATGACATGTTTAAAGAAGAATTACAGACTAATCCTTTCTCTTTCTAACCTGTAAGCATATTTTGATATGCATTATCAGACACAGAGAAAATATGTGGTGGGGCCTCCATGCGCTTCTTCCCTCTGTAGGCTGACACCACTTTCATGTCGTACACCGGCAGCCACTTGTAGGGATTGACAGTCACACAGAAGAGCCCAGAGTAAGTCTGAAGATGAGAATTCAATGTGAGGCACAAGAGATAAAAGAATCAGTCAGACAAATGAGATGAAAACGCTCCATACGCCATATTTACATAAATCATCCATGCTGCATAACGATCTTTGAGGTTAAACAGCACAGATGGCTCGTTGAGGTGGGTCATCATGGCCATGTCCTCAATCTTGTCATACTTTGGGGGATTCATAGGATGGCAATCGTCCTCCTTCACTGTTACAGTCTAAGACAAAATAGAGAAGAGAAAAGACGAGGATTTTATGGGTTGGTGAAAACAGAATGTCCCTGCTGCTGAATGAATAAAAAAAGACAGCCAGCACACAAAAACAACATAAAATGAAACAATAAAAATAAATCATAATGTGTGGTAGTTTAAACAAATCACATAGCCTTTAATGGCCAAGTTTTAAAAAGCATGCTGCAGGGTTTTTGATTGTTTCTGTTTCTCTACCTTCAAGAAAGCCACCTGTTCTTCATTTCAGTAGAGTAGTGCTTTTTATTGCTCTTAAATTTGCATAATGTCAGTCCGAGAAGTAGAAAACAAATAAAAATAAAGAAAATAAAAGCAGACTTGTAAACTAATAGCTGCCTCCAGATTCTAACATCTAAAACACTATGATATTTAAGTGTGTAGTTTTGTGTATTACTATTAGCAAAATAGGCAATTAAAAAACAACAACTCTATAATAAGCACATTACACTAGTCTTGCAACACCAGACAATCAGAGATCTCTGCCTAGTAATCGTCTAGAGATTTCTAAATGCATGGTAGTTGCTTGAATGGCACTGACAAACCTACTTCCTTTACATTTAGTGAAGGACACATCTTACTGGAAATTATTCTCCTCCATAGTGAACTGCATGGTCTCGCCCTAATATGAAGGGCCACCCTAAAGATGTTAGATTGGTTCTCCAAAACTCTCTTAAAACTCTCTAATTGCTTCCACCCAGTTGGGAGATTGTCCTCAGTTTCTAGTTGAGTGAAGCATTTAGAAGCATCTCTTTCAAAGAACTGTCCCACAATTTAAGAGTTACATAGCAGCGACTTTTTAGGAAAGTATTGAAACTAAACCAAATATACTAATATAGGTGACACACAAAACTCCACACTGAATCTAAGCATATTTTGTTAATCAAAGAATGAATTGTCAAGAGTCTAAGAACTTTTGCAAAATAAGAGCTACTTTTGAACCCAAATATAATGCCTCTCACTTACAAACTAAACCAGTTAACACGTTTTTTCTTAGAATTTGTACCTAAATGCACCTGCAAAATGTCCTAAAAATGAACTATTAAATACGTGCAAATTACTTAAAAGTGAGGGCATGATAAAATGTACCTACTTCATGCCTGATTTGAGGTGAAATGGATGAAATAATGATGTTGTACTCAGTAAACAGATTTACCTCCCCAGCTTCAGTCTTCACAGTGACTTGGCCACCGTCTCTCTGCTGGATCACACCTTTGATGTACAGTTCCTTGGCATCCGGCACAAAGCAGGCTGTCCTGGCGTCGAAAGGCCGGTTCTGAGCCTCCACTCGCTCCTTCTCAGGCTTGCGGAGAAAGATGGCCGCCGGCCCATACTGGGCCATCTCGGCATCAGAGCTCATATTGGTACCTCAAGATTTTAAAAAAAAGAAAGGAATAAGGCACATTTCTTTCAGAATTCAAAAGGATATTCTTGTAACTTACTTACAGGGTTTACACACCTCAGTGGAAGTGAGTCAAATGCAGTGTGCTGTTGACAGATGACAGAGGGGTTTATGTTAGCTCCGACCGATGTTCAGTGAATGGCAGGTATCTAAATGAACACCAGCGGGAGGTTGAGGCTCTTTAAATCGAGATAAATGTGCTGATGAAGCAAAACGGATGCTCCCAACTTGGCAATGTCACTCTGTTCACATGTCAATCAAGTCGCATTATCGATCTCTGCTCAACACTTAAATATGGCACAGGATCTTCTAGTGGTAATGGGAACATGTCAGCGGCAACGGGTGATGATCCTCAAGCACTATTTTTACATGCCTTTCATACTGTCAAGCGCTGTCATTAGCGACTGAACGTTTATGTTGTGCTTGCTGCTCAGACGGTGCAGGAATTGATTGATCAGTGTATTTAGTCTTGTAATAGTGGTCCAGGGAAAGAGTTTTATTGGGTCTATTAATGGGAATTAACTATATGTAACTCTTAGTGTCTCCGTGATGCATCATGACCTACATCTTCATCCTGGACCACCTGCTCATTCACCTTCAAGGCACCTCTCTTGGATTTACTGGCCTTAACTCTGGACAGATGTCAAGACAAGGTCACTGTTTTGCTTTTTGGATTGTGTCAGGAGCAAATGGTCATTATTATTGTTTTCACGTGTCCATTTGTACATATATTAGGGTCTAATTAGGGTTGAAAATCATTTAGAAACCAGATAAACACATATACATACAGGTAATGCAAGACAAGGCACATTTATGTATAGCACATTTCAGTAAAATGCATCAAGACACACTATAAAAAGCGAAATAAAAAGACATTTAGATATGATTAAAAGTGTTAAATTGGAAATACAATTAAGCTAAAATAGAGTAAGACAAGAGAAAAACAGGAGAATAAAAGTACAGTGCAGTGTAAGAAATTAACCCTAAAATTTGGATTTAACAAACAGTAATCACAAAAGAAAAGAAAAGCCTGAGAGTTGAACCAAAGCTGCAGGTTTCTGGGAGTTTTGTTCAGGATTATAAAGTTGACATTTCACAAAGATTAAAAAAAACTAAACAATGTGACTTTTTGTTTAAGAAAAAAGGGCATTATCATTCTCAGACATCCATCTGCAGCAGTAACATTAAATGGCATTTAAAATTAAACCCGAGCTTTTTCTGACACGACATGTAACTCAACATACAGCAGCGACACTTGCATCCAGCCAAATGCTCCATGCAAAAATAGATTTGGGAAGTCCCTCATGTTGAATCATGATTTTCATAAATGCTGCAGAGAGTTACACGAGAAGATTGACACCACTCTTATGTCTGTATATTATATATGGAGCAGCTTCTCAATACAGATTTAAGAGGCTTGAATCAAAGAATTTTGTATTTTTTGGGATTAATCAACTAATCCAGAGGTGTCAAACTAATTTTTATTCAAGGGCCACAAACAGACTAATTTGATCTTATGTGGGCCGGATCATTAAAAAGATGGAGGGAAAGAAGGAAGGAAGGTAATAAGGGAAGGAAGGAAAGACAGGCAAAAGGAAGGGTGGAAGAAAGGTAGGAAAGAGGGATTGTGAAGGACGGACAGACAGGAGGAAGGAAGGAAAGAAGGAAGGACAGACAGACAGAAGGGAGGAAGGAAGAAAGGAAGGAAGGGCAGATGGGAGGAAGGACAGAAGGAAGAAAGGAAGGAAGGACAGAAGGAAGAAAGGAAGGAAGGGCAGATGGAAGGAAGGAAAGAAGGAAGGACAGACAGATGGAGGAAGGAAGAAAGGAAGGAAGGGCAGATGGAAGGAAGGACAGAAGGAAGTAACGAAGAAAGGGAAAAAGGAAGGTAGGAAGGACAGATGGAAGGAAGGACAGAAGGAAGAAAGGACAGAAGGAAGAAAGGAAGGACAAATGGAAGGAAGGACAGAAGGAAGAAAGGAAGGAAGGGCAGATGAAAGGAATGTATGTGGGCCGGATCATTAAAAAGATGGAGGGAAAGAAGGAAGGAAGGTAATAAGGGAAGGAAGGAAAGACAGGCAAAAAGGAAGGGTGGAAGAAAGGTAGGAAAGAGGGATTGTGAAGGACGGACAGACAGGAGGAAGGAAGGAAAGAAGGAAGGACAGACAGAAGGGAGGAAGGAAGAAAGGAAGGAAGGGCAGATGGGAGGAAGGACAGAAGGAAGAAAGGAAGGAAGGATAGATGGAAGTAAGGACAGAAGGAAGGAAGGAAGTAACGAAGAAAGGAAAAAAGGAAGGTAGGAAGGACAGAAGGAAGGAAGGAAGAAAGGAAGGAAGGGCAGATGAAAGGAAGGAGAGAAGGAAGAAAGGAAGGAAGGACAGATGGTAGGAAGGACAGATGGAAGTAAGGACAGAAGGAAGGAAGGAAGTAACGAAGAAAGGAAAAAAGGAAGGTAGGAAGGACAGAAGGAAGGAAGGAAGGGCAGATGAAAAGAAGGAGAGAAGGAAGAAAGGAAGGAAGGACAGATGGTAGGAAGGACAGAAGGAAGGAAGGAAAAGAGCACTGGATGGCAAGTGGGCTGGATCGCAACCCTTGGCGGGCCCTAACTGGCCCGCGGGCCGCATGTTTGACGCCCCTGAACTAATCATTGCAGTTTTAACCTGAACGATTGAATGCCTGCAACATATCTGGTCTTTTTCTCCCCTGGGTGCTGGTCCATGGTGCTGGTCCATGGTGCTGGTCCATGCCAAGGTTAGTGCTAGGCAGTCAGCCACCTTGAGAGAACTTCTCCGATTTATCTGCTTTGCTTACAAGTTAACACATGATGATGTCCGGTGCGTGCTATACTCTACGGCTGCGTGAGCATCGCACAAGTGGGTGGAAACACATGACGACCGCTTTGTGCCACATTTAGAATAAGCATGGGAGAGCGCCTGAAACTTAAGCTCTCATCATATTAGGGGGAGTAGTGTGCCGAGGCAAGTGTGAACAGCAGCTTGTCAACTTGAGAATACATCACATCATCTCTTAATATGCAGCCGTGAGGAAAGATGGTGTGTTTATAGGCTCTGTAACGAGGAGAGTTTACAATAAGGAACTAAATCAGTGCTAGGAATCCTATTTTAATGAGAGGAAATATGTCGTGTTTGATAACCTGTTAAAATCAAAACTCTGTGTAATCTATATTTTATGCCATTTTTCAGATAGGCAAAATGATTCTTTAGTGGGATTAGGGTCCTCCTGGGTCAAATTGACCCAGTCTGTTTTGACTGTTCCTTCCTTCCTTCCTTCCTTCCTTCCTTCCCTCTTGTCTTTCTTTCCTTCCTTCCTTCCTTCCTTCCTTCTTTCCTTCCTCCACCCCCTTCCTTCCTTCCTTCCTTCCTTCCATCTGTCCTTCCTTCCTTCCTCCTTCTCTCTTTCTTTCCTTCCTTCTTTCCTTCCTCCATCCCCCTTCCTTCCTCCCTCCTTCTCTCTTTCTTTCCTTCCTCTCTCTTTCCTTCCTTCCTTCCTTCCTTCCTTCCACCCTCGCTTCCTTCCCTCTTTCCTTTCTTCCTTCTTTCTCCCTTCCATCCTTCCTTCCTTCCTTCTTTCTCCCTACCATCCTTCCATCCTTCCTTCCTCCCTCTCTTCCTTCCTTAACTCAAGGACAACAGGAGGGTTTTATTAAAGTGTTTATTATATACATTTTACAGATCTATAGATAGTTTTATCTTATTGTTTTGTACTGTTTTCATCATTTTATGCACATATGACCAAATTAAATGTCCTTTTCAGATAATATAGTTAATTCTGGAGTGCAGGATTTTTATGTATAAATGAACGTCTGTTATATTAAAGTTCACTTCATAATAAAAAATAATGCAAAATTACACATAAAGTGCATTTATGTGTAATTTTGAATTTAAAAAAAAATTATTTTAATGTATATTTCAGTCTGTGTCTCCGGCTGTCCACTTAGTGTCCTGTTTCAGTTAGTGCAAACAACAACCTGTCAGCTCCTAAAGCACCACCAGTCCTCCTCCTCCTCCTCATCTTCCTCCTCTTCCTCCAACTCCCTCTCCTCCCCTTCTCTTCCTCCTCCTCCCCCTCCTCCTCCTCCTGTTCCTCTTCCTCCCCCTCCTCCTCCTCCCCCTCCTCTTTCTCCTGCTCGTCCTCCTCTTCCCCCCCCCCCTCCTCTTCCTCCTCCTTCTCCTCCTCCTCTTCCTCTTCCCCCTCCTCCTCCTCCTCTTCCTCGTCCTCCTCCTCTTCCTCCTCTGGTGGACAGTGTTTGTCCACTTAGTGTCCTGTTTCAGTTAGTGCAAACAACAACCTGTCAGCTCCTAAAGCACCACCAGTCCTCCTCCTCCTCCTCTTCCTCCTCTTCCTCCTCCTCCTTCTCCTCTTCCTCTTCCTCCTCGTCTTTGTACTGTCTTGTCACTTGGAGGTTACCTTCAGCAGTCGTACATAACCCTCCCCTGCTGAAAGTCACACACACACAGCAGTAACTCTAACCCTGCTTCACAGGGATTTCTACAAATGTCATGAACATACCAGCTGCTGCTGATTACTGCGTCGTTGACAGGAGTGAAAAAAGGTGGATTTTTGATGAGGTCCATTTGAACTCGTAGGCTCTCGACAATGCTCAAATGTCAGCCCTGTGTTATTCGGGGTTTTATCTCATCTCTTGGCTTTCAGCTGAAGCCGATGTTAATGTGATTTTTACAGTTCAATTGGTGAGTGACTGCAGTGTTAATGAGCAGATTTTCATTATCAGCTCTGTGCCTCAGTTTTAAGTTAAAGTCACCAGTGTGGTTGGAGCATCTGAGTGGGGCCATTCTGGTTTAATGCATTAATTTATCTTCATTCGTGTGAAGAAATGAGTGTGTGTGTGCACATGTCTGAGTCCTGAGCCTATGTCCTTATTATCTTACTTGCATGTCTCAAAATTTCAGATTTTTAGTTTTAGTTTTAGTTTCATCTCTCATCAGATATCTCTCTTGATTTGCTGTGGTCTTTTTTTTTGTTCTTAGGTGATAAAAGCAGTGGAGGAAGAAGTATAGTCCGATATTAAAAATCCTCAAACAGTTAAAGTACTGCAGTATTATGAGTGATGTAGTAGTGTTGTAGTAGTGATATATTATTATATATGACATCATTAGATTATTAAAGTTAGCTAGTTTATACTACTTTATATACAGTTAGCTAGTTTATACTACTTTATATACAGTTAGCTAGTTTACACTACTTTATATACAGTTAGCTAGTTTACACTACTTTATATACAGTTAGCTAGTTTACACTACTTTATATACAGTTAGCTAGTTTACACTACTTTATATACAGTTAACTAGTTTAGTCCAGTGGTTCCCAACCTAGGGGTGGGGGCCCTCCAAACGGTCAGCAGATAAATGTGAGGGCTGCTGAGATGATTAATGGGAGAGGAAAGAAGAAAAAACAAAGTTCTGATACACAAATGTGTTTTCAGCTTTTGCACTTTTTCTCTAATCTTTGATTTTTGCTGAAATATTGGATCATTTAAACATTTATTGAAATGAAACCATGTGAGAAGTTTAGAGGGAAAAATCACTATTTGGTGGAGCTGTTAACATCATCTTTAACAATGTGTTGTATTTTAAAAGCTTGTTATATTATCCATTGTGTCAAATCTTCATCTGAAAGGTAACTAAAGCTGTCAAATAAATGGAGTGGAGTTCCACCACTTAGTGGAACTCCACTCCAAGAGACTTGACAGATTCATGATTTAAATGTGGGTGAAATAAAACACATTCTCCATCAGCTTTTATGGTCTTTATTGGGTCTGTGGTTCAGGAAATAATGGATAAAGTGTCTCCACCTTTTGGCAGCTTATTATTATTGCAGGTAACGAGACGAGACTGTTAGTGAGGTGTATTTTATTCATATCAGCCACTGATGACTTTGTCACAGATTAATAAGGAAGAAATACTTCAAATTAAAGATGAATTGTTCTCTTTCTTGAATCTTTTACACCAGAAACAGTGATTCATTTTTAAGATTATCATCATCTGTTGGATTTTGTTCCTTTTTATTGATTAAAAAAATGAACTTCTCTTAACAAAATGAAAATGGATGGAGGTGTTTAAAGTTTCAAGATAAGTGAAATCTGGCTGCTGTTTGACATAATGATGCGATGTGTTAATGAGAGATTTGTCATTATTAATTCACCATTACGTCCAGACTTCACAGAGCTTCACAGACCTCCAATAAAATGTATTTTTTCCTCTCTGTCTCGGGTAAGAATGAGGTTTTAGCTCGTGTCCACGCATGAACAACCGCTGTGTGTAGTTTATTTTGGGAACATGTTGAGCTGCCAGTGTTTACCTAGCTCAGTCTAGATGGATCCAAGGATTAACCATGCAGAATGATGACCAGATGCTGCTCCTTTGAACATATTAATGGTTCAACTCTGACTAGTCGGCCTGTCTGTAGAGATATGTAGACGGTGACATAGCTTATACATTTTTTAGCAGCATGCCTGTATGGATGTATTAGAGTTGGTCTAACACTTTGATCCAGACTGAAATATCTCAGTAAATATTAGACATGAAAGGTCCACAGAGGATGAATCCTAATGACTTTGGTGATAGTCTGACTTATCATCAAGCGCCAAAATTACATTATATTTTTTGATCTGGACTAAATTACCTACAGAACAGCACATTTTAGCTTTCTAACACACTAAACTATGATGGTCGCTCAAATCACCAGCCACACAGAGCTGCTAGCATTTTATTATACCAACATCATTGTGTTATCAGTTTATATTATCAGTATAAGTGCTACTCTTTACTATTAAATAAAGGCAAAAATATCTTTTAAATAATTGAATAAAGCCAACAAAAGCAAATTATCTATGTATATATAAACTGTTAGATATGATACTGTATTAATTAAGTGCTGTTGCTTACTAATTATGTAATCATTCTTGTTACTGCCTCTCATGGAAAAGAGAAAATAAAGTATTTAGTAGCCAGAAAAGTAACATTTTTAATCAGTGTGATTGGTGCATTATTGATCAAGTGCTACCCTCCATCATTAACCCTCCTGTTGTCCTCAAGTCAAGGAAGGAAGGGGGGAAGAAGGAAGGAAGGAAGGAACGGAGGAAGAAGGAAGGAAAGGAAGGAGGGAAGGAGGAAGAAGAAAGGAAGGAGGGAGGGAGAAAGGAAAAGAGGATGGTAGGTAAGAAGGACAGAGGAAAGAAGGAAGGAAGGAAGGAAGGAAAGAAGGAAGGACAGACGGACGGTCGGAGGGAGGGAGAAAGGAAAAGAAGAAAGGAAAGAAGGAAGGACGGACAGAGGGAGGGAGAAAGGAAAAGAGGAAGGTAGGTAAGAAGGAAAGTAGGAAGGAAGGAAGGAAGGAAGGAAAGAAGGAGGGAGGAAAGAAGGACAGAAGGAAGGAAGAAAGGGGGGCGAGGAAAGAAGGAAAATTCAAAACAGACGGGGTCAATTTGACCCGGGAGGACGACACAAAGGTTAATAATGTTATTTAACTAGATTATCAGGTTTTATGTTATTCCAGCTCTCTATGAGGGTCGTTTTATTATATTTTTACTGATTAGTTTGGCTGCTATGATCAAATAATACTCATGAAATCGAGTTATTACTAGTATTATTGCTTCTGGTAAAGCAAACCCTGGTATCTTCTCTAAAGTGCATCGGACAAGTGCAGATTTCTGTTCCCCTTTCCAACACCGTCTCGGCTCTTTGCTCTTAATTTATTCAGCTGGGATTCTGCGATATCGGCTCGTTCCTCCGCTTCCTCCAGCTCATGTTGCACCTTTCGAAATTTAGCCAGATTGATGCTGGTTTGTTCCTCCTGCGTGACAAAGAAAAACAACATATGATAAGAAGACATATAGGTATACACTTCATGGCAACAGTTCACACAGCAATCGTTTATTTTTACTCACCGCCTCCTCACACTGCCGCTTATACGCTTTCACTTTCAGCTGCAGGTTGTTGACCAAATCCTGAAGTCTTACAACATTCTTCTTTTCCTCCTCACCCTAAAACAGTTTAAGGCATTGGTCTCATATCTCTTTTTTGCATATTTTCTGTTCCACTTTAAAGCAGTCGAGGTCTTTTGCTGGTGAGATTTCACTGTTATATAACCGGATATACTCTCTCACCTGATAAGTGACCTCTTTAATTTTCCTCTCATATTTCCTCACTCCTTTCATAGCTTCGCCGCAGCGTTTCTGTTCTGCCTCCAATTCATTTTCCAGCTCACGGACCTGAAAGAAAAACAGCTAGTTTAAATTATTGCTCTACTTTTTCTACAAACTGCTTTTCTTTTTTTTTTGTCCTTTGTTGTTTTGTACCCTGGTTTCCAGTTTGTGAAGCTCCTTTTTCCCTCCTTTCAGAGCCAACTGCTCGGCCTCGTCCAGGCGCTGCTGCAGGTCTTTCACTGTGGCGTCCATGTTCTTCTTCATCCTCTCCAAGTGAGCGCTGGTGTCCTGCTCTTTCTTCAGTTCCTCGGCCATCATGGCAGCCTGTTATGCAAATGTGAACTCAGTGTGAAATTTAATCTGCAATACCAACAAAGTGCAGCAGTTCCTCATTTGATTGAATGGCCTTCCACAGTAAATTGGATAGAAGAGAGAGAGAGAGAGAGAGAGAGAGAGAGAGAGAGAGAGAGAGAGAGAGAGACTCACATCCATGATGGCTTTTTTGGCCTTTTCATCTGCATTCCTGGCTTCCTGGACAGTGTCCTCCATCTCTGATTGCAGCTGAGTTAAATCACTCTCCATCTTCTTTTTAGCATTCAGGAGGCTGCTGTTCTGCTCAGTACATTTAAATAGATACATAAATTAAAGTTGGGAATCATTTAGAACCAAAGAAAAATAATATTTACAAATTTTACAGGTTGTTTGTTTAAGCTAATAGAAAAAAACAACATATTTTATTATCTGCTTTAGTAGGTTTATATTGAAAGTTATATTTACAGTATGAGTGTGTGTTTGGACATGTAAACATCATATCGTAGAAGCCTTAAAAACCTGAGTATGCTTGTCAGGCTATTCTGATGGAAAGTTGTGCTTTTTAACCACATAATCAGTTTGTGGAGCTTTGACGGCACCATGACATGAGTCCCACACAAAAACCCCAGTAAAAGATATAATCCATTAACTAGTGAGCTATAGAGGTATTGGAAAGAATCAGGCTAGCTGCTTCCCCTGTTTCTTCTCTTTGTGCTAGGCTAAGCTAACAATGGCAGTGAGTTAATTTACTGTACAGCCTTGAGAGAGGTGTTGAGCTTGTCATGTAGTTCCCAAAATGTAAAACTATTGCTTTAACTCGAGTCGGGTGTCATTAAAACAATAATAAATGATATGATAACCTGTAGGCTAAAATGAAGGTAAAGAATAAGAAGAAAAAAAATCTGAAAAATTAGAACTAGGACATGAATCAGTGTGATAAGAACTACCTAAAATGACAGAAACCATCTTTAGGAAACATTTAGTTAGTGCAGTTTGGCCCACGTCCTATCCGCTAACATAGAGGGGGCAGGACGTATCACCTGTACTACATCCAGCCACCAGGGGGCAGGATGTTTTGGCTCCTAACCTGAGAGTGTAGCAGCTGAATCCTCTCACTGACTTCGATCAGCTCCTGCTCAGCCAGCTTGCGGCTTCTCTCAGATTGCTCCAGCGCCGCCCTCATCTCCTCAATCTCAGCCATCATGAGGTTATTGCGACGCTCCACAATGGCCAGTTGCTCCTTCATGTCCTCCTGACTGTGGAGAGCTTCATCCAGATGGACCTGGGTGTCCTGGATCAGAGAGTAAAAGTTTTAAAGCCTGTGTAAAGTCAATTCCTTGATTTACTTAACCTGCCTAGTGGTCAGTTATTGTTACTACATCTAACACTACTACTACTACAGTTAGCCAGTTAGCTGAGCTAGCCGCCGAGTTAGCAGCTGAGCTAGCGGCAGAAAGCTTTCATATGTAGCGTCCATGTTTCTGGTAGAGGTGGTGACTTTGATTGACAGGTGACACTTGGTAGGGGGCGTGGCTTCACCGAACTCGGCGGCCACGCCCACAGCGTTTGGGAGCAGAGAAAGAGGCTGATTTTTACACAACTTTGAAGCCTAAATTCATGTATATGTATTTTTTTAATCACTCAAATTTGGCAGGTTGGTTAACAACACACTTTTCTGTGGTATGTCAAACTCAGAACACATATTTATCCTTACTTTACACAGACTTTAAACATTATATCTGTGTTAACATTTCTATGTTTTTCAGTTAATTCATACAAACCTTTAACTGAATCTGCAGGTTTCTCAGTTGTTTGGTCGCCTCGGCCGCCTGACGGTTGGTGTGACCGAGCTGGATCTCTATCTCATTCAGATCCCCCTCCATCTTTTTCTTCATCCGGATCGCATCGTTTCTGCTGCGCATCTCGGCGTCCAGCGCACTTTGCAGCGTGTCCACGGTTCTCTGGCTATTCCTCTTGAGCTGGTCGATCTCTTCATCTTTCTCCGCCACCTTTCTGTCCACTTCTGATTTGATCTGGTTCAGCTCCAGTTGAAGGTGCAGGATTTTTGCCTCCTCGTGCTCCAGGGAGGACTATGAGAAAACAAGCAATAGTCACCTTAATGAAACTGAAGTTATGGCGTCATCTATGGACTTAATACAAACCTCAACCTCCTCAAGAGCAGCCTGAGTGTCTCTCTTGTCTTGTTCGGCTTGCTTTGCAGCTTTCTCCAACTCGTGGATGGTTTTAGCAGATTGACCAACTTGCTCAGTGACATCGGTAATCTCCTCTAAAAATGTAAAGAGAATTAAGTTACTAATCAGTAAAACGTGATCGCTAAAGCTTTCCAGCACCAAAAGAACAAATTAGACATCTTACCCTGAAGGTTTTTATTCTCTCTTTTCATGTTCTCCAGGTGATCCAGAGCTTCTTCGTATGAGTTTTTCAGCTTGAAGAGATCTGTACTCAGGACTCTGGACTCTCTCTGGGAAACCTCCAGATCTGATTGACTCTCTTCGTATTTCTGTTTCCATTCAACCAGAATCTAAGAGAGGAGAAAACAGCATGTGTAATCAGCTTAACCTCAACAATATGCTAATGAGGAAGTGTTTCTGAAGAGAGAGAGAGAGAAAAAAAAAACCTTGTCAAAGTTCCTCTGTTTCTTGTCCAAGGTGGCATTAGCCGCGTTTGACCTTTCCAGCTCAACCATGAGATCCTCGACCTCAGCCTGCAGCCTCTGCTTGGTTTTCTCCAGTGATGCGCATTTGACATTTGCAGCCTCTGTCATCTCCTCAGATTCTTGCAGCCGCTGGGCCAGCCGCTTCCTTTGAACCAAAGATAAATTGTTCAAGACAAAATAACCGGCACTGACTTCAGAAATATGCTGCACAGTTCTTACTTTGCCTCCTCGAGCTCCTCGGTGCGCTGGATGGCGTCGGTCTCGTATTTGGTTCTCCACTGAGACACGTCGCTGTTCGCCTTGGACAGGCAGCGCTGCAGCTCGGCTTTGGCCTCCTGTTCCTCCTCGTACTGCTCTCTCAGCAGCTCACAGTCATGTCGAGCTGATTGCACACTGTGAGCCAGGGCATTTTTTGCCTGAAAAGCAACAACATACAAACACAAAAATATGATTTATAGCATCAATTAAAACACTATTAACACAATGTTAAATTACAACAAGCCTCCTGAACTGTCTCAGAAACAATATCA
Organism: Scomber japonicus; assembly: GCF_027409825.1. NCBI lineage: Eukaryota > Metazoa > Chordata > Actinopteri > Scombriformes > Scombridae > Scomber > Scomber japonicus. Next base: position 26,220,617 of record NC_070595.1, read on the forward strand.
TCTTCCTTTAGTATAAAATATTACAAACCCAGCTGGTTGATTGCTATCACTTTACAGGACTTCTGGGTATTTACCTGTTGTGAATCTTTTGCTGTGATTTTGGGCTAACTTGCACTTTATGTGTTTTTGTAACAGTTTAAGTATCCTTATTTATTATTGCTGTTTGATGCTTTATTACTTTTATGCTTACATTGAGCTGCTGGAAACCTAAATTTAAAGTATTTATCCATCTATCTATCTATCTATCTATCTATCTATCTATCTATCTATCTATCTATCTATCTATCTATCTATCTATCGTGCAAGGCTCACGTAATCTAGATCATGCCACATTAACATCATGACATTAAAACTGTAATGATCAGTTTTCCACTTCCAAAAACATATCTGGAAGTTTTAACAAAAAACTCTAAAAACAGTTGAAAATTAATAAATTAAGAATGAATCAATAATTAATTTAGGCTACTTTGTCATTGAATTGTGTTAACATTATTGGGAGTGACAGCTCACAGTGTGGGCAATGTAAAACTGTCAAAGTATCTGCAACTACACAATATACTCACTATATATGTAATGCTACCAACTCGTTACTATGGGAACAACTTCTCCCACTCCCACTTCTTCCCAGTCTGCCACCATGATTTGAACGCACACAAATCTAAAAAACGTGATTATTTCCCATCCTTCCTCATTCATCCCATATTAATCTCTTGATAAATAAATTCACACACACAAAAAAATCAATTCTACATCAATTCTGGTAAATGTTGAATTGTTTGTCTCTTTCTCAAGTGTAAAGATTTCTCTGGTTTATATTATTGTAAACTGTATATTTAGATTTTGGACTGTTGGTCAGTGAAAACAAGCAATTTAAAGACTTCACCTTGGCCTCTAGAAAACGGTGTTGGGGTATCATTCACCATTTTCTCACATATATACCGAATAAATACAGTAAATCAGGTTTTATAGTGTTTTTCAGACCTTAATCTCCTCATCCAAAAGTCTCTTCAGCTCTTCGATTTGTTGACTCCCCACAGATTTCACTCTGCTCAACTGTGAGAGAGCGAGTTCTTTCTCCTCATGCAGACGTGAAAGTTCACCTATTGAAGAAAAAGATGATAGAAACTGACCTGTCTGAACATCTTAAGTGGACTTTTGTATCCTTTTCTTTTTGAGTTTTTATGATCATGAACCTACCGTTTTCTGTTTGCAGTCGAGCATTGAGGGCAGTATAATCACTCAGCGACCTCTGGGCTTCATCTGATTTGGTCTTGTATTCATTCATTTGGTCTTCAAGGGTCCTGCACATTTTCTCCAGATTAGCCTGAAGAGATCCAGTGTTGGTTATAATGAAAAGAAGATCAAATATACAAAATTTGGGGAGAGAAATGCACACTTTTTTGGTTGGCAGTCTTATACCTTGTTTTTCAGAACGCTCTCCACGTTGCTCGCCATGTCGTCGATTTCCATCTTCAGCTCGCTCTTCTCTTTCTCCAGTTTCTGTTTGACCCTTTGAAGGTTGTCTATCTGATCGCTGAGCTCGGCGACGCTGTCAGCCTGCTTCTTGCGCAAAGTTGCCGCGATGGATTCGTGCTGGAGAGTGGACTCTTCCAGATCACGACGCAGCCTCTGAAACTCTGCCTCTCGCTTCTTGTTGAGCTCGGCCTGAGCGGCGGTGGCTCCTCCGGCTTCGTCCAGCCTCTCGCTGATCTCCTCCAGCTCTCTGGAGAGGTCGGACCTCTGCTTCTCTACTTTGGCTCTAGTCGAGCGCTCTGCCTCGATTTCTTCTTCCAGCTCTTCAGTGCGAGCCTACGATAGAGTTGTAATAATTTGTGCACTTAACATATGAAATAAAAATGTGCTTCACCTTCCTGTCATCCTCCCAGGTCAAATTGAACCCGTCTGTTTTGACTGTTCCTTCTTTCCTCCCTTCATCCTTCTCGCTTTCTTTCCTTCCTCTCTCTTTCCTCCCTTCCTTCTTTCCTTCCTCCATCCCCCTTTCTTCCTCCATTCTGTCCTTTCTTCCTTCCTTCCTTCCTTCCTTCCTTATATCCTCCCTCCCTCCTTCTCTCTTTCTTTCCTCCCCATTACCTTCCTTCTTTCCTCCCTCCCTCCTACCTTCTTTCCTTTCCTTTCCTCCCTCCCTTCCTTCCTCCCTCCTTTTGTTCTTTCTTCTTCCCTTCCTTCCTTTCCTTGATTCTTCCTCACTTCCTTCCTTGACTCGAGGCCAACAGGAGGGTTAAATGTGCTTATTGTTGTTGAATAATAAATCATACCTGAAGCTCTTTAATCTTCTTTTGCAGTTGGGTGCCAAGAGCTTGCTCATCATCCATCTTGCACATCAGATTGCTGATTTCGAAGTCTTTTCTGAAAAGGTTTAGGGTTAGGTAAGTATTAGGTAAGTATTACTTTTCAGTGCATAGATCTTGTCACTAAAATGTCACTTCGACTGGCTCATTTAGTCATGAACATCCACTTTGTTCCAGTCTGAAATATCTGAACAAATATTAGACTGCCATGACATTTTGGATGACATTTTCCTAGTTCCATCATGGGGTTCACATTTGTGGTTTTAGGTCAAGTTCTCAACTATATTCGGATGGATTTCCATTAAATTTGGTGCAAACATTCAAGGTTCCCAGAGGATGAATCCTAATAATTCAGTGATCGTTTGACCTTTCCTCTAGCTCGACCAGCGGAGACGTTCTCACTTATCCAGTTAAAAATTCTACACAGATTTGCACAATATTTGGTACAAACATTAAAGGTTCCTAGATGATGAATCCTAATCACTTTGGTCCTTTGACATTTTTAGCTTTAATTCAAATATCTCAACAACTATTGGATGGATAGCTGTGATATTTGCTTCAGACATTCATATATCTCTCTCAGAATAAATGGTGATCACTGCTGTAGTTAGTCATCTATTTTGGTTTAACACAGATGCAAAACTAATGACATTCCCATCACCCTCATCTTTGATCTAGTGCTAATTAGCAAAAGTTAGCATGCAAACACACAAAAAACATTACAGCTGCTAAACATCATTCAGCATTCAGCGTTGTTGTTCATTTCATATTAGAATTACTGTTTCCTATCAATATCATACAGTCATGACCTGCTAACTCCTTGTCTCCTTAACACTTGAATTTCGTTCCTTCATGTTTTTAACAGGTTTGAATGACAGTAGACTGAAACTGCAACTGAATTGCTAAAATGTAGGAATCTAATGTGTTTTCCACTTTAATTCAAATATCTCAACAACTATTGGGTGGATAGCTGTGATATTTGCCTCAGAATAAATGGTAATCTCCACTGTAGTCATCTGATTTACATCTAATATCTAATATTTTGGTTTAACACTCATGCAAAACTAATAACATTCCCATCGGCCTCATCTTTGTGTCTAATGCTAATTAGCAAAAGTTAGCATGCAAACACACAAAAAACATTACAGCTGCTAAACATCATTCAGCATTCAGCGTTGTTGTTCATTTCATATTAGAATTACTGTAACTAGAGTTTTTGTCATGCATACAGTTTTCACATCAACCTCAAAGTCATAATTATGACTGAGAAACTGGGGTTTTCTGAATTCCTTAATTGTAATTAAACTTAAACTAAATTGATATAAAGTACTTTTGTAAATACACAATATTTTAAACCCTCATATGACCAACTTGGTAGTCATTCAACCTTCCTGAGTCCTTAACATGGGAAACTTTCCTATCAATAGGCCTATTATAAGTCATGTCTTTAACATGTTTGAATGACAATAAACTGAAACTGAAACTGAATTGTTAAACTGAAGGGATCTAATGTGTTTTTCACTAGAAATCTTAAACAGAGGTACGTAAACCACCCCTTTCATTATTATCATCATTCCTGATTGATGTTCTTCCCTCTCAGCAGTATAAAAGCAACTTGAATATGTTTGTATAACTTGTATTTTCAGGATTGTAGTGTTGAATAGCAGACAACATACTTTTTCAGTCTCTCTTCCATTTGCTGTCGTTCGTTCTCCAGGTCCATTATGGTTTCTTGGGACAGCTTCAGATCCCCCTCTAGTTTCCTTCTGGATCTCTCCAAGTCAGCACGCACCTTCTTCTCTTGCTCCAGTGAGCCTTCCAGCTGCAAGAGACATTCAAGAAAACCACTCAACCTTTTTTGGAAATCATGCAAAAGAAGAACTGCTGTGCTGAACATACTGTATCTAAAACACGAGACTGAGGCCTTTTCACACTTACATCATCGACCTGTTGCTCTAACTTGATCTTCGTCTTCATTAGAGAGTTTACTTTATCCTCCTCAGCCTGAAGATCGTCCAGTGTCTGCTGGTGAACCTCCTGCAAAGCTTTGATCTCCTTTGAGGACTTCATCATATTTTCCTCCAGTGTGGTTAACTCCTCGATCAAATTCTTCACCTAAAGGAAAAGAAGCAAACAGAGCTGATATCTTTTCTTATTACCTAAAGTAAAACCAAAAAGACTAAATGAAAATGATCAGAGGTACCTTATTTTCTGTGGCATATTTCTCCTTCTCCACTTTGGCGATGGTGAGTTCCAGGTCGTCGATGTCTCTTTTGAGCTCCGAACATTCGTCCTCCAGCTTCCTCCTCTTAGCCGTGATTTCGGCGTTGATCTCCTCCTCTTCCTCAATCCTCTCCGAGAACTCTTTGACTTTGGCCTCCAGGTGTATCTTGCTCTTTATCAAGCCTTCACACCTCTCCTCAGCGTCGCACAGGTTCTCCCTTTCCTAAAATACAAAGAGAAATAGTGATGTATTATTATAGCGCTTTAAAAGTGGACTGTATAAATATAGACGATTGTTGTTTTCAGTGTAGGGCTGTCAAACGATTAATTTTTTAAATCGAGATTAATCGCAGAATTTCCATAGTTAATCACGATTAATCGCGTTTTGAATTGCATGTTTAAAATCCTGTTATTTTACATTTCAAGACAGTTTTAAGCCCATAATGTAAAGCATTTCTTACCAGAGTGTCTTAACTGGGAATCAATCACGGCTCTGCTGCGACTCCCACACTCCAAAATGGTACTTTGGTGGAGCTGAGGCTTGCTTGGCTGCACCTGGGTGTTTAGCGTGGAGGTGCTAACTCAAATTCGACGTACTCCGGTGGTAGTTAAACTCCGTTTGACACAGGTTGCATTTTACTTTTGACTTGTCAACTGAAGCGTCTGGAAGTGTTTTAAGGTTAAACAAGCCGTTCAAAAGTCCAGCAGCTCTCTTACTTTCCATCAGCACGGTAGGTTTACTGCAGGAGGCCACTTCAAACCATAGCACTACAGCTAGAGGAGCCGTCTACGGGGGAGTAGAAGGGACAAAAAGGCTTGCAAAATTAAAATGCGATTTTAAAAAATTAACGCGTTATGGATTGCATTAATCTAATCGCAATTAACTCGTTAACGCTGACAGCCCTAATTCAGTGTTAAATTTAATCTTTTCCAGCTCTCATGTCATTGTCAGAGTACTATTTATTACAGTAGTAGTATTCTTAGTTATGTTGTATGTAGTTCCATACAGTTATGTAATTTTTAAGAGACATTTTGGCATATTTTGTGCTGCCTACACTGTCAAAAACACTCTACTTTACTCTGTTTGGTTGGTTTGGATTCATTTGTACATTTTAAAATGGGACAAACTGCATTTTAAATATATTTTTACAACTATTGAGATCATTTTCAACTTCTATTGTTATGACCATCATCTGCTTTGTACTTTAACTTTATTCTATTTTCACTTCGGTGTTATTTTGCTTTTGCAGTGTCTAGTTTCACCGGCGAGATCAATACACTTCCTCTTATCTTACCTCATTATCGAGCATGTTTCTCACTTGTACAAAAAAAATGTCTCTCCTCACCCCTGATCTGTTTATCTGACAGGACCGGATCAATACAAACAGACCACTTTGTTCTCCACACAGCTCAGTGTTTACATACTGCTTGGATTTGAAGGTAAAGGTCATTTTTCTCCTGGACGAGCATGACCATCTTCTCCTCCAGCTCCTTCCTCCTGCCCTCCGACTTTGCAAACTCATCCTTGAGTCGTGAGAATTCCTCTTTCATGGTCTGCATCTCCTTCTCGGCCTCGGCGCTTCGTAGCAGAGGCTTTATCTTGAAGAAAAGCTTCATCCAAGGCCAGTTCTTCACATTCATGAATGAGCGAATGTTGTACTGGATGACGAAAATTGACTCTCTAAAGAGTGACAAAAAAAAAGAGACTCCTTTTAACAACCTGTTGGCAGGATTCAAGGGTGAATTTGATGAGAAGTTGAATGAATTTCCAAAGGCTAATTAAAAGAAATTCAGAGCCTACAACATCTGAGTGTAATAATTTACTTTAAAAAAGCAGCAAGTTCAAGAAAAGAGAGAAAAAAGGTGCTTTTGGAGCAACATTATCAATCATTTGGAGTTGTGTTTCTGTCCATCTGGTGAATATAAGTCCAATATTCACTCTCTTTTTGCTCTGTTTTTGCTCTCCACCAACTCCTGAGGGAAATATGTGGCTCTTTACCTGCTTTCCAAAATTCATTCAATCAAATTCAGTCATTCAAACGCCTGAGTGTAATCATTTAATTAAAAAGAAAAGGGCAACTTCTAGAAAAGAGAGAAAAAGTACTTGTGAAATTAGAGAAAACATGTTTTAAACCTGCATTAACTGATTTGTTGTCCACTAGCTGTGAACACTGACACATACTTTTTTAGGTTGATATGTTGAACTTGTTAGCAAACAGTTGCTTATTTCCACATCCAGCAGTTACGAAGCAACATTATCATTAATCTGGAGTCGTGTTTCTGCCCACCTGGTGAATATAAATCCAATATTCACTCTCTTTTTACTCTCTTTCAACTCCTGAGGGAAATATCGGGCTCTTTAGCTGCTAAATGCTCCTCTATGTTCACCAGCTAGTCTACAGCTAACTGTGTGTTTGCTGTTTGGTGCTGAGCAGGTAGTAGCCTATACGTTGGCTTTTTACAGCTTTTATTCTGAAAACAGTTCCCTGCTGTGGCCGAAAATGAGGCTCTAAATAGCTTTTAGAGCAGGGGAGTCAAACTCATTTTCATTCAAGGGTCACATACAGACCAATTTGATCTGATGTGGGCCGGATCATTAAAAAAATGGAGGGAAGGCACGCAGGTGGTCGAGTGGTTAGAGCGCATGCCACATATGCAGCCGACCCCAGTTCGAATCCCGGCCGGAGGTCCTTTGCTGCATGTCACACCCCCCTCCTCTCTCCTGTTTCCTGTCTGTCTACTGTTGAATAAAGGCGCCAAAAAAATCTTTAAAAAAAAAAAAAAAAAGATGGAAGGAAGGAAATAAGAAGGGAAGGAAGGTAAGACAGACAAAAGGAAAGATGGAAGAAAGGTAGGAAGGACAGATGGAAAAAACAGAGGAAGGAAGGAAGGAACGAACAAACGAACGAAAAAAGGAAAACAGGAAGGTAGGAAGGACAGATGGCAGGAAGGACAGAAGGAAAGAAGAAAGGACAGATGGAAGAAACGGAGGAAGGAAGGAAGGAAGGAAGGAAGAAAGGGAGGAAGGAAGGACATATGGAAGGAATGGAAAAAAAGGCAAAAGGGAAGGTAGGGAGGAAGGACAGATGGAAGGAAGGACAGAAGGAAGGAAGGAAGGAAAAGAACACCGAAAGGAAAGTGGGCCGGATCGCATCCCTCGGCGGGCCGGTTCTAGCCCACGGGCCGCATGTTTGACACCCCTGTTTTAGAGTGAACCAAAACAGCCAAGTTGCAGCCGGACAGCTAAACAATGAGCTGAAACTCGATATAAAAGCTCCATAAAACCGAGCGGAGCTGCAGAGTCACTGATAATTCTCTGTAGTCATCACTACAAGTCACACACAACACATTACACACTGTCATTTAGTACAGTTATTATATGCATAGCTGTGTATTGTTGAGATATGCCAACTTTTTTTAAAAACCTAATTTTCTGGGAACAGCAGCATATTTTCTACTGTTGATAACCATGAAATTCAATTAATATGAAAGAAGAATTATAATAATTTCACAACTAAGTGACCCAGTTGTGAAATCCTCTCCTAAAGTCTCATGCCTTATTTCTTACATAATGAATTAAATCACCTCCAGAAATGTTACATCCATTCATTTAACAGCAGTTCCACTTTTTTTTAATATATATATTTATAGATATATGACAGAAGTATATTTCTCTGAGACCTTTTCTTTGTCATCTCCTTGAGCCTCAGCCGGGTGACGTAACCTCTGGCCACAGCCTGGATACGAGTCATCAGCACAGCCAGCCGCTCGTCTCTCATCTCCTCCAGCAGTCCCAGGAGGCCGGCTTTGAAGAACACCTGCAAAGTTGTGAAGATATACTGCAGTTCAGTGGAAATGAATGAATATTAGATCATTTCCTGACCTGTTTTATACTGAAGTAGATTGTCCGTGTCAATATTTAAGTATTATTGAGGTAGAAATACATTTTTGGGAACTGCAGTAAATTGAAAGAAGAAGAAGAAGAAGACACAGAGCAGGGGTGTCAAACTCATTTTCATTCAAGGGCCACATAGAGCCCAATTTGATCTCATGTGGGCCAGATCACTAAAAAGATGGAAGGACGGAAGGAAAAGAGGGATGAGAAGGAAGAGAATACAGGAAGGAAAGGAAAGATGGAAGGAAGGAAGGAAGGAAGGAAGGACAGGAGGACGGAAGGAAAGAAGGAAGGAAGGAAGGAAGGAAGGAAGGAAGGAAGGACGGAGTGAGGAAGGAAAGGAGTAAGGAGGGAGGATGGGAGGAAAAGAGGAAAGAAGGAAGGATAGAGGGAAGGGAAGGAAGGAAGAAAGGAAGGAAGGAAAAGAGGAAAAGAGGAAGGAAGGACAGGAAAGAAGGAAAGGGGGAAGGAAGGACACGAGGACGGAAGGAAGGAAGGAAGGAAAGAAAGAAAGAAGTATGAAAGGAGGAGGGAGCAAAGAAAGAGGGAAGAAAGGAGGAAGGAAGGAAGGAAGGAAGGATAGGAGGAAGGAAGTAAGGAAGGAAGGAAAGAAGGAACAGTCAAAAGAGACGGGGTCAATTTGACCCGGGAGGACGACAGGAAGGTTAAACATCACAATTCAAAAGGGTTTGTTTAATAGGGAAGATAGATTGAAGGGAAGGAAGGAAGGAAAAGAAGCAAGGGAGGAAGAAAGGAAGAAGGAAACTGGGCAGGATTGGACCTCTTGGCGGGCCGGTTCTGGCCCACGGGCCGCATGTTTGACACCCCTGACATAGAGCAAAACTAGCATACAGAAGGAGGAGGAGCTCAGATTAGTGGGAAAAACACACAATGGATGTTGGGCCAAAAATTGAAGTTAATATTCAAAGTTAACATATGAAACAGTTCAATCTGTGTCATCATTGAACCTTTTTTGTATCCTTCACTTTGAAATTTCTCTGAGACACAAATTCGCCATAAATCGCTCCTTTCAGCCTGAATCAAATTACCTTCTATCAAAAATGAGAGATGTGCTTTTATGTGACATTGTCTTTTTATCTTCTATCTTCTAGCGTGCGATCATGATTTTAATTTCCCCTTTGATCTCCTTTTATTTCCCATTACCTTATAACTGTGGACATTATTACATTTTGTTTTAACCTTCCTGTCGTCCTCCCGGGTCAAATTGACCTCGTCTGTTTTGACTGTTCCTTCTTTCCTCCCTTCATTCCTTCTCTCTTTCCTCCCTTCCTTCCCTCTTTCCTTCCTTCTTTCTGTACTGCCTTCCTTCCTTTCGTCCAAATTTCCTCTGTCTTCTTTGATTTCCTCCCTTCCTTCTGTCCTTCCTTCCTTCCTTCCCTCCCTCGCTCCATCCCTTCCCTTCCCTTCCCTACTTCCTTCCTTCCTTTCTTCCTTCCTTCCTAGCTTCCTCCCTTCCTCCCCTCCTTCCTTCCTCCCTCCCCTCCTTCCTTCCTCCCTCCCCTCCCTCCTTCCTTCCTTCCTTCCTTCCTTCCTTCAAGGACAACAGGAGGTTCAATGCTCAAATTTTTCTCTCTCTTTCTCCCTCTCTCTCTCTCTCTCTCTCTCTCTCACACACACACACACACACACACACACACACAGGGCCATAACATGAAGTTACTATTGCTGTCTGATATCTACTAAAATACCATCATAATACAGATTCAGGCTCACATCGGCTCATATTTTGTCTTTTAAATACCTTTGTGTATCCAAATCTGTACTGGGAATGATCCACATCGATGGAGGAGAGCAGTTTCTCTGAAGCCTTCTTGCTGTCGATAAACTGGCCCTCTGGGATCGCGCTGGCGTTGAGGATCCTGTATCTGTCTCACAAACAGTTCAAAGTCTGATGAGTGCATGTTTTGAAAATTAGACGATACATCTCAAGAGGTTTATGCTGATATCAAAAATAAATGAGATGAAATCTGAGTGAGTTTTGGTGTTTGGAGTCAGTGTGTTACCTCTGTTTGAAATCTCCATAGAGGATCCTGCTGGGGAAGCCTTTCCTGCAGATCCTGATTCCTTCCAGCACGCCGTTACATCGCAGCTGGTGCAGGACCAGATGATGATCCATCGAGCCTACATGGATTATACATGTCAGTTTAAAATCAGTGTGCAAATGTCACTAAGATCTTTAATTTCTTCTCCTTTTTTTAACCTGGTGTCTTTGTCTCATTTGGGATGATGCATCGTACAAAGTGAGGATGTGTGGACCTGAGGTTGGCCATCAGTTTGTTCAAGTTTTCCTGCAGGAGATTAAAAAAAAAGTCAATACTTAAACTTTAAACTTTAAAGTCTGCACACAGCAGGTAGTGACACCGATGCATCGATATTAGCTGAGGTCAGAGGTCACATGTCTTGCAGTCAGCTGGTGACTTCCCAAACAGCAATGAACAGAATTAAAAGTGGAAAGATTTACATAAACATTTTAAGCAACAGCAGCTCAGAAATAACTTTGACACTTTGTCAGGTGCATTTAACAGCTTGATGTGTGAAAAGTCTCTGAAGAGTGAAATCAGCTGCCAGGAATAAACCAAAGACTTCATCTTCTGTTGTTGGTGGTTAAACTTTTCTTCTAATTCTGTTGTCTAAACTTGGATGTGTTTTACTGTTGTTCATTTTCATCTGGTAATCCACTGACTCTTTAACCCTCCTGTTGTCATGGAAGGGAGGAAGGAAGGAAGGAAGGAAGGAAGGAAGGAAGAAGGAAGGAAGGAAGGAAGGAAGGAAGGAAGAAAGAAGGAGGGAAGGGAGGAAGGAAGAAGGAAGGAAGGGAGGAAGGAAGAAAGAAGGAAGGAAGGGAGGAAGGAAGAAGGAAGGAAGGAAGGAAGGAAGAAAGAAGGAGGGAAGGGAGGAAGGAAGAAGGAAGGAAGGGAGGAAGGAAGGAAGGGAGGGAGGAAGAAGGGAGGAAGGGAGGAAGGAAGGAAGAAGGAAGGAAGGGAGAGAGGGAGGAAGAAGAAAGGAAGGAAGGAAGGAGGGAGGGAGGGAGAAAGGAAAAGAGGAAGGAAGGAAGGAAGGAAGGAAGGAAAGAGGAAAGAAGGAAGGAAGAAAGGAAGGAAGGAAGGAAGGAAGGAAGGAAGGAAAGAAGGAACAGTTAAAACAGACGGGGTCAATTTGACCCGGGAGGACAACACAAGGGTTAAATCAATCTAACATGTCCAGAGCTGCAAATACAATTAAAGGCAGTTTGGGGACCTGAGGTACAATTTACATTTTATAATAATTTAGATAGACATTGTTAATTTTTAGAAGGCAGATAACAATATTCTTAGACTCAGCATGCTTAGATTTGTGTAAAAACAGCTGTTAAACCATCATATAGAGAAACAATGGGACAGTTATCAACAAATGTGTTTAAAAAAGTTTACAAAATATATAAAAAAGAGCATTGGAATATATTAAACATGGAAGAATAGACAAATTAATAGACATATTTGGTGCATTTTGTGTCTTTGGGGAGAGAGCTGCTTGGATTTGTATCTCTGTCTGTCTAAATCTCTGCATCAGTATGATCATTATAGGTTGGGTAATTCACACCACCTTATTATCACTGTAATTCCTTCTACTGTAATCTCATTATTGGTTATTACCCTGAAGAGTGCAGAAACTGTCTGGAAAGAAGATCCTTTTTTCTTGAAGCTTTTCTTACTTCCATCAGCAGAACCTGCAGAAACACAAGAGAGGTATATATATATATATATATATATATTAATGAAACATAATCACAGCACACTATGGCTGTGTCCGAAACCGCATACTACATACTACATACTTCTATACTACATAATTCCATCCTACACACTAAAGGACCAGATAGTAAGCAGACCGTTAACACTGTAGTAAACTACACGATTACCCACAATGCATTTGGTTCCTACCCGAGCTGAAATCATCAGGCTGAAGCTGATTTCATTTTAGCTCTAACTCTAAAGTAGTCCTTTAGATCCACAATGTGATGCTAATTTGTCCAAATAACACCCGTTTAAAGTTTTGTTCCTGCCAATTTGGAGTTAGCCGTAGTGAGTAACACACTTCCTGTCATTTCCACAAAATAAAACACCTGTTACCTTTTTTTTTATTATTAAGAAAACCATAACGATAGAATTGGTGCTTTTATTTTGAAAACAGGAAGCGAACATACCCTCGCTATAGCTAACTTGAAACCACCGAGAAGTTCGTATTTTGGTGTTTTTTTCAGAAGTTGCATTGCATCTTGGGTAATGTGAGTGTGAGTAGTAGCGTTGCATCTTGGGTAATGTGAGTGTGAGTAGTAGCGTTGCATCTTGGGTAATGTGAGTGTGAGTAGTAGCGTTGCATCTTGGGTAATGTGAGTGTGAGTAGTAGCGTTGCATCTTGGGTAATGTGAGTGTGAGTAGTCAGCTTTTGATGCATACTCTGCATTTCTGGAGAATCTAGTAAACCATCCGGGAACTTCTCACATACTCTAAATCACATACTACGCAGTTGAAACACACTACATACTTCAAATGACGTCAGAGTTAGTACGAGTAGTAGGAAAGTATGCGGTTTCGAACAGACCCATCGTAGTATCTCTGCGATCGTTAACTGACCGTCAGCAGTTGCATATGTGGCAAAAAGCTGAGAGAGAAGTTTGAGGGAAGCTTTCTGATAAAGCTGCACCACGGTGTCATTCAGCGGGTCTTTGTTCTTCTCCAACCAGCCGCTGATGTTGTAGTCTACGGTGCCGGCGTAGTGCATCAGTGAGAAGTGAGCCTCGGCCTTTCCTTTGCAGGGCTTCGGTTTCTGGAAGATGATGTTCTTCCCCAGGTGTTGGTCGTAAAGCTTGTTCTTGAAGGAGCCGTCTGTCGCCTTTGGAAACATGCACTCCTCTTCCAGAATAGAGAAGATCCCCATCGGCTGCAGGAAAGAAAGACTAGTGTTGTATTTCTCTGCCTCAGTGTGAATGTTTGAGTTTATATTAACCCTCCTGTCGTCCTCCTCGGTCAAATTGACCCCCTCCGTTTTGACTGTTCCTTCTTTCCTTCCTTATTTCCTCCCTCCTTTCCTTCCTTCTTCCTTTCCTCCTTCCTCCCTTCTTTCCTTCCTTCCTCCCTCCTCCCTTCTTCCTTCTTCCTCCCTTCTTCCTTCTTTCCTTCCTCCTTCCCTCCTCTCTTTCTTTCCTCCCTCCTTTCTTCTTTCCTCCCTCCCTTCTCTCCTTCTTCCCTTCTCTCCTTTCCTTCCTCCCTTCTCTCCTTCCCTCCTTTCCTTCCTTCTCTCTTTTCTCCCTCCTTTCCTTCCCTCCTTCCTCCCTCCTTCCTTCTTCCTTCCTCCCTTCTGTCCTTCCCTCCTTTCCTTCCTTCCCTCCTTCTCTCTTTTCTCCCTCCTTTCCTTCCTTCCCTCCTTCTCTCTTTTCTCCCTCCTTTCCTTCCCTCCTTCCTCCCTTCTTCCTTCATCCCTCCTTCCCTCCTTCCCTCCTTCCTCCCTCCTTTCCTTCCTTCCCTCCTCCCTCCTTTCCTTTCCTTCCTTCCCTCCTTCCTCCCTCCTTTCCTTCCTTCTTTCTTCCCCCCTCCCTTCCTTCCTTGACTCAAGGACAACAGGAGGGTTAAAGTGATGTACCTTCTCAATGAGCTCAATGCAAGCTGCCAGGTCCATGCCGAAGTCGATGAACTCCCACTGAATCCCTTCCTTCTTGTATTCTTCTTGCTCCAGCACAAACATGTGATGGTTGAAAAACTGTTGCAGCTTCTCGTTGGTAAAGTTGATGCACAGCTGCTCCAGACTGTTCATCTGTATCACAACAGCAACATCTTATTAATCAAATAAATATCGATATTTGTGTAAAGATATGATTTATTTCGTAGAGTAGGCATGAAGTACCTCAAAAATCTCAAACCCTGCGATATCCAGGACGCCGATAAAATGCTGTCTTGGAAGTTTGGTGTCGAGCTGCTGGTTGATACGCGTGACCATCCACAGGAACAGCTTCTCATACACGGCCTTAGACAGCGCACCCATGGCGTTGTTCACCTGAGAATCAGATATCTTTATCACTGATCTGTCCTCAGATTGAGCATGACACACAAAATACTGTGTATGGATGCATCTGCTCATTGTCTTCGCATGTTGGATAGTGAGTATGATGGGGAGATTTAATACAAACTGCTTAACTGGTATGTGTTCATCTATAAAGCAGTCCATAAACCAATGGGTGACGTCACGGATGTTACCTCTATTTCTTTTATACAGTCTTTGAAAAATATATATCCTGTACCTGCTGAGGAGTCTGGCCTTTGGTGACGTACTCATTCCCAACCTTCACTCGAGGGTAACACAGCGCTTTCAGCAGGTCAGCGGAGTTCAGACCCATGAGATAGGCTACTTTGTCAGCCACTGTGGGATCAACACAATTTATTCATAAAGCACATACTAGGCTAGACTGGTATAAAGGAAGGGGAGCGATGGCATGTCATGAATGTTAAGAGTAATCTTAGTTTAAATTCAGAGCGGCGACACCTCACCCTCGGTGCCATCTGGCTCGGCCTGCTCCTCACGCTGCTTCTGCTTGAACTTCATGTTCCCGTTGTGCATCACAGCACCAGTCAGCTTGTAGATGCCCACCTTTTCCTCCGTGTTGAACCCCAGGATGTCGATGGCACTCTGTTGGAAGAATAATGATTAGTGCAGTCTCAGTATATCAAATGTCAGAGGGATTGTATCATGATGATATAAAGATATTCTGGAGTTGTTTTATATGATGCTATTGTCCAAATGAATGATTTCAAACGATTTGTAATTAAGATAAGATTATCAAATGGGTTTTTTGTTCTTCTTATACACATTCAATGATTCAATGATTGAAAAATGAGGGAAGAAAAATCTATATTACCTGTCCCTCCATCTTAAAAACAATGACAGTACTTTCAACAATCATTTAACCCTCCTGTTGTCCTCGAGTCAAGGAAGGAAGGGAGGAAGGAGGGATGGAAGGAAGGAAGGAGGGAAACAAGGAAGGAAGGGAGGAAAGGAAAGGAAAGGAGGGAGGAAAGAAGGAAGGAAGGAGGGAAGGAGGGGGAAAGGAAAAGAGGAAGGAAGGAAGGACAGAAGGAAGGAAGAAGGGGGGTAGAGGAAGTAAAGAAGGAAGGGAGGAAAGAGAGAGAGAAGAAGAGAGGGAGGAAGGACAGACGGAAGGGAGGGATTCACTCATTCATTCATTCATTCATTCATTCACTCATTCATTCACTCACTCACTCATTCATTCACTCATTCATTCATGCATTAATTCGTTCATTCATTCATTCATTCACTCACTCACTCACTCATTCACTCACTCACTCACTCATTCATTCATTCATTCATTCACTCATTCACTCACATCTGTGGCCACCAGCTCCTCTATATCATTGATGCTCAGCACAGTGATTTCACCCTGGCTGATGAAAGGGTAATCAAATGGGTTGGTGGTTATCAGCAGCATCTCTAAAAAGGAAACAGAAAAATAAATAAAAGACACCTCAGGTCATCAGTATAGTATAAAAATATATATAATATAGTATATTTACCAATTAAATCAGGCTTCTTGTTTGACAAGATCTGATAGAAGATGTGATAGCTCCTCTCTGCCGGCAGCTGAAAGGTCACCCTGGATTTTTCCAAAAGGTCTGATCATAAATGAAACCACAAACACAGATGAAATATATCTTATAAAACTCAGAGTAGCAGTGGAATATTAATAATATAAGCAAACTTACAAGTTTCAATATCAGCCGATGCCAGCTTCCCCTTTGTTCCAAAGTGGATGCGAATGAATTTTCCCTGGAAAAGGATATTAGATTAGTTTGACATATGAATTATAGAAGATATTTCAACTAACAACTATTCTGATATATTAGCTGAGAATGGCCGATGTTGTAATTGTTGCATTATCTGAAAATCACAATTATTTTCACATAAATCCAAAATAACAGGATTAAGCCAAGGCAAGGCAAGGCAATTTTATTTATTTATCGCATTTCATACACAATGGCAACTCAATGTGCTTTACATAAAACAGAAAACCCCCCCCCCCACACACACTCATAATAAAAACAAACTACAGAAAAATAGAAAGAGAGAAATAAAATGCTAGAATAAAGCATTACATATTAAATATTAAAAAACTAAATGCAGTCATGGCAGCTCTTGACTTCCATACTATATTCATATTCGGCTGTCCATACAGAGGCTGTTATCTGAAGATCACAAGTTTAAATGACCTCATTACAATAATATTATTTGGACATTATAACTGACTAATTTTCTCATTATTTCAAGATCACAGGATTAAAAATGAAATGCAATCATGGCCACTCTCAGCTTCTGTATGGATTAAAATTGTAGCTAAAATTGAGGGCACAAATTTTGGGACCTGAGGCACAGTTTTTGGAGTATTATTATTTAAGGTTTATAGAAATGTTACAGTATATTAAAATTAAAAACTGCACTGTTATATGGAAGATGAGAAAGGCCAAAATAATTAATATTTTAAAAAATCATGCTATTATAAGTTATCCCCTTGTTATCTCATTTTATTAAAGATTTTTTCTCAGACCTGATTAATTCTGGCAGCTCTTGACTTCCATACTATATTCAAATTTGTAGCTAAAATTGAGGGCACAAATTTTGGGACCTGAGGCACAGTTTTTGGAGTATTATTATTTAAGGTTTATAGAAATGTAACAGTATATTAAAATTAAAAACTGCACTGTTATATGGAAGCTGAGAAAGGCCAAAATAATTAATATAATAATAATTAAACAAATCATGTTATCATAAGTTATCACCTTGTTATGTCATTATATTAAAGTATCTTTCTCAGACTTGATTAATTCTCTCATTATCTCAAAATAACACAATAAAAAAAACTACAGTTACAATAATGGCGGCTAGTGACTTCCATACTAATAAAGTTTGCACTCACAAATCGGGAGGAGTTGTCATTCCTCACAGTCTTGGCATTCCCGAAAGCTTCCAGCAGAGGGTTGGCCTGGATGATTTGATCCTCCAGATTTCCCTGGAAAACAAATTCAACAATAAAAAACTTGTTCTTCTTTCAAAGTAGTTGTTGTAAATATATTTCTATTATTTCAGTTTTTAATATAAGATGTGACTGAACCTGCATTTTGCCTGGAAGCTGCTCTTTCTTGCTCGAGTCACCAAATGATGCAATTGTTGCAAAGTATTGAATGACTCTCTTTGTGTTGACAGTCTTCCCAGCACCAGATTCTCCGCTGATAACAGGACAGCGTGATGTGAATGATGGGAAATAAAGTAAATTAAAGATTTTAAGTATTTTTAAGAAGACATATAAAGTCGTACTTACGTGATCAGGATAGACTGGTTCTCTCGATCTGATAAAAGGAAAGAAATTTGAGGTTTTTATCTTTTCATTTTAATATATTTGGTTGTTTTAGTGTGTTTTTATTTAAACCTCCTGTTGTCCTTGAGTCAAGGAAGGAAGGGAGGAAGAAGGAAGGAAGGAAGAAGGAAGGAAAGGAGGGAGGGAGGGAGGGAGGAAGGAAGAAGGAAGGAAGGAAAGGAGGGAGGGAGGAAGGAAAGGAGGAAGGAAAGGAGAGAGGGAGGGAGGAGGGAGGGAGGAAGGAGAGAAGGAGGAAGGAAAGGAGGGAGGAAGAAGGAAGGAAGGAAGGAAAGGAGGGAGGAAGGAGGGAAGGAAGGAAGAAGGAAGGAAAGGAGGGAGGGAGGAGGGAGGGAGGGAGGAAGGAAGGAAAGGAGGAAGGAAGGAAAGGAGGGAGGGAGGAAGGAAAGGAGGGAGGAATTAAGGACGGAGGGAGGAAGGAAAGAGAGAAGGAGGTAAGGACGGAAAGGAGAGAAGAAGGAAGGAAAGAAAGAAGGAAGGTAGGAAAGAAGGACAGAGGAAAGAAAGAGAGAAGGAGGGAGGGAGGAAAAAAGGAAGGGAGGAAGGAATAAGGAAGGGAAGGAAGGAAGGAAAGGAGGGAGGAAGGAAGGAAGGAAGGAAGGAAAGAAGGAAGGAAGGTAGGAAAGAACGACAGAGGAAAGAAAGAGAGAAGGAGGGAGGGAGGAAAGAAGGAAGGGAGGAAGGAAGGAAGGAAGGAGGAAAGGAAAGAATGAAGGAAAGGAGGGAGGAAGGAAGAAGGAAGGAAAGGAGGAAGGAAGGAAGGAAGGAAGGAGGGAGGAAGGGAGAAGGGAGGAAAGGAAAGAAAGAAGGAAGGAAGGTAGGAAAGAACGACAGAGGAAAGAAAGAGAGAAGGAGGGAGGGAGGAAGGAAGGAAGGGAGGAAGGAATAAGGAAGGAAAGGAGGGAAGGAAGGAAGGAAAGGAAAGGAAAGGAGGAAAGGAAGGAGGTAAGAAGGAGGGAAGGAAAGAAGGAGGGATGAAAGGGGGATGGAGGAAGTACAGATGGAAGGAAGGAAGGGAAGAAAGAAGAATAAGACGGGGTCAATTTGAGCAGAATCAATAATAGTAGGAACATATTGGGTGTTATAATGGGAGCAGACCTGTGAGCATGTACTGGTAACCATTATCAGAGATGGAGAAGATGTGAGGGGGGGACTCCTGACGTTTCTTCCCCCGGTAGCCGGCCACCACCTCTGGGTTATAAACTGGAAGCCACTTGTAAGGATTCACAGTCACACAGAAGAGACCGGAGTACGTCTGAGAACAAAAACACACACCAAGATAATGATTCACGTTGAAGTTTGAACCTTCCTGTCGTCCTCCTGGATCAAATTGACCCCGTCTGTTTTGACTGTTTCTTCTTTCCTTCCTTCTTTCCTTCTGTCCTTCCATCTCCCTTTCTTCTTTCCTACGTTCCTCTCTTCCTTCTTTGCTCTGTCCTTCTTTTCTTCCTTTCTCCCTTCCTCTTTTCCTTTCTCCCTCCCTCCCTCCTTCCTTTTTTCCTCCCTCCGTCCTACCTTCCTTCTTTCCTCCATCCTTCATTCCTTGCTTTCCTTCCCCCCTTCCTTTCTTCTTTCCTCCGTCCTTCATTCTTTCCTTTCCTCCCTTCCCCCCTTCCTTCATTCCTTCTTCCCTCCCTTCCTTCCTCCTTTCCTTCCTTCTTCCTCCCTTCCTTCCTTCTGTCTTTCCTCCCTCCCTCCTTCTCTCTCTTTTCCTTCCCTCCTTCCTTCCTTCCTTCTTCCTTCCCTTCCTTTCCTTCCTTCCTTCCCTTCCTTTCCTTCCTTCCTCCCTCCCTTCCATCCTTCCTCCCTCCCTTCCATCCTTCCTTCATTCCTTCTGCCTCCCTTCGTTCCTTCCTCCCTCTTTTCCTTCCTTCTTCCTCCCTTCCTTCCTTGACTCGAGGACAACAGGAGGGTTAAATGAGTTGGAGATGTTATATTTATCGTCCTTACGTAGATCATCCAGGCAGCGTAGCGCTCCTTGAGGTTGAACAACACAGCTGGCTCGTGCAGATGTGTCAGCAGAGCCATGTCTTCGATCTTGTCAAATTTAGGCGGGTTCATGGGGCGAGTGTCGTCCTGGTGCACCGTGACAACCTGAAGCGTGAATTCAAAAATCCAGTGAGTTGAGTTTTTGGGGTGGGGGGGAAACAGATTAGAAAATGATGACAAAATGTGATGTCAGAGTTCGATGTGATATAAAAAACACATCCACCTTTCCATCCTCAGTCTCCACAATGATGTTGGCGCCATCTTGGTTTTTGATTTTTCCCTTGACATACTCCTGCTTCGGATCGGGCACGAAAACGGCTGTTTTGGCGTCAAACGGTTTGTTTTGAGCTGCGATTCTTTCCCGCTCTGATTTACGGAGATACGGGGCCGCCACCCCAAATATCTCCATCTCGGCATCGCTCATTTTTGTCTACCTGCATCATCGGCACAGACACACATACACTCAAAAATGTGTTAAATTAAAAAGGATATTAGTCAAAAAGAGGACAAAATTGGCCACTTACTTGAATGCTGCAGACGTTAAATAGAAGTTAAAAGATGATTGAATCCAAGCAAATGATTCAGAGCCTTTGGAAATGACTCTCTCTAACTATTTCAACAATACACCACGGACATACCTCACCCTAACAAGACTTTGACAGCTTTTATAAGCGATGGTCAACCCCTTTTTTTACTCCCACTTCGCTTAGCTTCTCCTATATTTGGACATCTGAGCTTCTATACCACCTTTGGAAAAATGCAAGTATGTCCATTTTGTATTTCAGAACTAGTCTATGTATAGCCGTATTGTGTCACTTTTTAAAAACTGTTTCAATTGTGATCCTTCGGGGCTGTCCATTAAAAAGCAATGAATGCTAAGGACGACAGCTTAGAGGGCTTAGGGTCCCGACATGGCAGGCCTCATTTTCTGGGATCAGGGAAGATTAGGTCTGTTAGGGGCATCGCTGAAATTCTGGCATTGGCTGTCTGGGGAGCGGAGCTGATTATACGGGACTGGTTGTGTGTTTGTGTTGGGAACAGACGAGGTTGACGGGTAACATTTAGCAAATTCCAGACGGAGGCTTGTCTCTTTAACCCGCATTCATTGGAGATGTTTCTTATAGGCCTATGTGTATGTATTTGGCTTTAAATATGTTTCATTATTCATATTCACCACAATATTTATGTTGCTCCATCAATCAAAATCAGCTTTTTTATGTGTTATATTGATTATTTTGTATGCTGCCTCTTCTTATTCCTTCTTATATTAGCTTGTATCACTATATTTTGTTTTCCTTTATGATGTTTAGCTTAGTTTATGTTGTAAAGTTATGATTGTAACATGCACTTGAGTTGTTTGCATGATATATCTGACTACTTTGGCTTTTCCAAAGAGCCACTGAGGGGGAAGAAACTCTATTAAACTATATTTAATCATTTTTATGGTACTATTTTACTTGTTTTCCCTTTGTAGAGGGCACCAAACACATTCACTTAAAAGTAAAAGGAAGTTTAGGAAAGAAATTTTCGTTTTTTTATGTTCATTTTAATATATTTGGGTATTTTTGTGTGTTTTTGATGATTATTCTGTCGTCTTATATAAAGTTTAGTCCATTTTAATCAAACTTTAAATCAGTTTTAGTTTAACTTTCGTCAAAAAAAAGCCTTTTCAGCAAACATTCATTAATTACTTTGATATTTATAACTTAGTTTTACTGCTGATGAACATTTTAATTAATTTTAGTCACAATTATTTCAATCTTTTAGTTTATTGTTACAATATGAGTCAATTTAGTCTAATTCCAACAGAAATATTTGTATTTTAGTCGAAGTTTAATCATTTTTAATGTGTATTATCATTAGTAATATAACGGTTTTCTTCTGAGGAAACGCTGAATAAGCTTTAATCATATTTTAGTTTGTAATTTGGTCCATTGTCTTCAACCAGAAACCAGCTACAGTTTGTCAGAAAGGGGCAGAATCAATAATAGCAGGAATATGTTGGGTGTTATAATGGGAGCAGACCTGTGAGCATGTACTGGTAACCATTATCAGTAAATGCAGCCAGTCAGTGTAAATCAGTGCAGCAGATTAGTTGCATAGGACACCATGAACAAAAATCCCTTAAAATCCATGATCGATGTATTGAATTACTCCTTAAACCAACATGAAAACCAACCCTGAAGTTTCCCCTTAAGGCATTTTAAGGAATAAATTAAGGGGTTGTTGTTTTCATGGTTTCCACTATTTTTCTTTTGGTTTGTGAATCTGGACTTTAACCCTCCTGTTGTCCTTGAGTCAAGGAAGGGAGGGAGGAAGGAAGAAGGAAAGGAGGGAGGAAGGAGGGAAGGAAAAAGGAAGGAAAGGAGGGAGGAAGGAGGGAGGGAGGGAGGAAGGAAAGGAGGAAGGAAGGAGGGAGGGAGGGAGGGAGGAAGGAAGGAAAGGAGGGAAGGAAAGGAAAGGAGGGAGGAAGGAAGAAGGAAGGAGGGAGGGAGGAAAGAAGAAAGGAGGGAGGAAAGAAAGAGAGAAGGAGGGAAGGAAGTGAAGGAGGAAGGAAAGAAGGAAGAAGGAAGAAGGAAGGAAAGGAGGGAGGAAGGAGTAAGGAAAGGAGGGAGGAAAGAAAGAAAGAGAGAAGGAGGGAAGGAAGGAAAGGAGGGAGGAAGGAGGGAAGGAAGAAGGAAGGAAAGGAGGGAGGAAAGAAGGAAGGAAAGAAGGAACAGTCAAAACGGACGGGGTCAATTTGACCCGGGAGGACGACACAAAGGTTAAATAAAATCATAGCTGCCAGAGGTTTGAAGAAAGCAACAAAGAAGACTTCTCTTCTCTCCTTAATACACGTCCAGCATACGTTACTAATCAGTGTTGGATCCAAAGCTTTTATGAACTGAACCGTGAAAGTGTTTACAGTAGAAAAGTATGGTTTTCTGTACGGGATCTCCATGGCGACAGCACAGATTATTAAATGGACAGCGGGTGTTTTTAAATCGAGAGCACAATTTAGTTATTTTTTTTCTGTCTGCAGCCCCCTACTGGCCACCATATGTCACTGCAGTTTGTCTCATCATTTGGTTAAATCCAACTGATCAGACAAATTTAGATAATAAACATGTAAATGAATGTGTATTGCATTGTAATTTTGGGGTAAATCAGCAAAAAGTCAGAAACAACTTGTTGAAAGCATAAAATAAACAAACTCTTTGATAGAAAATAGTTTAGTGGGAATGATGATTTGTTATTATTATCATTAATAATTAGGTTGGGTGGTGATGGGGAACCATTAAATGAACTAGCAACTATTTTGATAATCAATTGATCGTTTTAAGACCATTTTTAAGAAGAAAAGTCCAAATTATCTGGTTCCTGTCTCTCAAATGTCTCAAACCTCTCTGACAGTACACTGAATATTTTTGGGTTGTGAACTGTTAATCGGGACCAAACAAGACATTTAAAGACATCATTTTGGGCTTTGGGAAACATTTTTCACCATTTCCTGACATTTTACAGACCAAACTAATCAATGAATCCAGCTATAATCATCAGTTGTAGCCCTATACTTGAAGAACATTGTATTTTATTCAAGTTTCTGTGGAAGATTTTACTCATTTATACTGTTTGTCATTTTTTTATTATGTTCATGCCAGACCAGACAATAATACTGAGGATTGAACACTAGTAGAAGATCAAGATAAATCAAATCTTTCGACCACTTTTTGTCATTTTGAATTGTGCTAAAAAATCATTTCAACCTTTCACATTTCCAACAACCCGCTAAAACAAAAATAAACCCAACTGCCTTCGTTTCCCCGGGTAACGAGGTTAACAATAAACCCACTGATGTCGCTCCACAGATCTATTCACAATCCTCTGAGTGGGTTTCTATAAATGTGTCTCAATTGCCAACGTCAATATAGCACAAGTATGAGCTTATAAGTTATTAAGTTACTATATATGAGAAGGCTGAGTTTACAGAGTGTTTTATCTTCACTAACCCTCCTGTCGTCCTAGAGTCAAGGAAGGAAGGGAGGAAGAAGGAAGGAAAGGAAGAAGGAAGGAAGGAAAGAAGGAAGGAGGGAGGGAGGAAAAGAAGGAGGGAGGGAAGGAAAGAAGGAGTGAGGGGGAAGGAAGGAAGGAGGAAGGAAAGGAGAAAGAAGGAAGGAGGGAGGGAAGGAAAGAAAGGAGGGAAGAAGGAAGGAAAGAAGGGAGGAAGGAAGGAAAGAAAGGGGGAAGGAAGGAAGGGAGGAAGAAGGAATGAGGGAAGGAAGGAAGGAAAGGAGAGAGGAAGGAAGGAAAGAAGGGAGGAAGGAAGGAAAGAAAGGGGGAAGGAAGGAAAGGAGGGAGGGAGGAAGGAAAGAAGGAAGGAAAGGAGGGAGGGAGGAAGGAAAGAAGGAAGGAAAGGAGGGAGGAAGGAAGGAAAGAAGAAAGGAGGGAGGGAGGGAGGGAAAGAAGGAGTGAGGGGGAATGAAGGACAGAAGGAAGGAAGAAAGGGTCAATCTGACCCGGGAGGACGATACGAGGGTGAAACAAACTATAGAAATTAAGTATAATTTACTTTTGCAAAACCTTCTTCTTCTTCTTCTTCTTCTCAAATACAGACATTTTTAGTCAGCTGGATTTCCTCCTAAGAGAAGAGGAAATGATATAATATTCTAGCGGGAAAAGAGAGTAGTATGATACGAGCAGTTTGTCTAGCAGTGAATCACAGACAGTCTAATTGGTGCTGATTTAATAGCCTCTTAATGTCACTTGAAGGTCTGGCAACAGCTGCAATTATAATTGGCTCCGGGTAGACTAGCGTGGACAACCCAGCGCAGGGAGTTACAGCGTGTCGACCCCTCACAACGACACGGCAGCAAGTTGGACTGCGAGGAGGACACGCACGAGATGTGAATCCGAGGGGTCACGAGAGAAGAAAGAGAAGAAGCATGGAGAAAATCCCCATCAGCTGGTTGTGTTGGAGAGACTGATGTCTAACCCCCTCGCCCCTCCCTCCCCTCCTGGTGGAAAATAGATCTGACGACGGGTGCATCTGCAGAGGATTAGGGGGGGTCAACGTGAGAGACGGTCGGACCTTCCTACTGCAAACAAACATACACGAGAAAACATCTGTGGTGTCTCTGAACCCTCCCTACATTTAAGAGTAGGCTTAAAACTTTCCTTTTTGATGAAGCTTATAGTTAGGGCTCTTAGAGCTCTTAGCTTATGCTGCTATAGGCTTAGACTGCCGGGGGACTCCCATGATGCACTGAGCCCCTCTCTCCTCCTCCCTCTTTCTCTCTCTCTCTCTCTCTATCCATCCATCTATATCCATTAACATTCATGTACTATTAATGCATTCAATAAACTAAACTTCTTCCCCGGAGTTGTCTGTGCTTTCTGGTCTCACAGGTAATCTGGGCCTGTAGATGTCTGGATGACAGATTCCAGTCCCGGACCTTCTAGCTTCATTGTTGATTTTCATTGTGCTTCTCTCTCCTCTATCCTTCCTCTCTCTCCTCTCCTTCTTCTCCTTCCTCTCTCTCCTCTCCTTCTTCTCCTTCCTCTCTCTCCTCTATCCTTCTTCTCCTTCCTCTCTCTCCTCTCCTTCCTCTCTCTCTCCTCTATCCTTCCTTTCTCTCCTCTCAACCCCAACTGGTCGAGGCAGATGGCCGCCCACTCTGAGTCTGGTTCTGAGGTTTCTTCCTGTTAAAAGGGAGTTTTATCTTGACATTGTTGCTCATGTGGGAATGTTGGGTCTCTTTAAAGTTAAAACCTGAAGAGTTCGGTTTAGAACCTGCTCTATTGGCGCTTTTCCACTACACAGTTCTAGCACGACTCGCCTCGACTCAGTTTTTTTTTTGTGTTTCCACCAGGGATAGTACCTGGTACCTGGTACTTTTTTAGTACCTGCTCTGCTGAGGTTCCAAGCGAGCTGAGCCGATACTAAAATGTGACGTCAACAGACTGCCATCTACTGATTGGTCAGAAGAGTTGTCGCTGGAAGAGTCATGAGCCGTCCCACACAAGAATCAAACCCGCCATTTTTAAATACCGGCAACATCGTTACAACCATACGGCTCAGTTTAGTTGCTTTGTGTGTGACAGAAAGCCTCATACAGCAGCAAGTCCATTGTTTATGTGTTTGTGTCGCGTATAAAACAAAGTCACGGCAGTTTCGCAGAGCCGTTGCTATGACGACCCCGCCCACGTTTAGTAGGTACTTCTTTGTAATGGAAAAAGTCGTTCCTGGAACCGAGCCGAGTCGAGTTGTGCTGGAACTGTGTAGTGGAAAAGTGCCATAAGTGTAAAGAGCCTTGAGATAACTCTGTTGTGATTTGGCGCTATACAAATAAAGATTGATTGATTGAATCACAAAGCTGCATTAAAAAGTGAAAAATAGCCAAAAAGAAAAAGATCATTTACATGTTATACTGACTTGAAGAGATTTGCACAGTTCTGTATCGTCTGTAAACCCCAAATAAATCTGCAGCAATCATGAAAGCAAGCAGTAAGAGTTTCGACTGTGTTTGGATTGACAGCACGATTGATCTGCCCACAAGCTTTCAGATGGTGGGAGGTGTTGGAGGAGACTGTAGGCCTCGCAGATCAATCACGCCGTCAATCTAAATGTGGTTTGTGTTGTTCTTGCTCTTTCATTGTTTTTGTTGTTGCAGTGTAGGTTTGCTACAGAAGCTGCTGAAAGGTGTTTTATGTAAGTAGGAGAAGTTAAAACGATAACCATGGGGTGCTAAATGTAAGAATTCGGTTGCAGTTTTATAGCTGATATATTTTAAATATTTAGCTCACTTCACATTAACCCTCCTGTTGTCCTCGAGTTAAGGAAGGAAGGGAGGGAGGGAGGAAAGGAAGGAAGGGAGAAGGAAGGAAGGGAGGGACGAAGGAAAGGAGGGACAAAGGAAGGACGAAGGAAGGACTAAGGAAGGAAGGAAAGAAGGGCGGAAGGGAGGAAGAAGGAAGGGAGGGAGGGAGGAAAGAAGGAACGAAAGGAGGGCGCGAGGAAGAAGAAAGGAGGGAGGGAGGAAGGAAGGAAGGGAGGAAGGACGGAAGGACAGGAGGGAGGGAGGAAGGAAGGGAGGACGGAAGAAGGGAAGGAGGAAGGAAAGGAAGGAGGGAGGGAGGAAAAAGGAAGGAGGGAGAGAGGAAGGAAGGAAGGACAGGAGGGAGGAAGAAGGAACGAAAGGAGGGAGGGAGGAAAGGAGGGAGGGAGGAACGAAGGGAGGGAGGGAGAGATGAAGGAAGGAGGGAGAGAGGAAGGAAGGTCTTTCAGTCTTTAGTTTGACTGGTAGAACCTCATTTTCATGTTTTTTCTTTGGTTTGTGAATCTGAACTTTAAATAAAATCATAGCAGTCAAAAAGTTTCAGCATCACAAGAGTAAAATGCTTCTAAATGAATGCAGTAGAGACTCAGGAGAGACACTGAGCAGACGGAGGAGGGTGGGGTGGGGGGTGGGGCGGCGGGGGTTTAAAATAACTTATCAATCTAAAAAATCAATTGGTTCCATTTTGAGACCTCCATACAATCAGAGTCGGAGCTGACTGTGGTCGTCTGGCGGCTGCAGAAGAAGAGAGCCGGGGCGACTGCTGTGTTTGCTTTTCTAATCCAGTTTTCTAAAAGGAGGAACGCGACAGGTGCAACAGGCACAAAAGATATTAATAAATCAATACTCTGGCTCGTATAGCACGTTAGGGGGTTAGAATAAATGTAATGTGTGTATATAAATGTGTCTCTCTGTGTGTGAACTTTGCTCTTCTTCATCTGCCTCCTCCAGCACACAATGAAGCTTTTAATGATATTATCATTCTGTGGTTAACCTCTGGTCTGAAAGCAATTACGGCTTCCTGTCGGCATTGTTAAGCTAAAAGTGTTTTAAATTAAATCTTCATCAGCTGATATCAGTCCTACAGGAAGTGATAGACCAGTTTTCATGTATGTGTATCATTGCAAAAAGAAAATATTCATTCAGAAATATTTAAAAGAGAAGCTTTAAAACTCACAATTAAAACTATAGGCCAGGGGTGTCAAACATGCGGCCCGTGGGCCAGAACCGGCCCGCCAAGGCGTCCAATGCGGCCCACTTTCCTCCCTGTCTTCTTTTCCTTCCTATACCCTCCTGTCATCTGTCCTTCTTTGTTTCCTTCCATCCTTCCACCTTTCTTTCATTTTCTTTCCTTCCTTCCTTGCTTTCTTGTCTTCTTTCCTTCTTTGTTTCCTTCATCTTCTTTTCCTTCCTTCCTTTCTTGTCTTCTTTTCCTTTCCTTCCTAATACCTTTTTCATTCTTCCTTCCTTCCTTTTGTCTTTCCTTCCCTCCTTCCTAATCCCTTTTCCTTTCTTCCTTCCGGCCTTCATTCCTTTTGTCTTTCCTTCCTATCACTTTTCCCTTCTTTCCATCCTTGTTTCCTTCCTCCCTTCCATCTTTTTATTGGTCTGGCCCAAATGAGATCAAATTTGGCTGTATGTGGCCCTTGAATGAAAATGAGTTTGACACCCCTGCTATAGGCTATAAATGTACAGTATGTCTATAAGAAGCTAGATAGCTAGCTTTTAAAACAAGCTAATTAAAGATATCGTTCTCACTGTTCAAGCAAATATACATCAAATTGTTCTCATGAGCCTCCTTTTTCTCAAAATGTTAAAATCTAATGCTCAAAAAGTTTGTGTTTCAGAGGTCTAACCTTTAATTGATGGGAAGACCACTGAGAGACTCTCATATACCGCTACAGGAAATGAAAGCTGAATCTTCCATCACTTCATGCCTTTTTTCTTGCCTCACTTCAACAGTGTGCACATCAAAGTTTCCTCATGTTAAGGTGCTCCTGAGTAAAGAAGAAGTAGAGCACTGGATTACATTCTTTGCTCTCTCCTTCTTCCCTCCCTCCCTCCTTATTCCTTTTCTTCCTTCCTTCCTTCCTCCCTCCCTCCCTCCCTCCTTACCTTCTCTCCTAAATTCCTTCCTCTTTTCATCCTTACTCCTTTCTTTCTTTCTTTCCTTCCTTCCTCTTTTCCTCCTTACTCATTTCCTTCCTTCCTTCCTTCCTTGACCTGAGGACAACAGGAGGGTTAATCCAAATAAAAGTATCTTTATAACCAGACATCTGTGGCTCAATATTTAGACCATCTGTCTCTCAACCAACAGGTCTGTGGTTTAAACTGTACTCTAACTATGGTCTTTTATAGTCTTACTAACAACCCCCCCCCCCCCCCCCCCTTCTCATTATACAAAGCATTTTCTATTCTTTCCTAAATATTACTCTTTCAGCTGCTGTCTTAAAAAAGCTACTCCACTGATAAAAAAGAAAAAAAGAAAAAAGCTCAAAATCAAAGCAGCAGAACTAGAGATATCATCGCTTTTATTTGACACATTCTTATCAAAAATCTGGTGCCTACATTACCCACAATGCAACTCTCCCTTGCTGAAAGTTTAGCTGGGAGATTTGGGTGTGTTTTTCCTAGCCTGGAGCTGCTAGCCTCCAGCAGACACGAGGAGCGGCCTACAGCGGTCTTTGTGACTCCACACCCTCAGATTAGCTTTTTAAACTCTTTGCTGACTCAAGCAACATAATTCCCACAGCTCCCTCTGGAGGCACAATAGATACTTAAACTGCTTTTTTCTCCCCCTGCACACATATACAGCTGAACACCCAGAAAGCTGTAAACAGATGAATAAACAATCATCCTTCACCGGCCTGCAATCATGTTTTCTTTACAAAGTTCATTATTTGTAGTTATTCTTCTTCTGTGTGTGAGATTTTCCTTGCCTTGTAGAAAAATGTAATCAAATCAAATCAAAGTATTTCCTGCTAAGCACAGAAAAACCCAACATATTGTATTTTATCTTTTATGATTCATGATTAATTTACATCAGAAATCAGATCTGATCTTTTTACAAGTTATTCCAAATGATGTGAAAGCTGTTTTTCTTTTTTCTTTTTTTTTTTTAAAGGGGTAATATAATGGAAAGCAGCAAGACAGCATGGAGGTCGCAGATCTGCTTTTCTCCCCCCCGCACACCAGGAATGTAACTGCAGACATATTAACACACACATGAAATACAGTATACGCAAAATAAATACAGGCAGCAGTGATTTAAGTTAACCAGTCTCTGTCAGTGCACCTTGAGCGTAAAAAAAAAAAAAGGGCCGCCGCCACCGCCGCAGCCGCTCACTTTCCCTTCTTGTACTTTCTCATGTGTGCCGCTACCGAGTTGGTGATCTCAACGTTTCTTTTGTTCTGTCCGAAATATTCTACAAACTCTCCGTCGGGTGCCACGAGGTACATGATGATAGTGTGATCCACCTAAAAGGAACAATAGGTTGAAATCAGACAAATATGTTTCCTTTATTTATGATTAAAGCGTTTTTTAAATTATTATATTATGTTATATGAGTAAAATTAAAGCAGGCTGTAACTCACAATGTAGTCGTTGTCTTCGTCTTTTGGTCCCTGACTGTAGTAAACTCTGTAGGCTCTGGAAACCGTCTCCACCTGATCTTTTGTCCCCGTCAGTCCAATCAGCTTCGGGGAAAAATCTTAAAAAAGAAAATTAAAATTAAATGAGATCATTTCAATATTCAGAAATAGTTTATAAATAGTACAGGACCACAGCATAAACGTGGTATCTGACATTGTATTTGAGGATTATCAGAACTATATTTCTGTTTTTTTACAATTCTGTATGAAGATGAACATGGTTGAAGTTTCCACAGATCAACACTTCCTGGATATACAGTCAAACCCGAAATTATTCATACTCCTGGCAAATTTTGACTTAAAGTTACTTTTATTCAACCAGCAAGTTGTTTTTTGACCGGAAGTGACACAGGCGTCTCCAAGAAGATAAAAAGACGATGTACAAAAGGCATCATTGTGGTAAAAAAAATATTTCAGTCAGCTTTTATTTACATTTGAACAAAAAGTGGCATGTCCAAAAGGGGTATGAATAATTTCGGGCTTGACTGTATATATAATCCTTTTCTTTGGAAAACTGGATCTCTTCTTATAATATATAATATAATATTGATTGAGTGCTTTAGTCACCTATGATCTAAACTGGCTTATATCACTGCTGGTCCACATCTGAGGTTGCACTATGAGCTTCAGAAAACATTAGATTTACATTTTTCACCATTTTTTGACACTTAAGATTAATCAAGAAAATAATAAGGAAGGAAGGAAGGAAGCAAAGAAGGAAGGAAGGAAGGAAGGAAAAAAAGAGACAAAAAGAAGGAGGGAAGGAAGAAAGGGGGGAAGGATCGATGGAAGGAAGGAACAAAGAAAGTAAAAAAGGAAGGGAGGGAGGAAGGAAGGACAGATGGAAGGAAGGGAAGAAGGACAGGTGGAAGGAAGGAAGGAAAAAAGGAAGTTAGGGAGGAAGGACAGATGGAAGGAAGGAAAAGAACACAGTAAGGAAAGTGGGCCGGATTGCACCCCCCGGCGGGCCGGTTCTGGCCCACGAGCCGCATGTTTGACACCCCTGGTTTAACACATGCTCAGATCAGATGTGGTTTTGTACCTTTCACATACGTAGCCATGGCCTCTGGAGTGTCTCTGTCAGGGTCGATGGTGATGAGGATCGGCGTCAGGTTTGGTATAGACTGGATTTTGTCTGTGAAGAAAAAGAATTCACAACATTCAATATTTAGACATTAAATCAATATTGGTGTCTCATGATGTCTGAAGAAAGAAAAAGCTGTTTTTTTTTTTGTTTTTTTTTACCTATTTCATCCACCACTTCGATCATCTTCTCTATTTCGTCGGGGCAGATGTCCGGACAGTGAGTAAACCCGAAGTAGATGAGCAGCCACTGGCCAAAGAAGTCTTCACTCTTGGAGGGTTTGTTGTTGTGATCGATGAGCGAGAACGGACCGCCCAGCGCCGGTCGGCCTATCGATTTGGTTCTCTCTTTTTCAATCACTGCAACGTTGAACAATTAAAAGCTTCATCAAAAGCTGGGTGGTTATTAGTTAGTAGAGTTATTAGTTAGTTTGGCTGTTAAATACAAAGATGTTTTCCTTTTTCTTTACCCACAGAGACTGTCTAGCATAAGTTTTAGTGATGATTTCGATCATATTAACATCATCAAAAGCAACAAAGTCATGGGAATATATTTTTGAGGATTTAAAAATCAAGAAAAGCTGCATATGATGCAAAATTTGAATCACATCCTTTTTGAATTGCCTACGTATAATGTCAGGCTCGCATATGAGACAGCACACATATGTATTTCTGTTTAAATTAAGCTTTTACAGACCAATTTTATTTCACTTTAAACATTAAAAACGGCAAAGGAATACATAAATGAAACAGATTAAAATGGCATCTCTTCTCCAACAGGATGTGTCTACTTCTTTAAACATAAAAAATGACAAGAATAAATTAACAAATGAAATTACTGAAGGTTATAATTATTTTTAGATTTAAAAAACCCCCAAAAAACAGTCAGCCTGAATTTTTTTAAAATACATTTACAGCATTGTCTGCTTTGAAATAATATCTTCTAGTCTTATGAGCTTATTAGGCTACTGTTCTTCTTCTTTAGTCATTAAATAAATAAAGTGTAAAGAGATAAATAAGCTAATTAAAACACTAGCAAATGTTTTCCCTGTGCATATTTATAAGCTTCTAACAGTTTTATCCTGTTATTGTAATGCAACTGACAGACAAAATAAATAAAAATATAAAATAAATTTAAAAAAAAATGACTGCTTGATGTGAAGCACCCTTATAATCCGATTGCTTAGATATAAAACAATAGCTTTAAATTCACTAACTTATCTACCTTACAACCTATTATTAACTTGGCCTGCAGTGAAATACTTACATTCTTCCTTTTCTTTCTTGAAGTATTTCATCGCTCCGAGCAGCGAGCCTCCGATAGCAAAAGTTACTGCTAAAGATTTCCACGTCACGGGCTTTAAAAGAGGAGAAAAATAAATAATGTAATAAATCATGAAGCAGGTAGGAGGATCTTTACTTTTTAAGACAACAGCTTGTTGTGTCTATTTCAGCTCAAATCTTCTTTTTCCAGAAGCAGACGTTCAGATAATAAACTTTTTAACCAGTACTATGATGAGTTTCTGTTAAAAGTGAGTTCATAATGAGCTTATTTAATGATTTAAAATAAACTTGAATTATTCTGAAGGGAGTGAGAAAGGAAGCTGACTGCTCTTCAAATGGATTAACCCTTACATACTGTTCAGGGTCAAATTTGAACTTTTTTTAACATTTGAGAGCTTTAAAAACACCATATACACATTTCTATTAGCTGGATGTTTTGGAAAAATAGAAATAAAATGCAATAGTTTGAAAATGTTGTGCCTCTATTTACCTAAATTAAAAAAAAAAAAAAAAAAAAAAAATCACAGTTCATATTCTATAAAATATTCTCCTGGGCCATAAAATAGTGATTGTGAATGTATTTCTTCCATAAATATATATAATACAGCTTCATTAATGATTAATTAAACATTTATTAATGACTGATGGGGAATTTATGAATGTGAAGTGGTGTAGAGACTAATTATGAGTCAGAATATGAACAGTATTTAAGGGTTAATAAGTAATGATTCAGTGGGTCAGCGTGTTTCATAGTTTCATGATATTCTACATGTTGTTTTAAAGGTTTAGACACATGATAGGATTTGACTTAAGTCATTTTAAATTTACCCCAGACTTCTTCTGCTGTCCCCCGGATGGTGGAGGTATTGCGGAAAATGCTCTTGAGCGCTGATTCAGCCACTGTGATGATCTGCAGGTGTACCACTGACTCACATTCACCTGTTAATGAGGAAACACAGAAGAAGAAAAAAAGTGATTGACAGGTTCACAGTTTTTAAAGTCTGTCTTAAAACAACATTTAGGAGCTAAAATTGAGAGTGAAACGTGTTCTTAGGATCTTTTAATTACCAACATGAACAGACGGAATGAAAATCTCTTTCATTATTCAGATGGAGACCTGACTGTTGTTTTAAGATGCACCTTAAAGCCACACAACTCTAAAGTTAGCCTGTACCGGGCCATTAAAAATGCTCAACTGGGCTTTGTGCCAAACTCCATTCAAACATTTACCAATTTAACGTGGTGGTGTAGTAACTGATCTCTTCTGAATTATTGAACACTTTTATTACTCTGACAGCTATTGTGGCAACTATTTCAATTGTCTGTTAACTGTTAAAAATGTTTAGTATGACATTTAGAGTCCTCTACAGTTAAATATACCTCAGTCAACACAAAGTGTAAGTGGATCAATGATGTTTTTTTGTATCCATGTGGTTTAGTCAAATTTAAAAGGATTAAATGTGAAAATGTATAACTTGCACACATTCATTTTGTGTGGACCCAGCAGAAAATATCCGCTTTTAATCCATTTTGAGAGAATATATTAAGAGGATTAGGGCAAAAACTTTGTACCAAATGATTAAACTTGCTTTAAAAACACTAAATTCTCAATAAAACACCATATCAACTAGTTTGGCATGATCTTACATTATAACTTTATATTAAATAAAATTAATGGAATACAATTGTTCTAAATAATAAATATAGTCTGGGGAGTCATGTCAATCAGGAAACATACATTTAGTCATCAAGTAATTATTTGTACTTAAATATATAAAAAAATATTCAGTATTTATCATTATTTTGTGGTTACACCATTTGACATTTACAGGAGCATTTAGTCTTACTTTTGGATTAAAAAAAAGGTGCAAATGTCATTTCAAATGACATAAAACCAACAAAAATACAAATGTACATTTTAACAAACCTGATGCTGCTTCTAATACACATTTTTAAGATATTTTGAAATGAAGTATTACACACAGTGGGTTAACAGTTATACAGTCTATGGTTGACAGGTGATAATGAGTGGTTTAAAGTAATGTTATAGATAGACTATGAAGCTAAGCCCTGCCGGTGTTACGGTTTATGTGGTGACCGTGTTAACTGGTGACTTTCTCACATTACATTACGTTACGAGAGGTGAACGAGTCCTAACTTGCATAAGTTGTTATTGTAGATATTAAACAGATGAATGTGTATTTTTTTTAAACGATTAAACTACAATCAAAGGAGAAAGTCACAAGTTAACACAGTCACCAGTTCAATCGAAACACCTGCAGCACGTACGTTAAATTACCGTTTTTTTAAATGCAGTTCGGTGCCGTTTAATATCAACGGCTAGCTTTGACCTACCGGACAGCCGTTGACTCTCCATGGTGACAGCGTGAGTGCCGGTCCGGTCTCCCTCCGTAGAGCACTGTGTGTGTATCTAACGGCTTGGGTGCATTTTTGTAGGACTTTAACGTTACCGTGAAACAACCGGCAGCTCAGACTGTGATGAAGAACACTCAGGGACATGTTCGCACCTTGACATGCACCGCTGCTGATATAAGGAAGCGGTTACAAGTTTATAAAACGTGACATCTGAAACGGAGGCTACGGCATACAAATCACTGATCTGGAGTCAGTTTAATAGTTTCATAATGAGTTCAAACAGAGAGTTCACATGGGGTAAGGGCTGCTCTCAGATCAGTGTTCAGGTAGCTGTCATTCAGCTGAGGAAGTGACGTTTCTGATTTCTTCTTCTACTATCCTCTAAGTCTTTGAGCTCTCTGCTGCCCCCTGAAGGAACAATCATAGCCATAATAAATATTTAATTATATTATTCCATCTCCTTGTTCATCCTTTCTATATCTGTCTTAAATGTTATTTTTAAAGACCTGTTTAAACGTATTTAATGTTTTATATGTTTTAATTTCTTCAGTAAATCCTTTACTTAAGTATAAATAGAAATATGGATATGTAAATTACTCATAGTACAAGTACAAGAACTGCATGAAAAATCCTACATGAATAAAATGTACAGCCAGCCTACATAAATAACATAAACAATTACCTACCAAAAGAAATCTGAAATTACAGACCTGCACAAACAAATAAAGCTAATGTGGATCAAACAGTAAGTTCATCTTTAACAACTAATAGAAGAAGTAGTACAGAAGAAAGTACATTACTCTGAAATATAGTGGAGTGGAAGTATAAAGTAGCGTAAAATGGAAGCACTCAATTATAGTACTTTAGTAAATGTGTTTGGCTTTCCACCACTGCTTTTATCAAAATGTTTCATAATATTTACAGAATGCACTCAAATTTAAGGAGGAACACCACAAATCACAGACTATTATAGACTTTAATATAAAATCAATAACATCATCAGTCCAAAATTACACATTTAATTGTACATTGAAGAGAGAGAATTTACAATATTAGTATACAACAATTTGTTGGTCCACATCCAAGGAAAAATACTTCCAAAAAATTATACCATTTTAGTGCAAAACATTGTGTAATGATACTATAAAAAGGTTTATTTAAGCAGCATTCTTGGTCCAGGATTTTCAGTCAAAGTACACAACAATCAGTCATTCATTCTCTTCATAACGCTCCTTCAGTTTTCTTTTCTTTTACTTTACTGTCTCAGAGAAGAAGCAAGAAGTTGAAGTAAGAAGTTGAAGTCTAGATGGCGGTTTTACAATGTGACGGCCAGTTTGCTCTCAGCTCCTTGTTGATATAGTAGTAAAGCCAGGCCACGAAGGGGAAGACAGTGATGGCAACAGCTGTCGAGACTCTGAGCATCCCCACTGGAGCCCTGACACAGAAAAGTGGAACACAGTTTAGGAAATAAAATCACATACTGGAAAAACATAAACTCTTATTTGCATATAAGAGTGATATAAATCATTCAAACACCATCAGATCTTCTAAAAAAACAAAAAGGGTATGACATTCATCTCCTGCTAGGTGTTAATTTTACCTTCCAGAGTGGCGACACAGGAGAAGCCAAACAAGTGTCAACATGAGACCGGAAAATTCTCTAATAGGAGACAAAAATAACAAATGCACATTAGGATTGTACTTGAATCTCTGCTGCTTACATGTGCTCTTGCAGTGGGTGCTACGTTAGGGGGTGAGGAGGAGGAGAGGAAGAGAGGCACAGTGGCAATCAATCAACACTGAAAATAATAGGAGTGGAGGCAGGAATCTCTCTCCCTCTCAACCCCAACCAGTTGAGGCAGATGGCCGCCCACTTAGAGCCTCGGTTCTGTTTGATGTTTCTTCACGTTAAAAGGGGAGTTTTTCCTTGCTGCTGTTGCCAAGTGCAGCTCATGTGGGAATGTTGGGTATATGTAAATTAAATTAAAGAGTACAGTCTAGACCTGCTCTATGTGAAAAGGCCTTAAGATGACTTTTGTTGTGATTGGCACTATATAAATAAGACTGATTGATTCATTGATATAAATTGAACATTTTGCCAGCAACACAATCAATATAAAAGGAAAGTAGTCAGTGCAATAATGCCATATGTAAGTCTATCTTTCTAGGTGTACAGATATAATACTTACTATACAAAAAACACTGCCACTTCAGTTAAAGGATACTGCTGGTGATTTTTCTCATTAACATCAAATCTCATGTACAGAGCCAAACCAACAATGAACTGATCTACTTACAACTGTCATGTGTGCATCCAAACTCTGATATATCTCCTCCGTTGTTGTCCAAAAACTATTAAAATCACATCAGTGAGCCACACAGCTGCACTGGGTGACATGTTCCTTCATTGTGAAGAGTTTGGTCATGTTAGTTTGTTTAGAAACGGCTCCAAAGACTAATGAACGATCACATTTTCTCTGGAGAGTAGTTCTGTGTATGGCACAAATATGGTAACGTCTATTGAGCTTCACAAGCTTGTTGTTGAGCTGCAAATCACAACCTGTTGACCTTGTGTTGCATGGTTGATTTCTCAAAGAACTTCAGTACAAAGTTGCTGGTATGAGTCTTTGGAGCTGTTTCTAAATATGCTAGCATACCCAAACTCCTCACAATAAAGGAATAGGATATATCAGGCTTTGGATACACACACAAGGCTTGTAAGTAGGACCATTGTGCAACCGATGCAGATACGATAAGTGATAAGAGATAAGAGATAAGAGTTTTGTGCTAGGTCAATCTAAGATTAAAAGAAAGATGTCACAGCTGTTGAAACCTGCAAAAACAGCTTTCTAGATCCCTACATCGGTGCAATACTCATGTAGATAGATGCAGTAAGATGTGGTCTACCTGCCCTCCTCCTGATGGAAGATATCAGTTATCTGCCCTTTGTTAAGTCTCCATCCCAACATGGAAATAACAGCACTGGATATCATCACGTGGAGATCTGCAACACGCCTCCAGGGCAAAGTCTCTGCAAGGAAAGACGAATCATAAACACTGAGTCTGCAGTTTCTCTGAGTTGTACTGACACTATGCGGCCACTTGGTGTCACTATGAGCACTTTACAAATCATTCAAAAGGAGATCAAAAGTTTGGAAAACAGGAACACACACACACTGTCCAAGTCATGAGGGAGGAAATCCTGACAGATAGCAGGTTCATGACACTTTTATATGTGTTTTAAAGTCTAAAAACTATAATCTACAAACTAAACTAAAAGATCCAAACACTTCTTTACCTGTCAAATGAGGTTTAAAGCCAATGAGAGCACACAGGACTGCAGGAACACCATAACCAACCTGCAGGAACAAAAACGTGGTTTAAGTAACAACTCATGTACACAATCATATTTAAACAAAAAAGGCATGTTTGAAATCTTACCATCCATAATCCTGCGTCTGGATCATTGATCTAAAGAGGTCAAGACACAATTCAGTTCAGTGTTTGGAATTGCAGATAGCAGAAAATCCAGATTAAAGAAAAGGCATAGACAGATTTAAAGATGAAACCTCTCACCTGTACGTATGTTGCAAGAGCAAAGAATAAAGACATGAAAAGGTTGCAGACTTGCCAAAGCAAAGTAAGCCATGTTTTAGTGTTTTTCTCCTCACACACTTCTCCCATCGTTTTTCTAACCTTTCACTTCCCCGCCCGGCTGTGCGTCACAAAGCAGACGCACTTATCCACTCCCTCCACTCCCAGAAATCTGTGAGGGGGGTTTGTTTGATATTTTTAACGCCATCTCCGTCGGTGCAATAACCTATTTGGATATAAAATACACTTCTATAATAATTTAATATTAATACTGTATCCCAAAATGCAGTTTCTGTTTAGATTTGCCCTCCAAACTATAATAAATGTCGGATTATCTGTTATTTTTTGTAATTTAGGGCTATTTAATTGTCACCACTACATCCAGTTATTTAGTCATATTAATAATATTGAAGCTATGTAAATGTTATTTAACTGAATTATCGTCTAATGTGCCACATAAGACAAAGGCTGCACCAGTCTGTTATAATCAAATGGATTAAATATTGGGCGTTATCTCTCCGGGCTGCCCTGCTCAACAAAACGAGCACACCTTGTCCAAGACTGCAGTGAAGTGAAGTTAGACAAAATTAAAATAGACACGACTTCCGGTATCGCTTTGTAAAATAATATTATTATTGATGGCAAATTTATAAAATGTTATTCATAGCTTGTTATTTATAGTTATTGGATGTTTATTAATTTAGCTCTTATTAAAAAGCTTAGAGATTATAATGTGCTATTGCATCATAAAATAAAAATACAATGATTATTATTATTATTCAGATGTGTTTATTTGGTTTTATCCATAATATACAATGCAAAATGCAAAATTCTCCAAGGATATTTCTTTTTAACCCTTTATCACTTTAATAAAATTTGATACATGAGTTTTTAGAGACATTTAAATCATCAGTGTGTTCATATTTCATTCCTATAAAAACCTGATATATATTATATACAATCAGATACGTGTAATACACAGATAAGCCAATGCAGTGTTGATAGGTTGATAGGCATAGAAGGTAATTTATCTATAAATCTGTCAGTGTTCTCAATTATATATTATCATTATTATTATTATCATGCATAAAAAAAGTTTGAAGGTGTATGATATGAGCATATGAGCTTTATGCAGGACCTTTAAAAAAGTTGTATTCAATGTGTTTTTGTGTGTTTAAAAAAATCATGCTATGAGAAAAATACATTGGAAAAAATTCCCAGTATATCAAATATGATAAACTCATAGATGCAAAGTGGAGTTTTTTTATTAGAGGGTCCAATAAACCAAATTGTATGTCATCTCTTGAGAGAATTGAACCATCATTATTATTATTAGTAGTAGTATTATTAGTATTAGTGTGTTGTTGTTGTTGTTGTTGTTGTTGTTGTGTTTTGAAGTCATTGCTCCGGTGCAGCAGGTGGCAGCATGCACCTTTAACTTCGCTTTTTATTTTTATACCTAATAAAAATGAATGACGTGAATCCGGTGTTGTGTTGGCTCACTGCCGCCAGCTTGTCGGTGGGTGTTGACATGTCAGTGTCACTTGGTCAGCTGATTGCGGCCAGTTTAGAAAGCTTTTAGCCTGGCTGGGTGTTTGTTTTCGTTAACGCTACTACACGGGACGCACTACTAGAGACATTGAACGCATTTTTAAAACCCACATCTTGCGTTATCTCTCTCTCTGTGCGTGCGTGCGTGTGTGTTGCGGGGTGAAGTTGACGCTGAGTGAGGCAGTGATAATAATTATTATTCCTGCAGGGAGGGTGAAGTTGCTGCCTGCTACTCCTTTCTCCGTGTGTGTGTGTGTGTGTGTGTGTCTCTGCATTGCAGCCCCCGGCGGCGCTGCTGCTGATGGATTTCAAACACACAACAATGGCGACGCACGGTCCGAGCAACTCAACAACACCGAGTGGCAACAACGCAGGCTCCGCAGTGCACAACCCGCACAACCCGCACCAGCAGCAGCAGCACATCACCACCGTGAGCAGCATGCAAGGTGAGTGTGAGTGCAAGGGGAAAGGAAAGGAAAGGCAGGTGTGGAAGAAGAAGAAGAGGAGGAGGAGGGGAAATATATCTGAGAGAGTCTCCACATTGTGCTGCAGTGAAGGTTAATGTTAAAGCAGGGCCAAAGCAGTGGGAGAGGAGGAGTAGGAGGAGGGGTGGGGGGGCTCAGGCTGCTCCCAGGACTGAAAAATAACACCCAAAAAGGGAGCCGAGGAGTACTAATCAATCTGCATACTTAATATATGTTTTTTATTTAGACGTTGCATAATTAATTGAATGTCTTTTATTACCATTTTCTCATTTTGTACCTCGCGTTGCATTCACGGTCTCGCTTCTCTCTCGCCGAACTCCATTCAAAAAAATGGGAATTTAAAGACGCGCTCGGAGCTAAATGTGCTACAGAAGCCGATTTAATTATGTACATATATATATTTGTGAAATATTACAACATGTTAAAAATACGCTATTCTGCACACATTTAATTACAGTTACATCATCTATTTGAATTACAGCACCCCCCCTCCTTTTTTTTACTAACCTTTTTTATTGACTCACCAAAATCACAGGAACATTGCACACATATATATATATAATCTCAGGAACTTCTGCATGTTGCACATTTAAATATATATATTGCAGATTCATTTTACACAGAGATTGTTAACTGTATATAGTATTTTATTGTATATTATTTATTTTATCACTATCACCCTTATGTTGCTACTCTTTTCTCACTATACTGCTTGTGTCAATTTGAATTTCTCCCAAATTAGATTATTTTATCAATAAAGTACAAACAGAAAATGCAAAATCATTACAATTAATTAAAAAATTAGTGAGTCCTTCCATTTTGAGCTCCCTCCCTCAACCAATTTCCAAATCTAACCCAAACCCCTCAAACAATAGCAGCCATAAACCTTATTGTTATATCCTATTATTCTATTATTCTCACTGTAATAGCATTTTACAGCACAGGTAACATGCAGAGTTAATACTGTAGAGCAGCACAGACAGAATAGACAACAATTATTAACTTTAGATGAAAAATTAAATAAAAAATAGTAGTTTTAGATTGATTTTATGATGACATTAAGCACTTTTCCCACGCCATTTCACATTTTAAAGACTTCCTTTTCTAAGTTAATCATTAATATTGCTTCAGTGATCCATTCTTACTGAGTTGGCGTATTTAAAACCAATCAAGTTATTCATCATTACGTCCTTCTTTGTGACCGTACATGGCGAGAGAAAGATCTTTTTTGTTTTTTTAGAGATACTCCACTGAAGTTATGCAAATCTCTCGGTCTACACACACACACACACACACACACAGACACAGACAGACACAGACAGACAGTTACAGCACCCTTGATGTCTCTTATCGCTAAATGAGGCTTCATTCTCCTTCCACATTGATACAGAGGGAGCTATAGCGAGTGTTTAAATATGCTGAATTTATTATAACAATGTCACAATTGAGAAATGATCAGACGTCTGCAAGTATGCAGAATCAAATTAAATTGAATAGATTTGACTCTTACTTTTTTGTATAATAGGTTTCTAACTATTCTGCACTATTGTTCAAGTTCAGGTTATTCAGTTGTTGCATTTTATTACACAAATATAAAAGTAAAAATCTTAAGTTTCAGCTCCTCAATGATGCAGTAAAATGGTAAAAGCAATAGTAATAGATACAATAATAAGAGTATAAAACATATCAGTGCATATATATATATAAAGTGAGGCTTGCATGTGTTCTATATATGATAAATGAATACCTATCTATCTGTTTATGTGCATATATGTAATTATTATTGTACTATGTTCCTTTTTTTAGGCCTTATCAATAGAAAATGTCTCAATTTAACCATTACCTGCTCATTCCAGTGTTTTAATACTTCTGTACAAACAATGTCTCATTTTAACTTTCAGAGTCCAACACCTGCTGGAGATGTCAGAGTGAAACAGGTAGCTACACATTTTCATTGATTCGGTAGAGAAACATGAGCATGAATCCAATTACAATGTTTCAGTCTAGAAAGAAATGATCAGAGAGGAGAAATCAGTACTTTGACTTTCTATCTTTCTAGTTTTTAAAGTCGAGATGATGTTAGATTTCACTTTAATTTCACATGAACACAATCAGATTTATAACTGAGTAACATGTTAATTTATATCCCTAGTAGATGCTATGCTAATAAGCCATAACAGTAATAACCAAGGAGTAAATACTGCTGTGTAATCCTCTCTTCATTGACCGTATTTTATCTGTTTTTTTATCTTAATGCTGCTAACTAATGTTTCCTAACTCCTCACATGATGCTGAATTGATGGTGAGCTGTCCCCGAGAAACATATCTGTTAAATATAAAGTGTGTGTGTTTCATGTTAGTGATTCATGCTCACTCCTAGATCCACTCCTTTTGTTGTTTTCATCTGCAGGTCATCATTTTTGTGTCTTTTCATTTGCTGTTACACACACACACACACACACACACACACACACACACACACGTCATCATACTTCACCATAGTCGAGCGCTGGTGCAGGAGTTGTCTCGTAAATGCATGTGCATGTTGATGCATTCACCCCCCCCACCAGTAAATGCATTTTATTTAACCTGCAGTAGGAGTATGTTTGACGACTCAGCAAAGCAAGGCCAATTTCTCTGAGATTATGTATCCAGATTTTTTTTTTTTGGGGGGGGGGGGGGTTATTTTTGAATCTGTCGTCAAGCAAGGAAGGTTATTACTAACAAAAGCCGCAAAACAACATTGAAGGTGAACTATGAGGAAAAATAAAAAAAGCTGTCTTCTCACCTCTAGGCTTTCAGATAAACCTGTCTGGAGCTCC
Source organism: Scomber japonicus (assembly GCF_027409825.1). NCBI lineage: Eukaryota > Metazoa > Chordata > Actinopteri > Scombriformes > Scombridae > Scomber > Scomber japonicus. Next base: position 26,264,130 of record NC_070595.1, read on the forward strand.
CCCAAGTAAGCCAAACCTCTTTTGCTTCAGCACCAACAGTTCTCATCCCTTTGTTTCCGCCTGACAGTCTGGTATGGGGGAGTCTGTCCTGCTGTTCTCCACTAATCCGAGTGAAGACTTCTGATGGGTTCGAGTAGGCTTGTGCCGGCAGCCGAGGGTCTGATTTGTTCATTTACAGGCTCATAATATTTCATGACTGTCTTTAAAACAACAGTCAGGAGCTTAAATGAACATTTAAACATGTTTTTCATGCTGTAATCATTCCTCCTGTTTGTACCGATCATTAGAAGATAACATAATAACTAAATCCACACTCCTCCATCTGTGCAAAAATGTGTTTAAAAGTTTATCTGAAGCTAATATGAAGCTTCAGACGTCCAAATCAAGTAGGTATCTTTCAATTTTACAGTGTTTTAGTACCAAAGTCCATCTTTTTGTTACTGTACTTCTACCACAGCTCAACAGAGGAAACACAAAGAGGGAATTTGATGCTATAAAGACTGTAAATGTGGCAGATATCCACTTGATATGACTAACTCAGACTACTGAAGCCTCATATAAGCTTTAGATTAACTTTCAAATGCATTTTTTTTTGCACTAAATGTGGATTTTGAAGATCTTTTTAATAGTCAGTATAAACAGGAGGAATCATCACAGCGAGGAAAAACCTCTTTCACTCTTCATATTGACACCTGACTGTCGTTTTAAGACACATTGTCAAACTGTGAGTCTTTCTCTCTTTTTTAAATGTGACTCACTTATATACAGGGATATGATAAAGCTCAGTTTAAAACCTGTTTATTTGTTCTGATCGGCACAAGCCTCTACAGCTCAGAGCTTCCATTGATATTTTAGCACAAAATCCTCCACAACAAAGTCTCTTTCTGCCAATTAAATAATAAAGACTGTTTGTATTCAGTTAAATCCTCAGTTAAATGCTCGTAATGGAAGCTCTACCTGACTGGTTTTCAGTGTGCAACTAACAAGCAAAAGTCGTGCCTGTAGTGTTGTCACTTTGTTGTTTTTGGGTTTTTTTCTTGGCATGGGTGCACCTCAGCATAGCGCTTGCTTGTCGAGACAAGGAGCACACCGGAGAGTTGTCATTTCAGGCGATGTTTTCCATTTATTGGAATTCGAGCACACGCATTCTTGTGGTGTTTTTTTTTTTTTTTCGGGGGTTGGGAACGTGTGGAGCACTTTTTTTTTTTTTTTCCTTTTTAAGAGTCAAGGTGAAATCAAAGCAGTTGGCCTTGAAAAGCATGTTCACATTAAGAGATATTAGTGTTTTTTCTTTTTTTTTTCCCTCCCCGCCTTCCATTTCATGTTTACCTGTGTATGTGTGTGTGTGTGTGTTTGTGTGTGTCTGCATTTTGGGTGTGTAGGCGTTTTGGGATCTTAGCAGCATGTTTGTGTTGATGCATCGACATAAATGATTCACGTGTAGGTAGACCTGCAAGAAAGCGCAGAGCAGATTCAGTGAGTATTTATAAGCTCAGTGATACCGACACCAGCCTGAAAACAATCCACTAAAGAGAAATGATATGTCTGTAGATTAGAATTTAATTATAATTTAATTTAATCCTCCTGTTGTCCTCGATTCAAGGAAGGGAGGGAGGGAGGGAGGAAGGAAGGGAGGAAGGAAGGGAGGAAGGGAGAGAGGAAAGGAAGGAAAGGAAGGAGGGAGGAAGGGAGGAAAGGAAAGAAGGAAGGAAGGTAAAAGGGTGGGAGGAAAGAAAGAGGGAGGGAAGGAGGACAGACGGAAGGAAGGAAGGGCAGAAAGGATGGAGGAAGGGAGGGAGGAAAGGAAAGAAGGAAGGGAGGTAGGAGGGTGGGAGGAAAGAAGGAAGGAAGGCGGGAGGGAGGTAGAAAGGGAAAGAGGAAGGGAGGAAGCAAGCAAAGAAGGACAGAGGAAAGAAGGAAGAAAGGGTGATGGAGGAAGGAAGGAAGGAGGGGAAGGAAGGGAAGAAAGGAAAGGAAAGAAGAGAAGGAAGGAAGGTACGTGGGTCGGAGGAAAGAAGGAAGGAAGGTAGGAAGGAGGGAGGAAAGAAGGAAGGCGGGGAGGAAGGAAGCAAAGAAGGACAGAGGAAAGAAGGAAGGGAGGAAGGTAGGGGGAGGAAAGAAAGAGAGAAGCAGGGAGGGGGGAAGGAAAGAAAGAGGGAGGGAGGAAGGAAGGACAGACGGAAGGAAGGAGGGAGGTAGAAAGGGAAAGAGGAAGGAAGGAAGGAAGCAAAGAAGGACAGAGGAAAGAAGGAAGGGAGGAAGGTAGGGGGGAGGAAAGAAAGAGAGAAGTAGGGAGGAAGGAAGGACAGACGGAAGGAAGGAAGGGAGGAAAGAAGGAACAGTCAACACAGACAGGGTCCATTTGACCCGGGAGGACGACAGGAAGGTTAATCAGAAGTTTAACATGTGATGATAAACTTTCTATCAGGACTGTAAATGCTGTTGTGTAAATAAAGCTTCTTTTTTAGGCATCAGCATTTATTAGACCATAAAGTACATGATTTAAAAAAAAACAATAAAAGATCATCTTGGTGTTATTTCCTGTCAATGAATCCCATGAAATGACCAAAATGAAGAGTCTCGATACTTTGAGACTCTCAGACTAATACCTAGTTTCATTTTTTATTCCTGTTTAGCAAATTTAGCAAATGTGACTCAAAAAGGAGGAAATGGTTCATTTGTCAGGGATTATTTTTATTTTCAGCTGCAACATTTGGTGCTACTGTGAGTGTTTACTGCAGCAGGACAGCTTCATTTACACTCTCCTCATTCACTTTACACACATTATTATTATTTTTCTACACTTTAACATACATGTACTGTATATTCCTTGTAAATATAATGCAGTTTTTCCTACATTTCTTTCTTTAGTGCTACTTTTTATACACTTTTTTCTATTTAATTGCTAAATTGATTGTTTTGTTTTATTCTAATGTAATTTGAAATATTTTAATAATTGGAAATACATAGATTATGCAGCAGGATGGCTTCATTTACACTCTTCTCATTCACTTTACACACAGTTTTTTTTTTACACTTTAACGTACATGTAAAAATGTACACCAACTGTATATTCCTTGTAAATATAATGTGGTTTTTCTTTAGTGCTACCTTTTTTTATAGACTTTGTTCTATTGAATTGCTAAATTTATTGTTTTATTCTACTGTAATTTGAAATATTTTAATAATTGGAAATACATAGATTTGGCTGCAACTGAATTACATTGTGTATAATGATAAAATGAACCTTTATCCTTGACCCAAATTGAGAAGAATACCCATAATACAATATTAGTGTTGGTTTTTTTTCATGGGATTTATTGACAGTAAGAAAAATATAGCAATATCTCATCATTTAAAGGAACTAAGGCCACATAATTAAAGGCTCAAAGGTAAGAATTGTTAGAAACAGGTCAGCAAATTTAAATTAAATAAGGAGGTTTTATATGCTTGGTGAATGGGAAGCATGACATCCGTGGGTTTGATTAAATGTGTGTCACCTCATTTTATTGTTGGTGTTGTTTTCACTCATCAGTTTGATCTTTTTCATGTGGGATGAATCTTTCTTTTCGGGTCTTGCTCAGTCTTAAATGTTGGGCGTTTCACTTAAAATCTGGCCTCGTTTGTGGTTCCCTCTCCCGCTCAGGTAAACGTAAAGCCCTGAAGCTGAACTTTGCCAACCCTCCGATCAAACCCACGACTAGATTCACACTGAATACGGCCGGGCCGCCCTTTCAGAACCCGCACATGTGAGTAAAACCCTCCGAGATGATCACCCGTTCCCTTAAAATAAACCCACATTCAAACTTTTAAAAATCTTCCTGTAATCTTATCAGAGAGAGGCTGAGAACGCACAGCATCGAGTCGTCGGGAAAGTTGAAGATCTCCCCGGAGCAGCACTGGGATTTCACGGCCGAGGATCTCAAAGATTTGGGCGAGATCGGCCGAGGGGCTTATGGCTCCGTCAACAAGATGGTGCACAAGCCGAGTAACCAGATTATGGCGGTCAAGGTGATCATTTACCTGTTTTTTGTCCTCAATAAAACTTTCTTACATAGCTACAGTTGGTCAAAATACGACATTTAAAGAGGACATATGTTGCTTTTTTTGATTTTCTGTCATTTTTACACTGTTATGTTGTCAGATTTCTATGTTAAATGTATTCGGAGTACTAAAACTGTCGAAAGGCCCCCTGAAAGTCAAAAACCAGGGCTCAAGTTACTTATACTTTCTCCTAGGGTGTGCATGGGCCAATTTTTTCAGGGTCGACTAATCCAATATTCGCTGCATGCCGACATTCACAAAAGCTAAATAGATAATGCTTCAAAACTAGCTTTCAATATTCATTACAAACAACAAGCTTTAACTGAGCAAACTTGTATTAATTTAAACGATAATCAGCGTTAAGTTCTTTACAAAAACACATTTATTAAAAGAGAAAAATCTTACAGGTATACAGACCCCGAAAAATATGAACAAACAATCGTGTTAGCAATAAGAGCTGTAATGTTAGCTTTCTCTCTGAGACTTTTGTCAGACTTTCGAGGAGCTGCTGTTGCAAATGTTGACGTACTAGTTTGGTGATTAGCGTCAGGTCCGTCTCCCTTAGTAAACGTCACAGCAGACAGCAGCTTTTGTCACACGAGTCAGCAGTTTTTCCACGCTGGACTTTTGTGCGGCTTCGTCTGCATCATGTTCCCTCTAGTCAGCTAGCTAGCATGCTAACCTACTACTAGGGCAGAAGTAAAAATTCACTCTACAGACTTCAAACTAAGGGGGACGTGCTGTACATAAACTTCAACATCCCCCTAGTGGCTGAAAGTGAGAATTGCTCTGTAGTAGTTGTTAATGAATCCCATAGACTATATAAAAGAAATGGACGTAACATCCGTGACGTCACCCATTGGTTTGTGGACTGCTGCTCGGAAGCCAATAGTTTCGAATTTAGGCATGCATTCAGGTGCATGCTGGGAAAAATAAAAACACGGATTCTACTTATATGGCCATGAGCGGAGCGGAGAGGTTGCTATGGTTGCGAGGGCTGGATCTCGAGAACATTGGTCAACCTGTCAATCAGGACGTAGCCACACCCTAAAGCATACCCTGCTTTATCGTCAAATATAAAATCAGGGAGGCCAAAATGTCCCAAATGAACATCATACTGCATTGAAGAAGGCTTTAAACTAGCGATTGAGACCATAAACACATTTTGAAAACGTTTACTGAGGTTAGAAATCAAGTGAGAAGTTGGTGAATTCTCCATTGACTTGTATAGAGGCGGTCGCCCCCTGGTGGCCTTTTGATAGAATGCAGTTCTAAGTTACTTCCACGTTGGCCTCATTTCCGAGGACCGGAGCTCCCCGCCTGATGACTCCACAGCTGAACTCTTGATTAAAGATTTTAGAGATTAAAGAGACAGGAGCGTAAAACGACCTGTTTCAGATAGAGGCTGAACTGTGAGGGCAGCATAAGATAAATAAGGATCTTTTAAAACTATAAATCATGCAAAGATATTCCAGTACTGTCCTCTTACAATGGCTTGTTGAGTCTTAGTGGAGATATGAGCTCACTGAGCGCTTCATAGTGTGAACAAGTCTTTGATTGTACTTTGTTGTGTTTCCATCACAGAGAATTAGGTCAACGGTCGATGAAAAGGAACAGAAGCAGCTGCTGATGGACTTGGACGTGGTCATGAGGAGTAGTGATTGTCCTTACATTGTGCAGTTTTATGGCGCTCTTTTCCGAGAGGTGAATTTAAAACCACATTTTGATGCATTTCATTATTTTTAATTGTTATAAGACTAAAGAAAGCAGTCATATATTTGAGTTTTAAGCGATTGACCGACTGATTTCTTGTGTTTGACAGGGTGACTGTTGGATTTGTATGGAACTTATGGCTACCTCGTTAGACAAATTTTACAAATTTGTATATTGCTCATTAGACGACGTGATTCCAGAAGAAATCTTAGGAAGAATAACATTAGCTGTAAGTTTCTGTGAAGTGTATCTCCTTCTTTTTAAAAATTAAAGAAGCCTAATTACAAACTTCTGCTACTAAAAACTGTTTTTTTATTGCACATTGCAGACTGTGAAAGCACTTAACCACTTAAAAGAAAACTTGAAAATAATACACAGAGGTAAGACGATATATGAGATGCTTTTCCTGTTTACCTTTTTATGTTTTATGTGAGCTCATCTTTTTTTTTCTGTCTTCACGCTCACTTACTCAGACATTAAGCCGTCAAACATCCTCCTGGACAGGAACGGAAACATAAAGCTGTGTGACTTCGGCATCAGTGGTCAGCTGGTGGACTCTATCGCCAAAACCAGAGATGCGGGATGCAGACCTTACATGGCGGTGAGTAACACTGGGTTTGATGTGACGGATAAAATCATACAAAACTGCATGTGATACATTATAATCTACTAATAACTCAAAAATATTCAAACTGCTCGTACCACAAAGAGACAGTGATAGAAGTTAGACGGACCTTTTTTAGTGTAATTGGCTTAATTGTGATTCAATCTTTATTTATATAGCAGCTTTCATTCAGGTTAAAGTAGCTCTAAGGGGTTCACAGTTGATTAACAAGCTGATAATAAGACAGAAGTGTAGGCTGAGGATAAAATAAAGGAACAAAAAACAAATTACAAAGAAACAGGAGAAAAAATAAGAATGATAAATATGTAAAAAAAAATGGATATAAAGTAAAATAAATAAGAGACATTAGGTTAATATAGATTTGATTGACAAGCTGATAATAAGACAGAACAAGTGTAGAGTGAGGACAGAATAAAGAAAAGGAAAAAAGAACAATATTAGACTAATGAACCTGAGAGAAAATAAGAATGATAAAATGTAGAAAAAAATTAAATTAAGTAAAATAAATAAGAGAAATTTTAAAAAACAGTTTATTAAAAATTAGACCAAAACTAGGTTAAAATAGATTTAGAAAAAAAAAGAAAAGAAAAATGAAATAAAAGAGATAGGAGTAGTAGACTAAAAGTAGGTTAAAATAAGAAAATAAATAAGAGAAAAGAAGAGAAATAGAATAAATAAATAAATCGATAAGAAGATTAAAAAAATATAGAATGATAATAATAATAAAATAACATTAAATAAAGTAGAAAAAAATAGTGACAGTTCGTTGCATTCACCAAAGAATATAAATTCAGGTCTTTATCTGGTAATTATGACTTTATTATAACATAATTAAGAGATCGGGAATTTAATGTTTTTATCAATTTTATTAATAAAACATTATTGATAAAGCACTTGTCATATAAAAACAGTGTAATACAAAATACAATAATACAATACACTGACTTTAGGAGGAATTAAAAGGCCGCTACCAGATGACGTGAAGGATCTCAAAGGTTCACAGGATGAAAGCAAATCTGATAAAAGGTCGGACTAAGACCATTAAGAGCTTTCTAAACCAATAAAAGGATCTAAAAAAATCAATAGTGGAGCAAACAGGTAGTAGTCAGTGCAGAGACTTTAGATCTGGTGTAATGTGTGTCCGTCAAGTCTTATTCTGATGGTCGTTACCAAGTGGATTGCATCGTATTTAGATTGGATTAGGAGTTTCGATTAGCTTGGATGCGTCTCGTAGCTGCTCCTGATCAAACAGAGCGACCTCGAGCAGATCAGAGTGGCTTTAAAATATGATTTTTGTCATTATTTTGGCCAAAATTCCAAATAAAAGAAAGAAAAGTTGTCCATTTGTGTAATTAAGAAGCTAATTGTTCCAAAGAAATCGACTTTTATTCATTTTCTGTCCATCAACTAATCAATTAATCATCTAATCTTTCTCTGCTGCTTCTTAATGAGTCTGTAATCGAAGCCGGTTATTGTTACAAAGAGATGATCTCACCGTGATGTCATCACTCAGCGAGGTTATTTTCTGTCCTGGGGGGGGTTCACGTTGACATCAGCTGAGGGGAGTGGGAGTTTGGGGGAGGGGGTCGGGGGGGGGGGGGGGCTCTTCCTCCTTCTACATTACAGTTTCCATGCTAAATTTGGGAAGGCGCTTTCAGGATCACACACACACACACACACACACACACACACACACACACACACACACACACACACACACACACACACACACACACACACAGAGACTCTGAAAGGCCAAATCAGGCCGCTTCATTCATGACTCGCCGTCGTCGTGCAGCTTCCCACGGCCGGTGAGCTCACAGCGAAGGAATTTTTCAGCTTCCAGTTTCTTGTTTTTACTCGCCAGGTGTTCGATCGTCGGGCTGAATGACGTAGAAAAACTCACCTCAGGTCGTGACTTACTGTTTGGATATGTGAGGATACGATAAAGTGTAGAAACGTCGGGATTGAGTCAGATATTGAGTTCTCGTTGGATGTACAGTACAGTACAGTAGCTCGTATCTGCTATATCGTGTGTTTATGATCTGCAGATATAATAATGTGGTTGTTTTCTAGACAGACAAAAAAACTCCAGTACCAAATGAATAATTAATCCACTGCAGTGTTTCTCTCACATCATACAATCTGACTGTTCACACTTTTTATTTATGATCATTTTCATTATTTATTACTTTGCAGATTTATATTTTAAACTGGTTTAGTCTGTAAATTATTTTTATTTTTTTTAAACTAAGACCCTGAGATGTCTTCTTCCCAGCTGCTTATTTTCTCTAAACAGCTGTTAAATTATGATTTTAATAATAAATAAAGAAATAAATAAAAAGCAAAAAGATGTAAATCCTCACATTGTTATAAAATCTGGATGTTTTTATTTGAGGCTTTTAAATTATTATTGAAATCATTGAATAATCGTTTAAAATAAATCACTTTTTATTTGATAGTGTGTGTGTGTCCGTCTGTGTGTGTGTGTGTGTGTGTGTGTGTGTGTGCATGTGTGTGTGTGTGTGCATGTGTGTGTGTGACTGTCGAGACTAAACACTCCCAGACTTGGCAGATGTGAGCGAGGCTCTATGCAGTAAGCAGCTGCTGTTCCATAAAACCCAGCAGTGCTGCAGCACACACTGTCCCGCTCTGCTGGGTGACATCAGCATCTAATTCAGGGCCTGTAAATGGGCCAGAGAGGTGCTTCCTCCTCTCTTCTTCTCCTCTCCTCCTCCTCTCCTCCTCTTCTCTCCTCTTCTCTTCTCTTCTCTTCTCTTCTCTTCTCTCCTCCTCTCTCTTCTCTTCTCTCCTCCTCTCTCTTCTCTTCTCTTCTCTTCTCTCCTCTCCTCTCCTCTTCTCTTCTCTTCTCTTCTCTTCTCTTCTCTTCTCTTCTCTTCTCTTCTCTTCTCTTCTCTTCTCTTCTCTTCTCTTCTCTTCTCTCTGCACTGACTACCTCCTCTCCTCTCCTCCTCTCTTCTCTTCTCTCCTCCTCTCTCTCCTCTCCTCTCCTCTCCTCTTCTCTTCTCTTCTCTTCTCTACTCCCCTCTTCTCTCCTCTTCTCTCCTCTCCTCTCTTCTGTCCTCTCCTCTCCTCTCCTCTCTTCTGTCCTCTCCTCTCCTCTCCTCTCCTCTCCTCCTCCTCTCCTCCTCTCCTCTCTTCCTCCTCTCCTCTCCTCTCCTCTCCTCTCCTCTCTTCTCTTCTCTTCTCTTCTCTTCTCTTCTCTTCTCTCCTCTCCTCTCCTCTCCTCTCCTCTCCTCTCCTCTCTTCTCCTCTCCTCCTCTCACCTCTCCTCTCCTCCTCCTCTCCTCTCCTCTCCTCTCCTCTCCTCTCCTCTCCTCTCTTCCTCCTCCTCTCCTCTCTCCTCTCCTCTCCTCTCCTCTCCCCTCCTCTCTCCTCCTCTCCTCTCCTCTCCTCTCCCCTCCTCCTCTCCTCTCCTCCTCTCTCTTCTCCTCTCCTCCTCCTCCCTCCTCCCTCCTCCCTCTCCTCTCCTCTCCTCTCCTCTCCTCTCCTCTCCTCTCCTCTCCCCTCCTCCTCTCCTCTCCCCTCCTCCTCTCCTCTCCTCCTCTCTCCCCTCTCATCTCCTCTCCTCTCCTCTCCTCTACTCTCCTCTCCTCTCCTCTCCTCTCCTCCTCCTCCTCCCCTCCCCTCCTCCTCCTCCGCAGCAGGGTCTCTGCAGCTTTCTGACACACTTGAAGGATGAACCGGGGGAAGAGGGAGGTTATAAATGATAGTTGACTCAGCAGAAAAAGGAGGGAAACATGCTAGTTAATGTGATGGCATGTGTCTGGTGCAGGTGGAGACTTGTCCAGAGGTGATGAGCTGCTCTGGTATTCTGGAGGGTGTGCATGTCTAGGAAGTAAGAAATTTGTTGTGGATCTTTGAGGTCCGAACACCTGTTTCTATCTGATGAGCTCGTCTGGAAGTGAGGCAATAAGAGAAATGATATATTGAAGCATTAAAGCAGCTCAGACACTTTAGAATTAATCACTTTTAACGTCATATAACTAGTTTAAAGTTGTTTATTAGTACCTTTATATTTAACCTTTGTGTCGTCCTCCCTGGTCACCCCCGTCTGTTTTGACTGTTCCTTCTTTCCTCCCTCCTTCCTTTCCTTCCTTCCTCCATTCCTCCCTTCCTCCCTCCCTCCTTCTCTCTTTCTTTCCTCCCCCCTACCTTCCTTCTTTCCTCTGTCCTTCTTTCCTTCCTTCCTCATTTCCTTTCTTCCTCCCTCCCTCCTTCCTTCTTTCCTTCCTTCTTCCCTTCCTCTTTTCCTTTCTTCCTCCCTCCCTCCTTCCTTCTTTCCTCCCTCCCTTCCTTCCTGTCCTTCCTCCCTTCCTTCCTTCCTCCCTCCTTTCCTTCCCTCCTTCCTTTCTCCCCTTTTCCTTTCTTCCTCCCTCCCTCCCTCCCTCCCTTCCTTCCTCCCTTCCTCCCTCCCTCCCTCCTTTCCTGCCTTCCTGTGTTTATTTACTACAAGAACAGATTAGTGACAGATCATCTTAATATTACCTACAATTTCTGCTTCCTTGAACAAATAGGGGGATTTTTTTTAGGTGTTTTCTATATTTTCTGAATCTTTTTGAAATGTTTTTTCCTTTTTAAATTTCCAGCCGGAGAGAATAGACCCCAGCGCGTCCAGGCAAGGCTACGATGTGCGCTCAGATGTTTGGAGTTTGGGAATCACACTGGTGAGTTACTTCAATATTAATATAGATGCATTTAAAGGTGCGACACACCTTTGTGTCGTCCTCCTGGGTCAATTTGACTGTTTTCCTTCCTTCCTTCCTTCCTCCTTCCTTCCTTCCTCCCCCTTTCCTTCCTTCCTTCCTTCCTTCCTTCCACCCTCCCTCCTTTCCTTCCTTCTTCCTTCCTCCTTTCCTGCCTCCCCTCCTTCCTTCCTTCCTTCCTTCCTTCCTCCCTCCTTTCCTCCTTCCATCCTCCCTCTTTTCCCTCCTGACCTTCATGCCTTCCCTCCTTTCTTACTCCCTCCTTTCCCTCCTTTCCTTCCTTCCTTCCTTCCTTCCTTTCTCCCTCCCTCCTTTCCTTCTGTCTTCCTCCCTCCTTTCTTCCTCCCTCCTTTCCTTCCACCTTTCTCCCTTCCCTCCTTTCTTCCTCCCTCCTTTCCTTCCTTCCTTCCTTCCTGGACTAGGACAATAGGAGGGTTAAAGAATGTGGGAAAATGTCCATTTTATTCATTTAAAGTCATTAAAGCTGATATTCAGTTGTAATTGTTCATTGTTTACACCTGAAACAACTGTGTCTTATATCAAATTATAAGTTTTGTATTGATTTTATGTGTAAATTATCACAGCTGTAGATCACATGCTTTATTTTTATTTTGTGTTACATCATTATCTGATTGTGTTTTGACTATCTGTGCTGTTACCTTTGTGTCTTTCAGTATGAGCTGGCTACGGGACGGTTCCCCTACCCGAAGTGGAACAGTGTGTTCGACCAGCTGACCCAGGTGGTGAGAGGAGACCCGCCGCAACTCAGCAACTCGGAGGAGAGGCGCTTCTCTCCCAAGTTCATCGCCTTTGTGAACGCGTGGTAAGAAAAAAAAAACGCTGCTGTGAATGATTAAAAAAGATCTTTAATGTTTTAATATCATGAAATTCAGCCTGTTGGAAGCTTTCTGTTGAAGCTCTCAGCTGCTGTTTGCTCTTTAGTCCCCCTGGTGGTCAAATGTATGAACTACATCATCCAATGTTTTAACTCCTTTTTTTTTTCTTCTTTCTTTTCCCTTCCAGCCTTACAAAGGATGAGTCTAAAAGGCCAAAGTACAAAGAGCTACTGGTAAGATCACATCATTATTAAAAATGAGTAAAATAAGAGAAATGGTTTATTAAAAGTTAGAGTAAAAACAATTAGGTCAAAATAGATTAAAAAAAAGACAAAATAAAAGATGACGTTTAATTAAAGCTGGATTAAAACTAGTTTAATAAAGAAATAAAGCAATTAAATGGATAAGAAGATAAAACTCTAGAATGATTATAATAATAAATAAAATAGTGTAAAATAAAGTAGACAAAATAAAAGATTAAAAAAACAAACACAATAAAATAAATAAAATAAAAAGACTATAAACTATTACATAATTAAAAGCCAGGCTGAACTAAAATGTAATATTTGCACTGCTGTCAATCTACTTAAATATTCACAATGCTTTAATGACTCTAGTTTTATATTATATTATATTAATGTCTTTTTTTTTCTTTCTCTTCTTTCTTTCCCACATCAGAAAGATCCGTTCATCCAGATGTACGAGGAGCGTTCGGTGGACGTCGCCGGTTACGTGTGCAGGCTCATGGATCAGATGCCAGCGTCTCCCAGCTCGCCTATGTATATGGATTGATAGCAAGACGACAGGAGAAAACAAAAAAACAAAAAACAACAACACATCAATAAATATACACAAGTCTGCAACAATAAAGACAGGAGACACACCAATAAAAGAAAAAAAAAAAGAAAGGAAAAAAAAACTAAAGTTAAACGAAACAAATCCTCATGTAAATTTGCTTGGTCCCCTTATTGCAGTGTTTAAAGAAAAAAAAAGAAAAAAAGAAGAGAATTGTAAAGCAAAAAGAAACACCTGTCGCAATAAAAGGCGGTGTGTTTCCATTTCGTTCATGTCTGTATAATATTATCAACGTTAACACACTTCTGTTTCTCTCTCTTGTTCACCAACACACACACACACACACACACACACACACACACACTAAGGCTGCTCAATTAATCGAAATTTGATCTTAATTACGATTTAGGGGCCAAATGATTTCAAAACTAATAAAATAAATCGAGGGGAAATGATTTTTAATAATAATAATAATGAGATAGCGCTCAATAACAAAGGTTTTATTTTGAAAAGCTTAGACCGGAAGCCGCCGAAGCAGCACCGTTAGCATAGAGGCTGAAACACACGGCGAAATGTTTTAACTGTAAATAAACGTGCAGAGTTAACTGACTAATTATTTAAAAAAAACAGGAAGTGACGTGTGAACTGTCGTCATGGTAACCAGCTCAGCACTAATATCTCTGCACATTTTTCTGCCGTGTGTTGCGTTCAGCGGCAGATAAAAGGCTGCTGCTGGGAGAGAAAATTAATTAAGCATGTTTCTAAAGTTGAAAAAAAAAGTTTTAATAATCGTGATTTCAATTTTGACCCAAATAATCGTGATTATATATATTTTTTCCATAATCGAGCAGCCCTAACACACACACACACACACACACACAGACGCACGCACAGTCACGTAAGTATAATAGCAGCTGAAACAATCAATCATGGTCTCGACGCATCTCAGTGATTAGCACAATGATTTAAAAAACAAAAAAACAATAAAAAACAGAGAATAACTTGCAACATGTATTTATAGATCCGACATCATGTGGAGTATTTGATTTGGAGACTTCTTCTTCTTCTTCTTCTTCTTCAACATACTGGGAAAAAAAAGAAATCATCATGCTCTTTGTGAATTTGTCCCACCTCTTCCATGTTACGTGAATGAAAGCATTGTGTTTGGTATCTTAATGAAACTTTGCTTCTCTGGGTATAAAAAAACAAAAAGAAAGAAAGAAAGAAAGGAGAAAATAAATAAAAATAAAAAAACAGGTGAAAGCGTTTTAATGGTCAGAATCATGTTTAGAAATGCAGTTCAGTCAATGCCGAGAGGCTGCTGTCCTCCGCTCTGTGCTTTGGACTTTATGTTGATATATATATATATATATATATATATATATGAATAAAGAGAGACGGAAAGAGAGAAAGAAAGAAAAAAAATGTGTTCTGTCTTTATTTTGTGTGAATGGGATAAACACTGATGTCTTTCCTTCCTTCCGTCTGTCCTTCCTTCTTTTCTCCCTTCCTTCTTTCCTGTCCTTCTTTCCTTCCTTGTTTCCTTCCTTCCTTCCTCCCTCATTTCCTCCCTTCCTTCGCCCTTCCTTCTGTCCTCCCTCATCCCTCATTTCCTCCCTTCCTTCCCCCCTCCTTTCCTTCCTTCCTTCCTCCTCTACTCCCTTCCTCCTTTCCTTCTTCCTCCCTTCCTTCCTTCTTCCTCCCTTTTTTCCTTCCTTCCTTCCTCCCTCCATCCTTTCCAACCTTCTTCCTCCCTTCCCTCCCTTCCCTCCCTTTTTTAAACATGTAAAATTAACAATAATAATAAAAACAAACAAAAAATGTGAATAAACAACAGAAATTAAATGAAACACATAATATACTACTTCTTCTCCACTATCCATTAATTAATAATATTTCTCTACATAACATATTAACTTCCTTTCTTCCCATACATTTTGCCTTATATAATACATACATCCATAAACACTCATATGTATAAATATTAAATCAACAGATGTCATTTTAAACATCAGACACATATTATCCTTAATTTATACAAGTATGATGGAGTATTTTATAGATTGATAGATATACTTTTATTCATGTACATACATACATAAACACAAATAAACACAACTACATAAATAAATAATAACAAATAATATATACACAAATCCTAAAAGTAAAAAAGAATATATTAAAAAAGCCTAAAAGTTATAAAACTATATAATTTAATATATTTATATCTATAATTGTATATTTTATAATCCTGTTCAATTTTATAAAATATATAACATGATTTTTGCAGCTATATGTCTCAATAAATATCTTTAAGGGACTTTTAATATTTCTTATATTAAAAGTTTGTTTACATTTAGTCCCCGCCTCCCTCTTTTCGAACTCGCTCTATGATTGGTCCACACGCCTGCCAACTACTCCCTCGGACCAATGAGCGACGAGACCAGCGTTACATCATCATTAGATGCCGGAACTCGTATCCCATGTGTCAACCCCAACCTCTAAAGAGTCGTGTATGTTCAAGCCTCCATGGTTGAATCAATGCATGTGACTTTCCGGTCCTTTGCATCTCTGTTAGTCCGAGGAAGAGCTCTCTCCTCTGCACGCTGTGTGGCTTCACCTCTCCACTTCTGCAGGTCAACGATGGCCTCCAGCTCGGACAGCAGACAGCAGCAGCAGCAGGATGGCTGTCAGAGGAAAGCCAAGAAGCAGAAGGAGCCACTGAGGAGGATGAAGACTAAAGAGAACAGGAACAAACGAGGAGACAACCACGGACCGTCCACTGTGTATCTGCAGGTGGTGGGAGCTGGGAGCAGAGACAATGCTGCGTCTCTTTATGTCTTCTCTGAGTACAACAGGTACTGTGTGTGTGTGTGTGTGTGTGTGTGTGTGTGTGTGTGTGTGTGTGTGTGTGTGTGTGTGTGTGTGTGTGATGATGATGAGACAGGATCAGTGTGTCCGGGTGTATATATTAAAGTCAGAGCTGCAGCTGGAAGGATTAGTCCATTAATCAATCAATCAGTTAGGAGCTTTGTTTTAGGTAATTGATTAGTCATTTGAGTCATTTTCAGTCCCAATTAAGTCTTTAAAACCTCTATCAACCTTTATTAAAACCTCTGAATTATATTAAAAGAGTTATTTTCCACTTCTGTGTCATATTTCAGATGATATATATATATTATAATATAATCTAGCAAAACCTGACAATAAAAAGCAGGTATTGGAGGCTTTAATTGGCTCTGCAGTAACTTTACTTGGATAAAAAGCTAATCATTTTATCATCATGCTGCTTGAAAGTGAACAAAATCCTCTTCGAATAATCATTTGAGTCATTTTCAGTTCCTAATATAGTCAAATTTGAATCTAGGAGTCTTAAAAACATCTGCCAACCTCTGTTAAAACCTCTGAATTATATTAAAAGTTATTTTCTACTTCTGTGTCATATTTACCACATAATATCATATTATTGTATCAAAACCTGATAACAATATGCAGGTATTGGAGCTTCAAATGACTCTGTAGTAACTTTGGATAAAAGTACATTTACTGTCATATAGGGTTTTTTAAAATTATCATCATACTGCTTAAAACTGAACAAAATCCTCTTATTTTTAGACCCAAATTGAATCTAAAGTGATTGGTAACCACACTTGAACAAAAATAGTATGTTTATGTTTTTATTCTGTATGTAAAATACTATAAGCCAATGTATATTTTTAAATTCATAGGTATATTTTTTTTTAATTTTCCTAGTATCGGCATCGGCTCCAACAATCCAGTATATGTCAGGCCCTAATTTTTATCATCTTCTGTCTAGGTATGGGATGATAATCGTGTTCAAGGTATACCGCGATTTGAAAAACCACGATAATCGAAACCGCCAAATTTTCTGTCATACCTTCCTGAGGTATGAGCTGTTTTTAGTCTGGTCAAAGACAGGAAGTGCAGGTCAGAAATCCCTCAGGTGGTGCAGCTGCAGTGTAGAGTATCACAACCCCTCACACTGTCATTACAGATTCAGGTTAAATTATAATTAACATGTCTGTCTTCATTTTTCTTCCTTTTAGGAACATTTTAGAGCTGGAATCACCATACCGCCATACCGTGAAACTATGATATTTTTGCTTATGGTTATCATATCGCCAGAATCTCATATCGGGCCATGGCTACTTCTGTCGTCTGTGTTTCAGGTACCTGTTTAACTGTGGTGAAGGAACACAGAGACTCATGCAGGAGCACAAGTAAGCTGGTTTGTTATTAACGTTTCATTCAGTCTGACTCTGACGGACAAAGACGTGCAGACTTACTGTGATTCTGTTTCTCTGTGACAGACTGAAAGCTGCTCGACTCGACAACATCTTCCTCACCAGACTGAGCTGGGAGAACGTTGGAGGTTTGTCAGGTCGGTAAAATCTGTCTGATACTGAAGAAGGAATGTAATTATTAGGGAATGAGTCACCAAAGACAGTCTGTGCTTTTGCCTCTGACAGTTATATTCAATCAGAGTGATAAGATATTTTACCCTCATGTCCCTCCCTTCCTTCCTTCCTTCTTTCTTTCCTTCCCCCATTCCCCTGTCTTCCTTCCTTCTGTCCTTCCTCCCTTCCTTCTTTCCTCCGTCCTTCTTTCCTTACTTCCTCTTTTCCTTTCTCCCTCCCTCATTCCTTCTACCCTCCATTCTTCCTTCCTTTCCGTCCTCCCTTCCTTATTTCCTTTCCTCCCTCCCCTCCTTCCTCCCTCCTTTCCTTCCTTCTTCCCCCCTCCTTCCTTCTTCCTCCCTCCCTCCCTCCCTCCTTCCTTCCTTTCCTTCCTCCCCTCCCTCCCCCCTCTTTCCTCCCCTCCCTCCCCTTCTTCCTCCCCTCCTTCCTCCCCTCCTTCCTCCCTCTTTCCTCCCCTCCCTCCCCTTCTTCCTCCCCTTCTTCCTCCCCTCCTTCCTCCCTCTTTCCTCCCCTCCCTCCCCCCTCTTTCCTCCCCTCCCTCCCCTTCTTCCTTGACTCGAGGACAACAGGAGGGCTAAAGTCATTATATGGCTCGTATAGTTTGACAAAGCAGTAAAGCAGAGTCTGCTCACATGCACTGAAATCTGCAAAGTTTTTAAATGCAGGATCTTCATCAGGCAAACATCCACATGAACAGATGAAACACAGGTGGAGCTGCAGCAGACTAAGCAGCTGTTCAAAAAAAAGGTCTTTGACATTAAAACCATTCTATAAAACAGAAATGATAAAAATGATATGTCTCCCCCTGCTGTCAAGACTCTTCTCATGCATATTCTGCACAATATCCTCACTTTCCTCCAAGAGAAACACATTAATATAGCTGTTACGACCCTCTAAAATAACCCATTTTAAAGAAGGTCTAATAGTCATAGAGAGTGAGGAGCGCCAGCAAAATCAATCCAAAAAAAACAACTACCAACAAAAGCTGATGACTCGGCCAAAACGAACAAAAAGAGGGGAAGACACCCATAGTCCCAGACTAATGAAACAAAGGGTTGTAGGATTTGGGCTTTTCCTCCTAACTCTAAACTCACATGATAACTAATGGAAAAATAAACCTAACAGTAATAAAGCTGCACAAAACAGAACTACCAGACTCTTAAAAATACAAACAAAAGACGTCGAACAATGGGCAGAAAAACTAGAACATGGTAAAAAACCTGCTGCTGTGAAGTGTGTGTGAGAGTGAGAGAGAGAGAGAGAGAGAGAGTGAGAAGTTCCTCCCCCTCTCTTTATTAGTCTTCCCTCAATCAATCTGGATCAAGATCACCTGAGAGAAAACACAACATTATAAGTGGAATATCATCTGCAATGCACATTATATCCAGCAGGGGGCAGAGTGTATAACAACTGCATACAATGTTTGTTTTTAATGTTTATTATCTTTAAAAGTGAGGCTGTAACTAAAGATTATTATTGTTATTCTTGATTCATGGCTTCATATCTTTAATTTATATTTATATACTACTGCTTTTTAATGTGTTTTTGTGTATGATATTCTGTTTTTATATTGTATTATGTGAAGTACCTTGTAACTTCAGTTTGGAAATGTGCCATAGAAATAATCTTTATTATTATTATTATTATTAAGGCCCGAGCACTAAACAGTGTGAAGACCCCATTAGATCTGTAGGAATTATAATATTGTTCTTCCAAATCAAGCCCCAAAACTCATGAATATTTGCACACACTTCCCACCTGGCGAATAACTTGATATTTTATGGTTTGCCGAAAGGGGCATGGAGAAATGGCTCAATAGTGCCCGCCTAGAAAATTTTATTGATTGAGCCCCTCGCTCCAGTTTGACATAGACAAACGAAATTTGGGACACATGTATATCATGTAAAGATGCACATAAAAGTCTCTTGGACCCATACTCTAACTCCAACAGGAAGTCAGCGGTTTTGATTCAAATGTTCAATTCTGGCGCTGTTGGGCATTTCCACGCCTGCAGATTTAATCCGATTGACTTCCTGTTCCCTCTGTGTCTTATAACCTTATAGATGCATTGTGGCGAATTTTACTGTTTCAGGGCGGAGTGGGAGAGTGAGGAACCGTTCATCTCTGCTTGCAGCTTTAATTATTATTCTTATTGTTTAGTATTATTTAGAGTTTGTCTCTGTGTTGTCTGAACTGCAGGGATGATATTAACACTGAAGGACACCGGTGTTCCTGAGTGTGTTCTCTCTGGACCTCCACAGCTGGTGAGAAACCTAAAATCACTCAGTACAACATGCAAAGTTTTAATTCAACATAAACTCACTTCATCATCCTTTTTGTTTCTTTTCTCATCAAAAGGAGAATTATCTTCACGCCATCAAGTCGTTTTCTGGCCCGCTGGAGGACATCAAGCTGTGTATGCTGAGTTTTCTTTACTGACTCACCTACTTGCATCATGTTTTCAGTCTTATTTTGTCATATTTAGTGTAATTTTTTTTTTTTTTACTTCCAGCGGTGCGACCGTACACTGACGAGACATACTCAGATGAAACCATGACAGTTTATCAAGTGCCAATATTTGGTGAGCTTCTTCTTTTGAGGGTCTTTCCTTTCCTGCTGTTTGATATTCAATCAGACTTGTGGATGTGTGTTTTGGGGACTGATTCTTTTCTGTGTTTTTTTTGTTTTTTTTTAGCTCAGTCGAGGCGGAGCAATGATGGAAAGATGTCCCCCCGATCGGGTGGGAGCAGCCCCTCCCAAAGTCCAGCTTCTCCAAAGAGAGAAACTGACTGTGGAAACAATCAAGGCAGTCCAGGTGAGTCCAAACTGGAGAGGAAATCCTGATTAAAAGCTGTTAGTTAAAATTATCTGAGAGTTAGAGGTGCAAGAAATCAAATCCTTTGTCCTTTTTATACCATTTCTAACTCTGTGTGGAGTATTTAAGTCATTCATGCTGGAAAAATGAGTCAAAAAGGGAATAAAACATAGATGCAGACTAAAAAGTGCTTGATTTGTGAGTGTAGAGTTAAAGGAAGCTGACGTCAAACAATGAATTAAAGATGCTACTGACTGTATAGCTGAAAAAAAAGCGTTGAAATGTGCAGAAATTGGTGTGAAGTTTACAGTAAATTAGTTTATTTAAAGTGTAAAGTCTCAGTATACTTTACAAGAAAGTAGAACACATAGATTAATAGATTTATTGTAAAAATGAATGAAATAAATATTTAAGACAGAAGAGAAACCGGTGATAAGGGAAGTACAGGTTTAGCAGATAATTAAGTAGAAGTGAGTGAAAAAGGAGGTTTTGAGTTTATATTAGATTTAAACGTTTCTCTGATGGAGCATGGGTAATTATTCCACAGGAGTTCAGCTCAGTATTAAACAGCTGAAGATTTTTTTTGGTTAATCTCAGTGACTAAATGAGTAATGCTGCTTTATCCACATTAAAAACAGTTTAACATTTTATTTGCTTGAAATTGAAATTTCTTGCAGGTGAAAAACGGAAAGCAACACGAGACACATCGCTGGTGGTTTCCTTTATATGCAAGGTAGGTAACTGCAGGAGTATATCATCATCATCATCATCATCATCATGTCAGGGTTCTCACGTGTTTGTAAAATCTGGAAAACCTAGAAAATGAGAGAAAAAGTAAAATGTAAGTAAAATGATGCTTCTCTCTTATTGCTAATGTTGTTAGCATAAATGAATGGGATTTAACATGGCGAAATTAGCATCGCAGCTAACAATCAGTCAAATATTCTTTTATATAAAGCACCTTTCAAACAAATCAGATGTAATTCAAAGTGCTTTACAGTTTGATTGAAAGACAAAAACAACACAGGAAATAAAGTAAAAATGTAACTTGGTAACATAATGCACACTGAGTGATAAAATATGAGTAGATATAATAATGCAAGATAATAAAATGAAGAAGGAGGAGGAGGAGGAGAAGAAGAAGAAGAAATTAATGTATTTTTAAATTGTATGATAATAAATACATTTTTAAATCTCTTTTCTTTTGCAGCTTCACCCCAAAAAAGGAAATTTCTTGGTTGCTCAGGCCAGAGTGCTCGGGCTGCCTTTGTGAGTACTTTTATTACAGATAGAAGAATAATTATAAAAGTCTGTTTATTGGTATTTTATTAGAGATATAAGATCAGATGTTGGCCTTTTGTTTCTGTCTCTCCTGCATTTTGTGATCACAGTTATCTCTGCTGATCATGATGTGGTACTTTATTAACCTGAACAACCATTAGATCCATGCAGCTTTGGACAAAAGTCTAATTATGAGCTGTTGTTAATTAGATAGTCTTGTTTTCGAGTTCACAGTTGTTGTTTTTTTCATGTATCTTTGGCAGTAATTATTTTATTACACGCTGAAAACAACCATTTGTATGAGGCAGATTCAAGCTGAGTGTATTTCTCTGGTGTTTTCCTTATTTATTTATTGACTTTTAAAGCCCCAGTTAATGCATGAGATTAATTATAGCGAGACTGCAGTGATTATTTTTGGTTATTAAATCTCCTGTTTATTAGTGAAAGCTTCCTGAGGAGGAATTGTGTTGACAGTAGTTGACAGTCTTTAAAGCGTTTGACAGTCAAAACGGTGACATCTGCTGAGCAACTGTTAGTATTACGCTTGTATAAAAGCATTAAATCTGAAACCATTACTGTTGTTTAGCTCAGTAAAGTTAAACTAGGGCTGTCAAACGATTAATTTTTTAATCGCGACGAATTGCAGAATTTCCATAGTTAATCGCGATTAATCATGTTTTGAATTGCATGTTTAAAATCCTTTTAATACCTCTTTAAAAACAACTAAAATGTGAACTTTTTGAATTAAAAAACAGCAGTAGATAGGCCCCAGCGAGAATTGAACTCGCGACCCCTGGTTTACAAGACCAGTGCTCTAACCACTGAGCTATGGAGCCTTTGTTGTGTGTCATCCCAGCAGACAGTTGTTTAATGACAGCAGACAGTTGTTTAATGACAGCAGACAGTTGTTTAATGACTACACCTTAGACAATCAGGGGTGTTGACTATATCAGTTGTACAGGAGTGTCCTGAGCTTTGTAATGTAGCACTAACCAGTTCGCCTTAAGACACTCTTTAAATGTTCTCGTGAACTGTTTGTGAAATATAGATTAGGGCTGTCAAACGATTAATTTTTTTAATCGCAGAATTTCCATAGTTAATCGCGATTAATCACATTTTGAATTGCATGTTTAAAATCCTGTTATTTTACATTTGAAGGCAGTTTTAAGCCCATAATGTAAAGCATTTCTTACCAGAGTGTCTTAACTGGGAATCAATCACGGCTCTGCTGCGACTCCCACACTCCAAAATGGTCCTTTGGTGGAGCTGAGGCTCGCTTGGCTGCACCTGGGTGTTTAGCGTGGAGTTGCTAACTCAAACTCCACGTACTCCGGTGGTAGTTAAACTCCGTTTGACACAGGTTGCATTTTACTTTTGACTTGTCAACTGAAGCGTCTGGAAGTGTTTTAAAGTTAAACAAGCCGTTCAAAAGTCCAGTAGCTCTCTTACTTTCCATCAGCGCGGTAGGTTTACTGCAGGAGGCCACTTCAAAGCATAGCGCTACAGCTAGAGGAGCCGTCTACGGGAGAGTAGAAGGGACAAAAAGGCTTGCAAAATTAAAATGCAATTTAAAAAATAAATAAATAAATAACGCTTTATGGATTGCATTAATATAATCGCGATTAACGCGTTAACGCTGACAGCCCTAATTATGATCAATCAAACTCTTGAAACAAAATGGTGTCAATCATATTAACTACCTCTTGTGAAATAACTCTGAGTGTCTTTAATCAGTAAAAAGTAGTTCCTTTTAAAAATAACTAAAATGTGAAGTTTTGGAATTGAAAAACAGCAATAGCTAGGCCCCAGCGAGAATTGAACTCGCGACCCCTGGTTTACAAGACCAGTGCTCTAACCACTGAGCTATGGAGCCTTAGATGTGAGTGAGTCCAGCAGACAGTTGTTTAATGACAGCAGACAGTTGTTTAATGACAGCAGACAATTGTTTAATGACTACACCTTAGACAATCACGGGCGTTGACTATATCAGTTGTACAGGAGTGTCCTGAGCTTTGTAATGTAGCACTAACCGGTTCGACTTAAGACACTCTTTAAATGTTATCATGAACTGTTTGTGAAATATAGATTAGGACTGTCAAACGATTAATTTTTTTAATCGCGATTAATTTTTTTAATCGCGATTAATTTTTTAATCGCGATTAATCGCATAATTTCCATAGTTAATAGTTAAGTGTGTTAAGTGTGTTAAGTGTGATAGTGATAGTGATTATAGTTAATAATCACTATTTTATGGTCCAGGAGAACATTTTATAGAATATGAACAATACACAGGTCAAATTTAGGGAAGGAAGGAAAGAAGGACAGAGGAAGGAAGGAAGGAAGGAAGGAAGGAAGTCGTAGCTCTGAAACTCTTCGATATTCTCCCACAGGGGCACAGCAGCGATCGGTCCGCTCATTGCTGCTCTGAAAGACGGGAGAAGTGTGACCTACGAAGGGAAAGAGGTTCAGTATGAAGCTGGATATCTAGCTCTTATGATCTCAGTAATACAGCTGCAGCTTCTCTCTGTATCTGTGTGTGCTGACACTGACGATGTCGATGTCGTGCTGTTTCCCCCGTAGATCCGACCGGAGCAGGTTTGTACTCCCACTGATCCAGGACCAGTTTTTATTGTCGTCGAGTGTCCATCTGAGGAGTTCCTTCAAGCTGTCTGCACCAATCAACAGCTGAGGAGGTAACAGACGGATTATCTGTGTTGTACGTTTTTAAGAAATCAAATATGAGTTTAGGTACAAGTTAAATTTGTTCTCTTTGTAGATACCAGACAGGAGGGACAGAGGACTCACCTGCGTTACTGGTTCACATGACTCCAGAGTCTGTCTTGAAAACAGATGAATACAAAAAGTGGATGGAGAGGTAATTAATTAACTCAAGAACAATGTTGAGATGTTTGTACTTCTACTTGAGTATTTCCTTTCTACATCTCAGAGGCAAATATTGTTCTTTCTACTCCACTACATTTATTTGACAGCTTTACGTTACTTAGCGTAACTTTTCAGATGAAGATTTGGAGGGGCCCCACCCCTAGGTTGGGAACCACTGGACTAAACTAGCTAACAGTATAAAAAGTAGTATAAACTAGCTAACTGTATATAAAGTAGTGTAAACTAGCTAACTGTATATAAAGTAGTATAAACTAGCTAACTGTATATAAAGTAGTATAAACTAGCTAACTGTATATAAAGTAGTGTAAACTAGCTAACTGTATATAAAGTACTATAAACTAGCTAACTGTATATAAAGTAGTGTAAACTAGCTAACTGTATATAAAGTAGTATAAACTAGCTAACTGTATATAAAGTAGTGTAAACTAGCTAACTGTATATAAAGTAGTATAAACTAGCTAACTGTATATAAAGTAGTATAAACTAGCTAACTGTATATAAAGTAGTATAAACTAGTTAACTGTATATAAAGTAGTATAAACTAGCTCCACCTCCAGCAGCTACAACAGTAACATGCTGCTCTAACACTGATGCTTCACTATTAATAATCTAATGATGTCATATATAATAATATATCACTACTTTTACTGTAATACTGCATACTACATCACTCATAATACTGCAGTACTTTTACTGTAATACTGCATACTACATCACTCATAATACTTTTCTCTCTCTGCAGGTTTCCGTCCACCACAGAGCATCTGATCGTTAACGAACACTCGTGCACAGTTCACAACATCAGAAGTCACAAGATTCAAGCTCAGCTGAACATGATCAACCCTGAGATATTTCCAGAGTTAAAGTCTTGTAAAGCGAAGGTAAAACTGACGCACAGATGATTTTAACAATGAGCACTGACAGAAACACGTTGCACCCAAATAAATAAACACTTCCAGACTATTCTTAACTTAGATTTATATTTATTCTAATAATGAACATCACCACCTCTACCAGAAACATGGACGCTACGTGTGAGAGCTTTCTGCCGCTAGCTCAGCTGCTAGCTTGGCGGCCAACTTGGCTGCTAGCTCGGCTGCTAGCTGGGCGGCTAACTCAGCTAACTGGCTAACTGTAGACTGTAGTAGTAGTGTGTGCTGAATGTATTTCTACCTCTACAGCAGCAGGGGCGGGTTTATGCTAATAACTAAATCCTGAACACTGAACTCTTGAAACACAGTTTGTGAAGCCTAGCTCCACAATTCAAATCTAAATGGTTAAAATGCTTTTTACACCTTTTTTTAGAAATACATGTATGACCTATTTAATGTATTTAGAAGAAAAGGTCTGAATTCACTTTACACAGTCTAACTAACTAACTAGATTTTTTCGCTCCCCCTCTGCAGGATCCTCAGGCTGCTCTGCACGTCCCCAACGTCCGAGCCGAGTGTCTGCTCAAGTTCCAGCTCAGACCCGTAATGGAGTGGCAAAGGTTAGTTTGTCTTTCAATCCCCCCCAATTTACCTCCCATTACTCTGCAGCTGCCAGCGACACGGAGAAAAACAATCTGGGATGGACCATTGCACTCTGCCACCTTCTCCTCCTTCTTCTTCTTCTCTTCTTTTTCTAACCTCATCTTACAAGTGTCAGAGTTGTTGCAGGCAGCCGTGTGTGTCTTGTTTGTTTTGTGGTTTTTGACTCTTGTTCTTCTTTCGTTAGAGATGCAATCCCTCCCTGCAACAACGAGGAGTTTGTGAAAGAGGCGTCTGAGGTCCCGAACTTTCTGGAGGAAGTGGAGAAGTGCAGAGAGATGTGCTTGACCGATGCTGCGGAGCGTTCTGGTGAGTTTTACTGCTGGAGACGAGAAACACAATACAGGATATTTTTAGCTTTTAATTCTTTGTGGTTCTTTTTTCCAATCAGAAAAACACCCTGAGGTGGTTTTCTTGGGAACAGGATCAGCTCTTCCGATGAAGATCAGGAACGTCAGCGGCACTTTAGTAAATATCAGGTACGGACGTTTGCATGATAAATATTTTTTTTTTTTAACTCTATGAATTAGTTTTTTGTTAATTTGGAGAGTAGAGTTTTGACTGTTCCTTCCTTCTGTCCTCTGTCCTTCTTTCCTTTCCTCCTTTCCTTTCCTTCCTCCCTTCCTTCTTTTCTCTGTCCTTCTTTCCTTCGTTCCTTCCCTCCTTCCTCCCTTCCTTTCCTTTCCTCCCTTCCTTCCTTCCTCCCTGCTACCGTCCTTACTTCCTCCTTTCCTTCCTTCTTTCCTTCTTTCTTCCAGCTTTCCTTCCTTCCTCCTTTCCTTCCTCCTTTCCTATCCTCCCTCCCTTCCTTCCTTCCTCCCTGCTACCTTCCTTCCTTCCTTCCTTTCCTTCCTCTTTCTTCCTCCCTTCCATCCTTCCTTCCTCCTTTCCAGCTTTCCTTCCATCCTTCATGCCTTCCTTCTTTCTTCCTTCCATCCTTCCTTCCTTCTTCCTCCCTTTCACTCGAGGACAACAGGAGGGTTAAAAACAATTTAAGACATAAATAAACTTTTGGAAACGAGTCGATCTCAACTAAACCTTTTTAAAAATAAGATTTAAGCAGTGCTGCAGACATGATGGTGCAAATCTCTAAAAACAAATCACATTATTTATACGATTATAGGAGATAAATTGTAAGAGCTGTTACATGAGTTGTTTCTAATGAGTTGTTTAACCTGCTTGTAGCCCGAGTCAGTCGCTGCTGCTGGACTGTGGAGAGGGAACGTTCGGTCAGCTCTGCAGACACTACGGAGACGATGTGGACGAAGCTCTGACGAAGATCTCCACAGTCTTCATCTCACACCTGCATGCCGACCATCACACAGTAAGAAGCTATAAATGATGATTGATAGAATAATGCAGTTTAACCCTTGTGTCGTCCTCCCGGGTCAAATTGACCCCGTCTAATTCTTCTTTCCTTCCTTCCTTCCGTCTGTACTTCCTCCATCACTCTTTCTTCCTTCCTTCTTTCCTTCTTTCCTTTCCTTCCTTCTTCCTTCTTTCCTTTCCTCCCTTCCTTCCTCTCTCCTCTCCTTCCTTCTCTCCTTTCCTTCATTATTCCTTCCTCCCTCCTCTCCTTCCTTCTCTCCTTTCCTTCCTTCTTCCTTCCCTCCTTCCCTCCTTCCTTTTTTCTTCCTTCTTTCCTTTCCTTTCCTCCCTTCTTCCTCCCCTCCTTCCTTCCTTCCTTCCTTCCTTCCTCCCTCCTTTCCTTCCTTCTTTCCTTTCCCTTCCTCCCTCCTTTCCTTCCTTCTTCCTTCCTTCCTTCCTTCCTTGACTCAAGGACAACAGGAGGGTTAAAGCTCGTTAATCCTGATGCATGTTTTCATCTTTTTGTTTTTTAGGGTCTGATCAAGCTGCTGTATCAGAGAGAAAGAGCTCTGGTATGTATTTAATCAGTTTAATATATATTGTTTTTGTTATTTAATGGATAAAAACAACATAAAAAATAAATGGTCATCTTATATGTTCAGACACAAACTCAAGTTTGTTTTAGTGGTTATTTCAGGAGGATAAATGAGAAAATAGTCTTTTGTCTTTTTTTAAAATCTCTTTCTTAACCTTTTATTTTGTCTTTTTAATCTATTTTAACATAGTTTTTTTTACTCTAACTTTTAATAAACATTTTACTTATTTATTTATTTTATTTTATCTATTTAATTATTTATATTTTATTATTTTAGTTACATTTTTAAACATTAGTTTTAAACTAGTTTTAGTCCAGCTTTTTGTTAAATTTATTTGACCTATTTTTTTACACTTACTTTTAATAAACTCTTTCTCTTATTTTATTTATTTATTGAATTTTTTTATCTATTTAATTATTTATTTTTTACTAATTGTATTGTTCTTTAAATTGTTTTTTGTTTTTATTTAATTTTTTAATTTATTATTATTATTATTTATTTTTTTAAATTATTATTTTTATATTATTATCAGCTTGTCAATCAGCTAAAGCACTTTAAACTACACCAGTCTGTATGAAAGGTGCTATTATAAATAAAGTATGATTCTAGTTCATATCAGAAACATATTAACTTGTTTCTCCTTCATGACTCGTGTTTATTTCTCTCAGACGACTTTAGGAAAACCTTTCAGTCCCGTCTACCTGGTGGCTCCGGTCCAGATCATGACGTGGCTCAACCAGTATCACAACTACTGCGAGGAAATTGTAAACCACATCAAGTACGTAGAATTTTTTTTTTTGTTTCTGAAATTTTCAAGATGGCGCTGCCCAGAAACTATTGGCTTCCGAGCAGCAGTCCACAAACCAATGGGTGATGTCACAGATGTTACGTCCATTTCTTTTATACAGTTTATGGTTTAACATCATCATGTGTTTTTTGTTTTTCAGCCTCATCCCAAATAAGTTCCTGTGTGACGGCGCCGAGACGCCGAAGCCGAGGACAAAATCATTCATCCAAACGCTGCTGAAGAAGAATGATCTGGCAAAGGTGTGCAACTGTTTATTTTATTTAACCCTCCTGTTGTCCTCTAGTCAAGGAAGGGAGGGAGGGAGGAAGGAAGGCAGGAAGGGAGGGAAGGGGGAAGAAGGAAGGAAGGAAGGAAGGAAGGAAGGGAGGGAGGAAAGGGGGAGGAAGGAAGGAAGGAGGGAGGGGAAAGAAGGAAGGGAGGGAGGAAAGGGGGAGGAAGGAAGGAGGGAGGGGAAAGAAGGAAGGAAGAACAGGAGGGAAGGCAGGAAGGGGAATGGAGGGAAGGTAGAAAAGGAGGAAGTGAAAAGGGAGGAAGGAAAAAGGGGGAGGAAGGAAGGAGGGAAGGTAGGAAAGGAGGAAGTGAGAAGGGAGGAAGGAAAAAGGGGGAGAAAGGAAGGAGGGAAGGGAGGAAGATGGAAGGAAATGAGGAAGGGAGCAAGGAAGATGGAAGGAAATGAGGAAGGAAGGAAGGAACAGTCAAAACAGACGGGGTCAATTTGACCCGGGAGGACGACACAAAGGTTAAGCATTACATCCCTTTAAGTGTTACTTTATTCGTGTGTGTGTGTGTGTGTGTGTGTGTGTGTGTGTGTGTGTGTGTGTGTGTGTGTGTGTGTGTGTGTGTGTGTGTGTGTGTGTGTGTGTGTGTGTGTGTGTGTGTGTGTGTGTGTGTGTGTGTGTGTGTGTGTGTGTGTGTTTCAGTTCCAGACGTGCACCGTGCGTCACTGTAAGAACGCCTACGCCTGCAGCTTCACCCACCAGTCCGGCTGGAAGCTGGCCTTCTCCGGTGACACCATGCCCTGCGACTCGTTCGTAGACACAGGTCAGCACCGCTCCACAGAGATTAAAACCCAAATGTATCTACTCACAAATGCATCATCGCTAATTGAGCTTTTAAATATTTCAAAAGATGCACATCACAGCATCCAAACTTGCAGCTCGATCACACGAGTCGTTCTGAACGTCTGAATAATTAATCCCATATAAATATTTCTTAATGCTTTCGATCACTTCCGTCGCTGGCTGGCTCTTCGGATGGTTGCTATGGGATCTCACTTCATTGACTTCTTCTTTTAAAATTGCTCGACTGGACGGTTTCCAAGCAAAGCCTCTCGGAGACGGAGACGGAGACGGGCGAGTGTATCCCCCCCCCCCACGTCTGTTCATTATAGATGGATCGGCCCGGGAAGACTTAAATACGACGAGTACATGATTGATTTCCTGTGGGATGGGAAGAGAGTGTGTGTGTGTGTGTGTGTGTGTGTGTGTGTGTGTGTGTTTGTGAGTGATTCAGGCTTTTTCATTTTTTGTTGCAGGAAAGAATGCAACCTTAGTAATCCACGAGGCCACGCTGGAGGACGGGATGGAGGAGGAAGCTGTGGAGAAAAGACACAGGTGAGTAAAAAAAATAAAGTAAAGCTTTAATGTGAGTTTATGATAATGAGGGAAAAAGACAATACAGAAGCTGTCTGTTTTGACTGTTCCTTCTTTCCTCTCTTCCTCCCTTCCTTCCTCCTTTCCTTCCTTTCTTCCTTCTTCCCTTCCTTTCTTCCTTCTTCCCTTCCCTCCTTTCCTTCCTTCCTTCCTCCCTTCCTTCAATCCTCCCTCCCTCCTTTCCTTCTGTCTTTCCTCCTTTCCTTCCTCCCTCCCTTCCTTCCTTCTTCCTCCCTTCCTCCTTCTTTCCTTCCTTTCCTTCCTTCATTCCCTCCTTCCTTCCTCCCTCCTTTCCTTCCTTCCTTCCTTCCATCCTCCCTCCCTCCTTTCCTCCCTTCTTTCCTCCCTTCCCTCCTTCCTTCATCCCTCCTTTCCTTCCTTCATTCCCTCCTCCCTCCCTCCTTTCCTTCTGTCTTTCCTCCTTTCCTTCCTTCCTTCCTCCTCTCCTCCTTCCTTCTTCCTCCCTTCCTTCCTTCCTTCCTTCCTTCCTTCCTTCCTTTCTTCCTTCTTCCCTCCCGTCCTTCCTTCCTCCCTCCTTTCCTTCCTTCTTCCTCCCTTCTTCCCTCCCGTCCTTCCTTCCTCCCTCCTTTCCTTCCTTCTTCCTCCCTTCCCTCCTTCCTTCCTCCCTCCTTTCCTTCCTCCCTTACATCCTCCCTTCCTTCTCCCTCCCTTCCTTCCTTGACTCGAGGACAACAGGAGGGTTAAAGCTTTTATTGTTATATTTCTACACACACACATCACTATTGATTCTTTTGCACCTTTTTTTTAATGATTGTCTGTCTTCACAAAAGCACCTTTTTTTCCTTTTTTTTTTTTCTTTAACGTCCTTGGAGAACACTTGAAACTTAATACAAATAAAATCCCCCCTTTTTAAGAACAACATAAATCTCTTGATGACTTCCTCTTTTCCTCTCGACAGCACGACCTCGCAGGCCATCGGTATCGGCATGAAGATGAAAGCCGACTTCATCATGCTGAACCACTTCAGCCAGCGTTACGCCAAGATCCCGCTCTTCAGTGAAGACTTCAGCGACAAAGTGGGAATATCGTTTGACCACATGAGAGTAAGATGCTTCATGTTACGCTGTTCATTCGTCTGTTAAAGTCACATGACGCCTTAATCGCTGCGGATTGGATGTGTTGACAGATGTTGTTGTCAGGTACAGCTGCACTGCGGCATTCAGAGACGCTCTTGACAGCCGTCTGTGTGTCTTTTTTCTTCTTCTTCCTTCTGTGTGCAGAACGATGCATGTTCAACTTACTCAACTGTGATGTTAGAAACTTGAAACCTCCAAGCGCACAAACACTGAGAATTGACTTTTCAGTGATTGTAGGAGACTTCTCGTTAAACTTTTATTAATGGATATATATATTTGAATATTCAGTGAGGGGCTATATGTCATTTAAGGATTTTAATGAGATAATATTTGGTGTATCAGACACAAATTATAATTCAAAGTAGAGTATGTTTTATGTGTCTTTAAGATTAGGCAAATTATGTTTCCAGCTTGTAGAAAAGCTCATGAATTCACCATTTTTACAGACTTGTCAATCAAACAGTGGCTGAGTTAGATTAGTTAATTAAATACAGACTGAAATACAGATTAAAAACTAAAGCTGTAGTCTCCTGGTCGCTTGGTTGATTAGTTGGTCGATATGCTCTCACCTGACCAAATTCTCTTCTCAGTAGTTGAATAATCGCTGTGTTACTTTCATAAAGAGAGAAGTGCTTCATTAATAACCTTCCAGGATGAATTCATTATTTCCTGCAGCGGGAGGAACAGATTAGTAAATGACCCGTCTGCTCAACGTTGAACTCAGCCAACCTAATGGAGACTGATGGGTTTAACTGTACTCAATGTTTCCTGTTGTCTGTTGTTTTCTACCAAGTGCTGGAAAAGTGAAGAGGGTTAGCTCCAGATTTAGCAACAATGGGTTAGCCTAACTCGAAGAGGCTAAATAGAGAAATTAAGAGAAGGAAATGTGTGGATGCTGAGTTTATTCTGTCCTGTAACATCCAACAGTAATAATTAAAAAAAAGAAAACAACCCACAACTAATTGATTAGTTGAAGATTATTTTCGATTTCAGTCGACCAAGATTGTCTTTGGTTGACTACAGCTGTCTCAAAAACTGTCAAGACTTTTGGTAAAATGTTTTGTTTTCTGTCTAATTCATTGATCACATAGTAATCTTAAAACAGGACATAATTAAAACTCTCGACTTAGACTTAAAACATAGTTCATTTTAAATATAATTTTTTGTAAAGGTCAAATTTTTTCCAGTTTTCTAGAAAAACATGTTTAGATTTCTGCAAATCTACAATAACCAATAAAAAGTTTGGCCCTTGTCTTGAAAAAGGAAGTGTTGCTACTGTATGTGACGTTTTTGCCAACTTATTAAACCAAACCTGAGGCATCATATGGTCTCTGTACTCTAAACATTTTAAATAGTACCTGTAAAAGCTAGATTGAACTGATTGAAACTGATAATTAAAGGCTGGATTCTGCATTTCCTGTAAAAATATAATAGAAATAAAGTGTTAGTTTTAATATTGGTGCAGTAACTAAAGGCTTTAATCATCCCCTTGTATTAAAAACACCTTTTATATCTAAACACTCTTTTTCTTGCATAGTATTGATGATCTTCTCCTTTTTTATTAACATTTAAAATTCAGACAGTTT
Organism: Scomber japonicus; assembly: GCF_027409825.1. NCBI lineage: Eukaryota > Metazoa > Chordata > Actinopteri > Scombriformes > Scombridae > Scomber > Scomber japonicus. The sequence continues at coordinate 26,296,888 of NC_070595.1, forward strand.
CTTGATCATTTTCCTCCCGTTTCCTCTCCCTTCAGATTCGCTTCGGAGACTTTAAAATCCTCCCCCGGCTCATTCCCGCACTTCAAACCCTCTTCGCCGAGGAGATCGGAGAGATGGAGGGGAGAAGAGAGAAGAGGGAGCTGAAGCACTCGAGAGGAGGCAGCTTTGATTTGAACAGCGAGCAGAAGACGAGCGGAGGAGAGGCCACTGTGGACCGAGGTGCCAAACGAGACCAGGAGGAGGCAGCGACGCACTACGGAGAAAATAAGAGACTAAAATCCAGCTGAGGCCTGACTCATCAGGATTTCATTCAAACATGAGCTCACAGGAGGGAAAAAAATGACTTTAACTGAGAGCATCCTGAGTTATTTAATTTAAACAAACCTGATTTTTATTTGGCTTGTGTGTGTGATGACAGGACATGCATGTATATTTCTTGCATTGTAGTGTACAAAGAGGAAAACTATGAGTTGATTTTTCATTAAATGTAATAAAGCAGTAACTCACACAGTCTGTAGATTCAGACATTTGTATCCACTTCATTTTTTTCCCATCATTAGACGTCTCCATCAGTTGTTTCCAGCTGGGTTTTTGGTGTTTATTGCAGTTTGGATTGAAGTATTGAAGCATGATAGGATCCTGCTGTAGGAGTGGAGATGCTTTTAAATCTGCAGGTGGGTGATGGAAAGGTCCGACAGACTGAATTTTGTAGCAATGATATTTAAAGAACAGCATCCAGGGACTTACTGGCTCGAGAAGCAAAGGCAGAAACAATATTTGTCAGAATTAGGAATAAAAAGGTCTAAAAGTAGAACAAATAACCGAGAGAAAAGATCTTCATTGTTGAGCTTCACTTAACCTTCGTGTCGTCCTTCCTTCCTTCCTACCTTCCTTCCTTCCTACCTTCCTCCTTTCCACCTTCCTTCCTGCCTTCCTTCCCTCCTTTCCTTCTACCTTCCTTCCTGCCTTCCTTCCCTCCCTCCCTCCCGTCCTTCCTTCTGTCCTTCCTTCCTTCATTCTTACCTTCCTTCCTTCCTTTCCTCCGTTCTTCCTTCTTTCCTCCTTCCCTCCTACCTTCCTTCCTTTCTTCTTTCCTTCCTCCCTCCCTCCTTTCCTTCCTTCCTTCCTTCCCTCCCTCCTACCTTCCTTCCTCCCTTCTTTCCTTCCTCCCTCCTTTCCTTCCTTCTTCCTCCCTTCCTTCCTCCTTCCTCCTTCCTCCCTTCCTAACTTCCTTCCTTGACTCAAGGACAACAGGAGGGTTAAGTTGATTTAACTAAATTATTCTTAAAACTCTCAATATCTATAACAATATGTTTATACTTCTAATGCAAGATAAAGTGATCTTTTTCAGTAGGTTTGGTCAAGTTTGGGTTGCTTGTATCTCTTGGAGCTGCAGGTTTATCCATTTACTTTTCCAAATGACTGTTTTGACCTCGGCTTGCTATCCAGTCTTTACTCTGAGTCTCAGCAGGTGTTCAGGTGTAACAGCTGACCGAAGTTCATATGTGATGTTTTTCTGTGCATTCAACCTTTTCATAGCTGGAACTAAAGATTGGCCTCACACTAGTTCAATGTCTGTATTATTACTATTAGTAGTAGTGTTAGTAGTGCAGTCTAAAGTGCATTCTTCCTCTCATTCAGTAATTATCATACAATATAGTATCTCACCCCTTCCTGAGGTTATTGTGACAGTTACTATAGTAACTAAAGATCGTCCTCACACTAGTTTTATTCATTTTTTTTCTTGTTCAATATTTTCATTATTATTAGTAGTAGTAGCATTGCATTGCAGAGCACACTTTTGCAAATTAAAGAGTTAACTGTCAACAAATATAAAGATAAAGAAGCTTTATTGTCATTGCACACAAGATACAATGAAAGAAAAAGATATATTGCCTATATGTATACATATACACATCATTCTTCCTCTAATTTATTAGTTATCATGCACTACAATATCCTGCCCCACCCTGAAGGAAACAAACATGTACATAATACAAATACCTCCTACACACACACACACACACACACACACACACACACACACACACTCTCACTTACAGGAAGCAGTCACAATACACATGTTAGTACTGGTAATAGTCACAGATCTGTCAGTTTTTGTATTTTTTATATGTTATATATATATTATAACCTGTGTAGCACTTAGTAACTTGTTAATAAAAAGGGCTTTACAAATATATAGGTTATTATTATTGTATAAATTAACTGTACAACCCCCAGTAACTGCAGACTGGTAGAGAATCACTTAAAATTACCATTTCAAAAGTAGAAAAAATGCATATTTTCACCAAAAACTCCAAAAATTCAACCAGCTGGTGTTGCAGATAATATTTCTGGTCTTTTTCCTTTCCTATTTGTGTCTTTTAAATTTCAACTCAGAGCTGCAGGAGAGTCTTAAAACCACAGAGATGATGCTGAAAGTGTCCACACTAGTCCACATGGGGGCTTCAGTGAGCCATCAGAGCTTCTATCAGTCAGCTACTGAGACCTAAAGGGGGGAAAGAAAAAAAACCCTCATCCAACGTGGTGATATTCACAGGAAGAATGACTTATCTTTTTACCACTTGAGGGAGCGGTGGCTGCAGGAATCTCTTCTTCTCATAGCAACAGTGAGATGGGGGGGAAAAAAACTGGTTTTAGCCATTAGCGGGGTCAGGTGTATATAACTGATAGCTTTGTTAAAACCATTAAGAGATATTGGGGAGAGAAACACTCAATGTGGGAATCGTTAAAGCATCCTAAACGTGTTTCGACTCGCACACGTTTCACCTTTTGATCTGACATATGACACTGTCTGCAGGCATGAATGAACTTTGATTTCCGAGGCTTGACCTTTCGATTATAGAGAAGAACTTGCCGTCTGAGAAAACATTTACCACAGCCAATTTTTTTTTTTCCCCTGGAGTTTTCTCGGAGTCGACTTGGCTTGCATCACTAGTTGAGCTCCTTGCTACGTTAAAATAATGCATAGAGTTTGGGGTTTTTTCTCCCACTTATAGTTCTACTCTAAATTCAAGGCCAAAGGTAAGCCTCATACTGAGAGGATCCACCCTGCCCCCCTCTCTCTCTGTGTCTCTGTCTCTCTCTCTGTCTCTCTCTCTCTCTTCAGATAAGACAGGTGCCAGCACTCTGAAGTAAATGTGAGTTTTAGGAGATTAGCGGGTTGAGCGGTGAGCCGGCGATTAGCCTGTTTTCTGGAGTGTGAAGCGGTGAGATGAAGATGCATTTCTCTTGAGCCTGGAGACCATTTAGGGGCCTTCTTTGCTGCCACTGAGGCTGCCTCCACCTGAAGAGGCATGAATGATAAGCAGGAAAAGGGGGCAGAAATAGGTTTTGACATAAGCTTTTTTTAAGAGTCCGAATGGTGGATTGATAAACCTAATCATGGCCTAACCAGCAATGGACCACCAGAAATGCATCTTGAAGACACAATTGAGGTGTATGAATAATTCTATATTTCAGAAAACCACCTGTGGCTTCATTTTTTGAGTGCAAAGCTCACCTGGCTTGTGTCAGGAGTTTTGGGGGTTAAGCTATGGTTGGTGACAAATCTTATATGCAGAGTCTAACCAACAATGAATTGATTCACAGAGAGTTGTTCAGTGTAAGGCAGACGCTGTTGATCACGCACAGGAATCATTACAGAGCTGCGCTAGCTTTTTGTGCTGCATACCACAACCTCTTGACTTTGTATTACATTATGCATTACTGAATGATGAATGATGTAGGTATGTCTACTGGTAGTATGTATTTGAAATATGTTTTGTGGTGCAGTAACGCTGAGCCCAAGAAGAATTTCCTCAAGCGGACAATAAAGTAGATCTTATCTTCTCAAACAAGAGAAGAAAGTCAAGAGTTTGTGATTTCTAGCACAACAAACTCATGTAATGGAGCGCTTTGGTAGCCGAGTGGTTAACGCATGCCACAAAAAGGACTGCTGTACTGCATGTCATTTCCCTCTCTCTCTCCCTGTTCCTGTTTCCTGTCGGCCTGTATGCCATTATACTTTCAAAATAAAGGCAAAAATGACCCCCAAAAATCTTTAAAAAACTATAAAAACAAACTAATGTAATGAGGGTGTATGTGAGCATCACCTTAATTAAATCTGCTATGGGTTATAGGTAAGAAACAGCATGGGGACAGCTTGTGGCGCCATGGTAACACCACCATAACACCAACAACACACTTGATACATGACTTCACTGTGTGTCGTATCACTCCGCCCACTCTAAACTAATGTAAACACTACAGACAAGCTACATAGTAGGAAATAGTTCCCAATATACCTAACGATATAAAGAATCTATTTATCAAATCATGAACTATTATTTAAACCATGTTGAACATCCAACCAATACCAAAATAATACATTCTTTAAACCAAACGAAGCTCTACAAGTGGAACCATTGTTTTCTTACACAGAACTACTCTCCAGGGAGTGAAAATGTGAGTGCAGTTATTCACTTTTAGAGCCATTTTTAAACAAATTAACATTACTATAATCTTTGTGATAAAGGAATATGTCACCCAGTGCATTGATGTGGCTCACTGATGCATTTTTAACCATTTTTTGTACAATAATTAAGGGTCTACAGCACAGAGGAATATTTACAAGTGAATGAATTCATTGTTGGTTTGGTGCTGCATGAGATTTGGAAAGGATAAGTCAATATTATCACACTTAGAGCAGATTTTAGTAGTTCTGGCTGTCATTTCTATAGGTTATAATAACGCTGTGCTCGTCAAAAGATGTGAAATGTGTGATTGTGGCAACATGGCTGAAATAAAATCTCAAAAACGAGTAGTCAGATGATTAAACAATAAACTGTGATAGCTGTTTATGATAGTTTGGGTAATAGTTTTAATGGTTTTGGCTAAGTTTGGTTTACCTCAGGGGTTTTTTTATGACCTGTTTGATATTTCATCTATTTGCATATTTTTATAATGAAAGGTGATAAGGTGGATTTACTGTCTCCCCCCCAAAAATAGCTGTGAATGTGAGTGGAAGTCATTAGAATATAACATTATCAAACAAAACAAGCACCTGCGTTATTCACGTTTGTCATTGTTTATTTGGCGTGGAATGAAGAGAGAAAGATTTGAACAGAGCGGGACGCCACCAATCAGATACACCTCCTCCACCTGAATCCTCCACTTCAATCCAAAGTCAATTATGCAGCCCCGCTCGCCTCTCTTCACATTTTCTGCCTGGCTGCTGATTCAGAGAGCAGCGCCGTTCTGCTCTGGCAGGAATCAAAGTGTGAGGTAATCTGAGGGGACTTGTGTGGAGAAAAAAAAGAAGAAGAAGAAGCGCCGGGGCCCTGAGCCTTCCAGATTTTGGGGGTCACAGTCCTGGCTGGCAAACCGCTGTCACACGGACAGGTCGGTAATTGTGGGCAGGCGATCTATCCCTGCTGATCTGACCGGGATTCGTGCATTACTGTCCGTCAGCTGTCACCTCACATCTAGATCTTCATTCAGGCCGCTCAGACGCCTTTATCCATCTGCTGTAAAGCACTCTAAAGCCAGAGGGGACAAAGCCACAGAGTCTCACCCCTCCCTCGCTGAAATCCAGCACAAAAAAGAATACAAAATTGAGATCAAAGATCCGAGCCAGACCTTTTGCCCCCCCTCCCTCCGCCTCCCCAGCATGGCTGCTCTGCATTTACAAACTGTCTGAGAGGGAAACCTCAGGAGGCTCAGACAGCATTGGCACTGACCTGGCCCTGCATGTGAATAAAGTAACGATCTTTCCCCCCCGGCCGAGAAAACAATCAGCTGTTCTGACCCAGTCTCACATTGTCAGAAAATCTAATCTAAAGATTTGTGTACTTGGACATGAATTTCCCATTTTTTTTCCGTGACACATGACACGACTTTCAAATGAATGTACTGGAATCAGTCAGTCGGGACTCAGAAAGCACAGAAGCTGTGTTGTCCTTGTTTTTAAACTATAACTGCCACATTACTCAATAGAGATTTTGTTCTCGTTTTTATTTCTTTATTTTAATTTAATCAGCCTTCATCAGTCCAGTTGGCAGACCAGACAATCTTCCGCCGGAAACCAGTATTTGGGAGTAACTAGTTACATGTAGTGTTATGTAATTTAATGTAATTACAGTTACTTATGAAAATGTTGATGATTACAAAGGAGGTTACATCTGAAGTCAGACCTTTAAGATTTTGCTCAGGAGGGTTTTTTCCCCCATTTTTTAATATTTAACATGTTACTGGATACATATATTGCTGTTTTTAATTATTTGAAATCATTTTTTTAAATATTTAGTAAATAAATCATTACGTGGGCTAATTTGGAGCACACATGGGCTTAAATGGTGTCACAGTACTGTTACGGCCCTCAGCCCTTGACTGTGTCCCGTGTGTAGTGGGTGTGGCTGTGTCCTGTGTGTGGTGGGTGTGGCTGTGTGTTGCAGGTTGCAGGGGATGGCTGATTGGGAGCACCTGTGCCTGGCTTTACAGCTGATTTAAGCCGGCTGGCTCAAGTCCTCGCTCTCGCTCCCTCAGGATCGACACACTGCTGCTGTTGTACCTTTTTGTTTTGCACCAGACAACACACACCACACACCACACATTTGACACCACCTACAAGCACCCTCTTACACCACTGACATACACTTCCACACTCCATTGTACATTTAATTTGTGCTGCTGTAAATAAACTGAGCTGCTTTGGACTAATTCACACGCCGGTTATCTGTATTTTGTTGCAGCCAGGGAGCCAGTCGTAACAGTACCAATTAAACCCATGCCAGACTTTTGACTTTTTTCATCAAATATCTTCCAAAATCTACGTGAACTAATGAATACATTTAAAATGAGAGATAAATGTTGCTTTATAAGAAATCATCTCCTTTATAAATCATGTCAGTATCCATGAAAAACACCTGGACTTAGATTTTGGTGCTTAATGGGAACATTTACCCTGACAGCTGAAAAATAAAGTTACATTACTTTAATTAAGTAATTGAAATAGTTACATTACATATTACATTTTAAATAGAGTAACCTATTATATTTCCAAAGTAACCCTCCCAACTAGGGCTGGGCAAAACGATTATTTTTGTAATCGATTAATCTAGCGATTATTTTTTTGATGCATCGATTAATCTAACGATTCATTTTTTCAATTCGATTCGATTATCGATTATTTTCCCATTATTTGCCTTATATAGCAATTTACATATGCTAATTTATGTATCTCACATCTCTGAAAAAACACATTTCTTCATTCCAACATATTTTTATTGTTTTAACCAAAAATTACCAAATTCCAAAATAAAATTCCAGTAATGAAAACAATAGTGCAATCTGACACCAGAGGTGGCATTTAACAAAAAATAAAATGAAATAAAATACTTTCAATAAATAAAACTGTTGTGCAAGAATCAAGAAAATGTTATCAACATAAAATAAATGAAATATAAACAGCAGCAGTGTTCTTTTTAAACCAACAAAATATAACCTCTTAATACACGCCCCTATTTTTTATGTTTTTAGCCTAAACGACATGACCAAGTTGTGAGCAGCACTGATCCCACATGGTTTGGCCTGAACCACAGACTGTATATAAGAACCCCGCCAAACTGATAGCTTAGCGTGATACGTCATACACCGATGGAAACCTCAGACTATTGGCTAAAAGGTTATCAACTTTATTTCACCGAATATTTCCATAGGCTGGAACAGCTGTCAATCAAAGCCACGTTGTCGTTGTCGTCGGTCACATGTCCTCATTGGCTTTGGAGGCACGTGCTGCCTAATCCTGAGCACTGATTGGCTGGTGTGTGGTGTCGTCAGAAGCAGAAGAGGCTAACGGTCGTAAACATCTAGTCACGTGTACCAGAGACATTAAGGACTCACGTTACGTGTTGGACTAAATACATGGACATATTGAGGAAAGTATTTCGGTTTAATGGAAACGGATTTAATATTTCACAAGAATGGATACTTGGCGAGCTGTACAGAAAGTCCTGAGTCATAAGATGATCGTTGTGGAAAAAGGGAAGACTTTGAAGGTATGTAGCATTATAGCTGTTTTTACTTTAGCTGAGTGGCTAGCCGAGCTAATCGCTAATACTATTACGGCTGTGAGCAACCATACAATTTGTGAGTGGTCTTGAATGAATCAGGACAATCTAAGCTTTCTAACAATGCACGGCATGAATATATATGTTTAAAGGTTGGTGTTTAAAACATTAAGAAGAATGTGTCGCTACCTCCTAACATCCGTCCCGTCCCGTCCCGTAAGAGGAACAGCGTGCGTTAAGAGGTTAAACTGCTCTTCATTCATAGGAACATACACTCTGCCTTTTCACTCTAGAATACGGTGTGTAATGTGTGTGTTTAATCCAAGACATGATGTAGTCATGCATTGGAGTGGAGGAATGTTAGCATTTCAACATGCTCAGCAGTCAGGCTTGCCCTTTTTTTGGTGACAATGTTTCCAGCAACTGAAAAAAGCCTTTCAGATGGCGTTGATGTGGCAGGGTTATTTTACAGGGTTTTTTTACATTGATCAGAGTCAACTGACTCACTTGCGTTGCTGCTGCCTCTACCGCTACTCGTTTTTTGTTTTCAAACGACGCATCGACGCACAGTTTTTGCGTCGACGTAATCGATTACGTCGACGCGTCGCCCCAGCCCGACTCCCAACCCTGCCAGGAACACATTTTCCTTAACGTCATCATGTTAAAGGGAAAGTTCAGGATTTTTCACCATCGATCCTTTTTTCCAATCTTTTTGTGTCTTAAGTAAATAATGGGGGCAATCATTTTTGAAACTGGTCCAGGTTGAGTGAAACAAGCTGCAATATAAACCTGACGGGTCAGTATCACCTTGTCAATCTACGTCTGCCAAAAGTGTTGATTAAGTGCCACGGACAGGCTCAGATTGTTACTTTAAGTGTCTGACAACATTATGGAAAGGACCATACAGAGAAATTGAGTTTATTTCATTATCTTTTTTTAGTTTGACTTGGTCTGTTTGCACTCAGAGAAACTAGTGCCACCATACATGACACACAACGCAGTAGAGACTCTCACACTGAGCTGAAAGGAAATATGAAACAATGCACATAAATTAGGTAAATAACATAAATATAACATTTTGTTTCTTTCAGGAAGGAACAGGCCACCCCTTCAAAGTAAATGCACAAATGCTGAGTGTATAGCTGTAACATCAAAACCTCACAAAAGCCCAAATGGCTCATTTAAAAGTACATTTGTGTGTATTTCTTAGTATAAAGCCGACTACACCTGCTTTATAATGACAAAAAACCCAGGTGCAGACATTATATAATCCAACTGAAATACATTAGTTTGCATCCATGTACACAAATTTGCAGATTCAATTTTGTGACTATTTCACAAACTGCCCGGAGACCTTTGTTTGATATTCATAAGCAGAAGTTGCTCAATATCACACCTGTGAGACAGAGTGAGGAGGAGAGGAAGAGGAAGAGGAGGAGGAGGAGGAGGAGGCATTGAAAATCTTTATTTGTACATGGTGAGCTGGATAAACTAACATTGATTTTTCCTCTTCCTTGTTTCTTTGTTATTTTGACGTTCAGATAAAGACTCACTGGGGATTAGGGAGCCTGCAGTGCAACAGTAAAAGATGCTTGACGTGCATTATTCCTAACATCTGAAAAAATGAGTTTGTTTGCAGTGTGCGGATTCCTTAAAATATCAGGATTAAAAGGAAGCCCAGTACTTTATTTTGGCGGGGGTGGGGGGTCAAGCGTCTCATTTCTTTCTTGATGCTTTGTGGTGAATGACACAGATGTGCTTCGAGGTTCATTTTCTCAACCTTGCACTGAAGAGGAAAGGTGAAGTACAGCTTTACGTTTCGAGTGAGATAATTGCTGATTGTGTTACGTGATACAAAAACAGCATGTGAACTTTTAATTTGAATTACATACATTAAGTACTTCAACTTAATTATGATACCAATCGGCGAGCGCTTGCCGCCTTGCAGATAGATGAGAAGAGGCCACTCCTGTCAGCGCAGGAATAATTTAACAGCATATAAGTGATCGTTATATTATTGGAATTGAGCTGCTGGTATTTCTCAACAGTACTTCACATCTCTCATGGAGTCAAACTTTTATTTAAGTGGTTCCCGATTTCATCCGATCCCTGCTTGGCCTTCCCGATCTCAGTTCAAGCACACAAACTAACTATGATGTCCCAATAAAGTACATCATAACTTTATTAATTTAACTATTGGTTGGAGCATGGTGCATTGATGTCACTGATATCCAGCTGCAACCAATCAATCAGAAACTACTCATAGAAAGTTAAAAATGATATATTGTATTTTATTCACCTTTTATTATCATTAGTTTTATATGGGTATTCTGAATTTGTACATCTTTAATCCTACCTTTGGTGTAGATTCATGATAGTTATGATAGCGTTTCCTCACCTCCTGTTTTTATTGAGTTATTTTTTTCTTCTTTTTTTTGTTTTGTCTTGTTTTTTGGGGTTTTTTGGTATGTAAATCACTTTTTGTTGCATTGCTATGTATGAAAAGTGCAAAGTCTGACTGATTTTATTAATAGAAAGTGCTTCAAAATGTCATTTAAGCCAGAGCCAGGATACAGTGACTCATTACTTTAGTACGTCTCTTTTGTTTCAGTAATTCATATTTAGATTTTTATCATATTTCTCTTTTAACTGTGCTCTAATATTAGTAAAAACTATAGTAATGTATGTATACTAACCCTCTTAAGTGACTCATAAAACTATTCTTAATCTCCATCAAATAAACCTCTATAGATATCAGTTAAATTGCAATTAGAAACTACATTTATTCACTGCATCACCTGCCCACAATTTCATTAAAACAAACAAAAAAAGCAGCAGGTGTCGGCTCCGTGTCGTCTGTAGTTTTATGTTGTTATAAAATTAACAAAAAGTCCTTCATCCCTGTCTCTCTATCCGAGCCTCGAATGCTGTTAGTAAGAGGAGGTGACTGCTGCTGCTGTTGTTGATTAGCCCGCTAGCTCAGTGATGGTGATGATGACGATGATGATGATACAAAGACTGTGACAATTATTAACTTTGAAGGGCAGTACATTATATTTGTAGTAGTGCTTTGTGTGTCATGCTGATGTCTTGAGGGGTTACGGTGAATATATTTGCATGTCTATGTTAACTGTTGTGTGTTTCTGTGATGTATGTGTTTATGCTTCTGCAGCACAAATCTCTCTACTTAAAGTCCGTGTAAAGTAAGAATAAATATGTGTTCTGAGTTTGACATACCACAGAAAAGTGTGTTGGTAACCACTCTGCCAAATTTGAATGATTAAAAAAATCATCAAATATATGAAATTAGGCTTCAAAGTTGTGTAAAAATCAGCCTCTTTCTCTGCTCCCAAACACTGTGGGCGTGGCCACCGAGTTTGTTGAAACCCCGCCCCTTACGAAGTGTCAATCAAAGTCACCACCTCTACCAGAAACATGGGCGCTATGTCGGAGAGCTTTCTGCAGCTAACTCAGCTGCTAGCTCGGCAGCTAACTGGCTAACAGTAGACTGTAGTAGTAGTAGTAGTAGTGTGCTGAATGTATTTATACCTCTACAGCAGCAGGGGCGGGTTTATACTAATCACTAAATCCTGAACACAGAAATCTTGAAACACAGTTTGTGAAGCCTAGCTCCACAATTCAAATCTAAATGGTTGAAATGCTTTTTACACCTTTTTTAGAAATACATTTATGACCTATTTAATGTGTTTAGAAGAAAATGTCTGAATTCACTTTACACAGTCTTTAAGATGAATAATAAACTTGAACTTAAGCTGCACACTGTTGGACATCCTATAGCTTAGCTGTAAGACCAAGAATGCCCCTTATTTTGTATTATTATATTATAATGAATATCAGAATTAAACTTGTATTTGTTATACTGTCACACTAATGCTAGGACTACAGTCGCTGTAATACAAGAATAATGTTGCTCCATTATTTCCACGTCTTACACATTGCTGAATCTGCATCTGTGACTGTTAGCTTTAGCCTCAGCCTTGTTGGTAAATGGTATATTGCAGCATTTAATAGCTTTTTGTCCAAAGCACTTTACACGGTTTTGCCGCTCATTCATCCATTTATACACACACACACACACACACTCACACACACACACACACACACACACACACACTCACACTCACACTCACACATTTAGTGACAGCAAGCTACCGTGCAAGGTGCTATGTTGCCAAAGGACGCTTTGACATGCAGACAGGAGGAGTTGGGGATTAAACTGCCAACACTGTGATAAGTCGACAACCTGCTTTACTTTCTGAATCACAGCTGCCACTACATGAATTTTAGCTTCATATCATGTATGTGGCATCAGGTGTGTACGTAAGACACTTTATTGGCTTCTGGTTTGAAAACAAGCCAGTTTTTAAATATTACATTACTCAGCCAGAGGAGGTTGAGTTTTTAACCAGTTTATGAAGATTATTAAGATTTAGTGAAGCTGGATTTTGTCTTCTTCTGTATGACATCCAGGAGTATTTGTACTTTGTTTCTGTACTTCAGTAGATTTTCCAGGTATCTGTACTTTACTTTTTACTTTTACTCCCTACATTTAAACTCAAATATCTGTACTTTCTACTCCAGGGGTGTCAAACTCATTTTCATTCAAATTTGATCTCCTGTGGGCCGGACCAATAAAACGATGGAAGGAAGGAAGGAAGCAAGGATGGAAAGACGGGAAAAGTGATAGGAAGGAAAGACAAAAGGAAGGAAGGAAGGAAGGAAGGAAAAGCTATTAGGAAGGAAAGGAAGAAAGCAAGGAAGGAAGGAAGGAAAGAAAGGAAAATAAGATGAAGGAAATATGGAAGGAAGGAAGGATGGAGGAAAGGAAACAGAAGGAAAGAAGGAAAGAAAGCAAAGAAGCAAGGAAGGAAAGGAAGAAAGGAAAAGAAGACAAGAAAGGAAGCAAGGAAGGAAAGGAAGGAAGGAAGGAAAGGAAGAAAGGAAAAGAAGATGAAGGAAAGATGGAAGGAAGGAAGGATGGAGGGAAGGAAACAGAAGGAACAAAGACAAGAAAGCAAAGAAGCAAGGAAGGAAGGAAGGAAAGGAAGAAAGGAAAAGAAAATGAAGGAAAGGTGGAAGGAAGGAAGGTAGGATGGAAGGAAACAAAGAAGGAAAGAAGTAAGGAGGAAGGAAAGAAAGAAGGACGGATGACAGGAGGGTATAGGAAGGAAAAGAAGACAGAAAGGAAAGGGAAAGTGGGCCGGATTGGATGCCTTGGCGGGCCGGTTCTGGCCCACGGGCCGCATGTTTGACATCGTTACTTTCAAGCTCGGTGACATAAAAAGAAGACATGACCAATCTCAAGTACGAGTTTTACTTGAGTAGAAGAGTTGAATCAGTACTTCTACTTTTAGTCTTTTTCTACACTAGTATCTGTTCTGCTACTTAACCCTTAAACAGGCAGGAGTGGAAAATTAGATGTAAAAAATCCTTATTAGTTATGTCATTTGCACCTGAAGGAAGGAAAGGAGGGAAAGGAGGGAAGAAGTAAGGAAAGGAGGGAGGAAGGAAGGGAAGGAAGGGAGGAGGAAGGAGGGAAGAAGGAAGGAAAGGAGGGAGGAAGGAATGAAGGGAGGAAGGAAGGGAGGGAGGGAGGGAGGGAGGAAAGGAGGGAAGGAAGGGAGGGAGGGAGGAAAGGAGGGAAGAAGGAAGGGAAGGAAGGGAGGAAGGAGGGAAGAAGTAAGGAAAGGAGGGAGGAAGAAAGGGAAGGGAAGGAAGGAAGGAAAGGAGGGAGGAAGGAAGGAAGGAAGGTAGGAAGGAAAGGAGGGAAGAAGTAAGGAAAGAAGGAAGGAAGGAAGGAAAGGAGGGAAGAAGGAAGGGAGGAAGGAAGGAAGGTAGGAAGGAAAGGAGGGAAGAAGGAAGGAAAGGAGGGAGGAAGGGAAGGGAAGGAAAGGAGGAAGAAGGAAGGAAGGAAAGGAGGGAAGAAGGAAGGGAGAAAGGAAGGAAGGATAGAAGAAAGGAGGGAGGAAGGAAGGGAGGAAGGAAAGGAGGGAGGAAGGAAGGAAGGTAGGAAGGAAAGGAGGGAAGAAGGAAGGAAAGGAGGGAGGAAGAAGGAAGGAAGTAAGGGAGGAAAGAAGGAACAGTCAAAATAGAGGGGGTCAATTTGTCTGTATCTCCTGGTGCACGTTGTCTGTTTAAGGGTTAAGTACAAATTGAAAGTGAATGCTTTAGCCACCTCTGCCGTGGAGGCTAAATCTGAGTACACGGGCAGTTCAGGAGGTAGAGTCGGTAATCCACTTATCAGAAGATCAGCGGTTCAATTCCCGGCTCGTCCAGTCCACTCGTAGAAGTGTCCTTGGGCAAGATACTGAACCACAAATTGCTCCTAACGGCCGTTCCATCAGCGTGTGTGTGTGTGTGTGTGTGTGTGTGTGTGTGTGTGTGTGTGTGTGTGTGTGTGTGTGTGTGTGTGTGTGTGTGTGTGTGTGTGTGTGTGTGTGTGTGTGTGTGTGTGTGTGTGTGTGTGTGTGTGTGTGTGTGTGTTTGTGTGTGTGTGTGTGTAAACAGGTGAGTGTGACTTCGCTCTGAGTGGCCGAAAGACTAGAAAAGTGCTATGTAAGTGCAGTCCATTTACCGCGTGCTGTGTTTGTCATGGGATGAATGTAGAGCTTGACAAGTGTAGCGACGTAGGAGGAGACGGAGCATAGTAAAGAGAAAAACCTATAATTGCATGTGTGCTTGCATTGCATTTGTAAAGCATAAATACACTTTGTATCAGCCATGAAACAATAGTCAATGATGGATTTTTCTGCTGAGCCTTCAGCTTTTTTTATTTAACTGTGCAGCAAACATCAATATGACTCACTCTGCTGTTGTAGCTACTGAATCACACACCTTAGTGCACCTTTATGAAGTCGTCTGTAATGGACTACAGTAGATTGGACCAATATATTTCATGGATATTTAACCCTCTTGTTACTGTTTGCACATCAGATTAAAACAAAGCTCAGTGTGGATCTTAGACTGTATGAGTTTATAGGTATTTGCTGTAATGTTGCTGTAACTGCATTCATTATATAACTTTCATTATATGGCTTAATGTATGCTACAGTTATCTCCAATCCTGTTACTCACCTGCTCACACTGAACAGGGATCAATATCTTTTATGTGTCAGTGACAAATAAGGGCTGGCAAGATGAGCAAATCAAAAAATTGTCTTAAAAGCAGCATCAGGGTTTTTAAAATTAACATTTTGTACTTTTATTGGTTTTATGCCATTTGAAAATGATGTAAGACTGAATGCTCCCAAAAATGTCAAATGGTGTAACCACAAAAGAATGATAAATATTAAATATTTTATCCACCTACAGTGTATTTAAGTGGATTTATACTAATAATAACTTCATTTAAAAAGATGTAAATGTTTCCTGATCTCCATGGTTACCCAGATTAAATGTAATATTTAGAACAATTGTATTCCATTAGCTTTATTTAATATAAAAAGTTATAATGTAAGATCATGCCAAACTAGTTGATATGGTGTTTTATTGAGAATTTAGTGTTTTTAAGCAAGTTGAATTATTTGGTACAAAGATTTTATGGTTACTATCCCGAACCTTAACCCTACACTTAGACATTTTTGCCTTAATCCTCTAATATATTCTCTCAAAATGGATTAAAAGCAGAAATTTGATGCTGGGTCCACACAAAAAGGATGTGTGCAAGTTATTCATGCATTTATTTTCAAATTCTAACCCCTTTAAATTTGACTAAACCACATGGACACAAAAAACGTCATTTACCCAGATACATGTAAACTGTAAAATAACATACTATAGATGGACAAAACCCAGAATACACATTTACTGAGAAACAGCTGTAGCATTGAAACACACTTGTTAAGAAGGAACAGTAGTAAAGCAAACATGTTGTGCTGGAGAGCATCATAAAAAAAAAAAGACGTGATAAAAATAATGATAAGAACATCTAGCAAGACATGAAATGTGCCGAGCACACAGCGAAGTGTCCTGCAGGAGGAATCTGGGGATCTGAGAGTTGAGTATGTGTGAAGGTCGAAGCATCATGTGTGACATCTTCTTCACACCCGGTTGGCTTTCAACTGAACTGTAGTAAAAAAAAACAAAAATAAAAAGTTTAAAAATGGAGGGGAAAAAACACTTCATAACTTCTCAGACAGTTTATGAAGGAAACATTAAAATAAAAAAAAGCTTTTCTGACAAATTTCTGTTGCAAATCATTCGGTGCTGCAGCTGCGAGTGGAGTTTGACAACCTGGATGAAGACATTGCTGCACACAGCTGCCGGCGTCTGAAACGCCTGCTGGCCCGCAGCAATTAACTGGAGCATTGTGGACATGTGTCTCTGTGAACTGAACGCAGACTGGAGGAGAATAATAGCAAATTGCACATCAAAACATCCAATCAATCCGGCGCTAGATGCAGGTGTACTGAACAGAGAAGATGGCAGAAGGGCTTGTGCTGAGGTTGCTGACGGCAGAGAAAACAGAAAACAGAAAACAGGATATATCTGCAGAAAGAAAGTGTGAGAACGAGTCTTGTAGCAGCTGATGACATAATCATTTCCCCCATGTTTTAATGTTATAAGTTGATAACGTAATAATTTAGCCTGTTTTTTTAATGTAATAAGCCGATAAAGTAATAATAGCCGATAAAGTAATAATTTTGCCAGTTTTTTAATTAATAAGCAGATAACGTAATATTGGCCAATAGCGTAATAATTGTGTCCGATTTTTAAAATGTAATAAGCCAGGAACATAATAATTTTGCCCATTTTTTAATATAATGAGTCGATAACGTAATCATTTTACCAGTTTTTTAATTAATAAGAAGAGAACATAATAACGGCCGGCAACGTAATAATTTTGCCAGTTCTTTAATGTAATAAGCCGATAGCATAATAATTTGCCAATAACGTAATTAAATTCCTGATGCAATAACGTAAAACTTTTTGCCAATAACGTTGTAAGTTACGTTACTAGTTATTACGTCATTGGTTATTACTAGGCTTTACGCCAATCTGATCGGCTATATCGGATCGGCCGATATTTTGCATTTTATGTAATTTGTGAGATCAGCTGTAATGTCTTAATTCACCGATCCGATCAATGTCGTCATGTTGAAACTTTTTGCAGATGCTCCCGTTGCATAGATTGCAGATGGCTTGTGTTTTATCTGTCTCATTTACTCTGAAGAAGTTCCACACCACCCACATGTTTGTTTGAATCCGACAGTTAGTTTTGAGCCCTGTAACAATGTGACGGACAATAAAGTTTTTTGAATCTTGAATCATGAGCTGTCGGATTCAATCAAACATGTGGGTGTTGTGGGCAGACAGAAAAAACACAAGCTATTTAATAATCTGTGCAACACTAAAGAACCTCGTTGGGAAGCATCTGCAAAATGTTTCAACACCACAAATGTACCTGGATAGGGAACATGAGGAGGAGGATGCCGAGTTTAACCCTTAAACAGGCAGGAATGGAAAATGAGATGTAAAAAACATAATTTGATGTTACTAATTATGTCATTTGCACCTAAAGTAAAATATTTCCACTCATATTTTTAATATATTTTGGATTTTATGAGTAGTGTCTCCACCAGGATGTGTTGCCCTTATTAAGGCATACAATGGTGATAATGGTAAAACACTTAAATGTGTTATTTAACATAGAAAAGTGATATATTCTGCTCATTAATACTAGTTTCTAAACTGATTTTTATAATTTTATAACTACCACAAGCTTCAATTCTACCAATATAAGGCACATATACATTTAAACAACCACCTTAACCAATCATGCTCCTTAAAGAGTCTGTATCTCCTGTTTAAGGGTTAAGAAACGGAGCGTGGACAAAGAAGACGTGATCGGATCGGTGATCGCTTTATTTAAACTCACTGATCGGTGATCGGCCCCAAATATCCTGATCCTGTAAAGCCTAGTTATTACAAAAAAAATCCTTTACAAATGTAATAACTGGAGCTGATAACATTATAATACACTAATATAACTTTGTTTAAGTTTTATTTATTGGATATTAAGTTTCACACTTCCATTGTACTATGTCTTTGGCAAACAGTTATTACGTTATCGACTTATTACATTTAAAAAACAGGGCAAAATTATGACGTTATCAGCTGCTACAACCTACAACCTACAGATGGACTCATTATAGTATGAAAAGCACAGGTGTAATTAAGAATAAAGGTTTAGTTTTAATGTTGGATGCTCCTTCTTTTTGTTAAGTTTGGCTGGCCCATCAATGTTTGTTGGTTACTTTCTTAATAAATTGGTTCATTTCTTTTGCAAATCTTACAACCCTACTTTATTATGTATGTTTCCTCTCTGGGAGCTCTAACAGTGTGCTCATACCAGACTTTAAAACAGTGAAGTCTGGCTGGTCCTCAGTGTACTGCCTTGTGTGCAAAGTCTCGCTAACGAGGACTTACACAGGTGGTTGACATTTATCTGGTTAAGTGCAGAGCTACATATTAAAGAAGTAAATCACATAAATCTAAAATATGCTTCACATTCTGGTATTTCAGGGACAATGTCTACCCAATTAGACTTAATGTCTTTACATCGGCCAGCTTTTGGGTTTAAAAACTACAAAATCAATCAGCCCCCCAACATTTCTTCTGTTTGGAGACTAAAGAAAAAAATGTTGTTTAAGGTGGAGGACACTAACTTTCTTATTCTTGGAAGGATTTCATGAGCTTGTTGGAGATTAAAACTTTTGTCTCAGACCATGATGGAGATTGTGATTATTTTTAAGGGCATATCAAGCTTTTTTCTTTTTCTTTTCTACAGTAATGGATATCTATGTTAAACCTTTCTAAAACTTTGGGTGAATGTATGATAAAACCATAGACTGTATGAAAGAAATGGACGTAACATCCGTGACGTCACCCATTGGTTTGTGGACTGCTGCTCGGAAGCCAATAGTTTCGAATCTAGGGCAGCGCCATCTTGAAAATTTCAGGTGCATGCTGGGAAAAATGCAGCCTTTAAAAAGCAGGAAAAGTCACTCCATATCATAATATTACTGTCAGACTTTTATGTTGTATTGTAACTTCCTGTTTTATTTTGAAAGTCTAGTCTTCCCCTGTGTTGTCAGTTTTACTTCCCCTCTTTGTTCTTTTTCCCGCCTTAGTTGATTACCTATTTGTTTCACCTGTGTCTTGCCTCCCTGTGTATATAACCCCGCCCCACCATGCCTTCGTTACACAGTGTGCTCAGATTTTCTGCCTGCTCCTTGTCTGTTTTGGATGCCTGATTCCTGCTAGCCTTTTTGTGTATGACCACCTGCCTCCTCTTGGATTAAAGAACTTGCCTTACTGGACTTTGTACCTCTGCCTTGCTTCCCCTTCTTGCAACTGGGTCCACACTCACCAGCCTTTCACTTTCTTCAATTACGATATTCAAATTTAAGACGATACCTATAATATTGATTTATTGCCCAGCCTTAGTTCCTAGCTTGCTCGGTGGTGTCTGCTTTACAAAGAACTACTCTCCTGAGACTGAATAGATGATTGCTTATATTAGCCACAGTCACTGTAGATCCAACACTACACATCTCTCTGTGTTAAATCTCAGCATTTTAGAGCTTCAGTTTCCATCTCCGCCTCCACAGCTTTGAGTTCGCTGCAGGACGGCATGCAGTCCCGCTACATTCATGCTTCAGAGACAAGCTACCCTCGCTTCTTGAGGCTACTTCACACATGTAATAAGGAGCAGGAATCCCAAGCTTCATCATGCTGTGTCCTTGTTATACGAACTCAGTGGAAGATTTCTGAAATAAGAGGACTGTGATCTCGAATTCTTCACCTCTGATGAATCGAGATGAGAAGCTGCCCTTCAGTGAAAAGCTCTCCAGGTAGAGAAATGTGGTAAAATCCCCCCTTTTTTTTTCTTTCACAAACTCAAATGCTAATCAGCGGTGAAGTGAGCTGCTCAGATTGTACAGTGAAGATGGGGAAAGGAGAACGACAACATTTCTTTACCGCTGAGCAGAAAAGAAAAGGATAATCACACTCTGCAGTGTCTTCTGTGTGGAGATGCTGTGAAGAGATAAACACAGCCTCCCTAAGGGAAGGTAGGCAGACAAAGACGGATTTGCCTTATCTTCTTAAACAGCAACATATGTGACAGCTTGATTTAAGAAGTCCTGAGATAATTAAGACCTCAGCCTGATGTCAGCTCCTTTCCTCTGACAGGGCATAATTAAAGGGCAGATCCACCTCAAATCCTGAATATTCATACTTGATCAGCCCTTTAAGCCACCGTAGCAAAAGATACAACTGTGCTTTAAGTTATTTGGAGTGTCTTTTCAAATCTGATCTGACACACTATGTCAAAATAATGACAGTGAATCAGAACTGTAGTCAGACAAAAGAGATTACTACAGGGATTTAGTGTACTAGTGTTTTCAGATGACAGGCATGAATAGTTGAAGAATTTTTTAATGTTGCTTTTTCACAGTGTCGATGATTGCTTTTTTGATAGTTATCCATGACCATTTTTCTTCTTTTGGCTCATAATTTAGTTATTACTTCACAAGTCAGTGTACATGGCAATCTTGGTTTTGATTTGAGCTGTTTTTGGGGAAAAGTGCCCGGGACATAGTGAGCTTTAAAAGGCTGTTTGAGGAGGTTTTTGAGGCCATTGAAAAATGTCACAATATATTTAATAATAAAATAATTTGGGATGATCACAACCTCTTTCAACCACCATTAAAATCCATGGAAGCTGAGTGTTTGATACTAAAAAGACAGATTTTGGGACGGAGTATAAATTTAACAGCCATTTAGCGCTCCCTGAGTAGTCTTCCAATATCATACAACATACTAATACTGATATCAGTTTAATAAAGTGTATTTATAAAGCTCCTCTTTTGAGAGAAACCAGTGTTGACTGTTGGTAAAAAAGACAGGATGACCCGTTTCCTCCACCTCAACCTCCACCCTCAATTTTTTTTTTTTTTTTTATATCAGTTCATATTTAATATTGCTTTTTCACAGTGTAGATGATTGCTTTTTGATAGTTATCCATGACCATTTTCTTCTATTGGCTCATAGGTTTTTGAGACTTTTTTTTGGACCATTGAAAGCTATCACAATATATTTAATAATAAAAGAATTTGAGATGATCACAACCTCTTCCAACAACCATTAAAATCCTTGGAAGCTGAGTGTTTGATGCTAATAAGACAGATTTTGGGAAGGAGTATAACTCCCTGAATAGTCCAATTTCATACAACATACTAATACTAAAATCAGTATAATATTAATAATACTACCAATAAAATGTATTTATAAAGCTTCTCTTTTGAGAGAAACCAGTGTTGACTGCTGGTAAAAAGACAGGTTTCCTCTACTTCAACCTCCACCCTCAATTTTCTTTTTTTTTGATATCAGTGTCCACCATTGCTGCTTAAAGGCGACTTTCATTACACTCATGGTCACAAAAGGTCACTTGTTAGTAAAACATGACATGATGTGACACAAGTGTTTGAACAAATGGTCAGCGCTGTCATTTTCCCAGTGCTCACAGACTTATGTTAAGTCAATCTCTGTCAAATTCCCTTTCAGACTTTTTTCAACCTGGCTAAACCAGAAAATTGCCATTTCTTCTTCAGGAAACTGGGAAATTCAAAGCTATTGAATATCGGCTAAAAAAGCTCAATCATCGGCACCTTCGAGTGAGAGTTAGTGGATATCGGCCTTCAAAAATCGAGACTGGTTGAATCCAAAGTGTCACTACAGTGCAGATCAATTAAGTCAAAAGGTCTTTGGTGTGTGCTGAGCTGATGAGCAGAGGGAAGGCTGAAAGTCTGATGGGGTCAATGTGATAACTAAAGCAAAGCTCACATCACCCAGACGATCCGAAGCCTAGTGAATATTCATTAAATCCTCGACAATAAGAGAGAATTTAATCTGCCAATTTAATTATGAGGCCAGCGCAGAGGAAGGCTTTGGTCTAGATTCTGTTTCTCCGGAGATTCGCCCTCTATCCCCGACTCCCACGATGAGGAAGAGACGCAGAGGAGAGAGCAGCCATTTGACCAGCAATGAAGGGAGACCTGGCCTCGCTACCGCTACTGCCGCCACCACACACACACACACAGGAGGAATAATGAGTGAAGGATGAGATGAGAAAGAATCTAACTCTACTGCACTGTGGCCATTACTCCTCTGCATGGCCCTATTATGCTGAGAAAACAAGCAATATCCCCCCCCCACACACCACAAATTAGGACACCAGAGAAACAGGGAGTTATTGGGGATGGGAAATGATATTCCTGAGCGGGATGCTGTAGTGTTAGTAATGGCTTTCATATGTGGACTGAGTGATTCTACGATAAGAAGAGGCGAGGCTGGCTCCCGAGGCGGGCCAAGAGGGACCGAAATAAAGAGACGTCTCTGATTTGAGAGTATGTAAACATATGTAACACACAAATTAGGCTGCAGCAGTCTGTCTTGTTAAAGTCTCCTGCGGATAAATGCAACATCTCAAACAAGAGGCGAGAGTATGTGTGTTAAATGAGACAGTGTCAGCGCAAGGCAAAGGTCTTTAAATGCATCTCTACCACAGACAAACACATTGTTAGCGCTAATTAGTTCAAAATATAAGTTTTAATTGTTAAACCTGCACAACAGGGCAACTTAAACAGGGAGTATGTGCTCATCTTATGTTAGACAACAAGTAACCATGGCAACAGCAATACATTTTTATCTCGTGTGGATGTTTAAACTCACCTAAGGTCAAGCTATACTCAACGTGATAGCCAAAACATGCTCATAAAGTGCTTTAGTCTCAGTGGGAAACTTCACATTATATTCACATTGCACAAAACTGTACTTAAGAAGTTAGTTGTTGTGTTTTTGTTTGTTTGTTTGTTTGTTTGAGTCTGACCATTTTAGCCTATTTTTAAAACCCTACTGCTTCAGACAGCTGTGTACAGTTTGATACTGAAGGGTACAAGAAGGAGAAGTATCTGGATAAGAAAGAATTCAATTCAATTCTCCAGTGCCTCCAAAGACTAGAGAAATAGCAGGTACTACTCTTTTTAGGCATGACTAAAGCCATAATCATTTCATTTGTAGAGCGCTTCAGCCGCACCATAAAAGTAAACATATAATTCCTAAGACGAGCGTCCAAGGTGGGAACATTGCTGTGTACAACCCTAACCCTAACCCTCACAGCAACTGACTGGCACTCGTCCATCTAGGGAGCTTCAACAAGATTCACAGTGCATCATTCCAGTATATGCCACCCGAAGTTTGTTAATTTTAGCCTTACTGTAACTGCACCACAAGGCGGCAGTATACAGTGAAGTACAATAGTTACTTATATGGGCATGAGGCGGAGCCATGGGCGGAGCAGGGAGGTTGCTATGGTTGCGAGGGCTGGATCTCGAGGACATTGGGCAATCAACCTGTTCAATCAGGACGTAGCCACACCCTAATGCATACCCTGCTTTATCATCAAATATAAAATCAGGGAGGCCAAAATGTCCCAAATGAACATCATACTGCATTGAAGAAGGCTTTAAACTAGCGATTGAGACCATAAACACATTTTGAAAACGTTTACTGAGGTTAGAAATCAAGTGAGAAGTTGGTGAATTCTCCATTGACTTGTATAGAGACGGTCGCCCCCTGGTGGCCTTTTGATAGAATGCAGTTTCTAAGTTACTTCCACGTTGGCCTCATTTCAGAAGCTTCCCGCCTGGTGTAAATACAAGAAGTCCAGTATGATCACATTCTTAAAGTGGACATATAATATCTTTGCATGATATATATAGTTAAGAAAAACTCTATCTATCTTACACTGGCCCTTTATGCAGCCCCTCAGTTCTGTCTACCTGTGGTAATTACTTGGACTGGAGTTGGCTAAAAAGGTCTAACACAGAATTGAATCATGATCATTTTAATCCTTAATGCAGTCAAACCAGTCCTGGTACATTTTGACCTGGGAGGATAAAAGTTGCAGTGGTTGACAGGAAGACAAGAGGAGGGTTAGTAAGTATATGCATGACAGGATTGGTAAGATTCCTCATGATTTTTATGCCCTGAATGTTACAAACTTTCAACCAGTAGAGATCAAACCACTTCCTGTCAGTATAAACTCAAGCTGTGCTGACAAACCTTATTTAAATCTAAAGGACTTTATTTTACATTCAAATGAAGAATATGAACTTAATCCACAAGTTTCCAAAGATACCAAACATATCAGGGTGAATTTTGGAGAAATGTGCATAAAATGTAAGATGTGGAGTCTTGGGTTTAAATATTCCAGTCAGTGTAAACATTGTATAGCTTCAAGGAAAAGCTGCAACAGACTGATACAGAATATATACATGATAGTGTCACATATTGGGACTGTTTTTTAAAAGCTACTTTTGGTGGAGGAAATTGGAAAACTGTACATTAAGAGTTTAAAAGTGAAGGTTTTGTAAGTTTCAGGCGACTATTAATGCATCAGTTCTCCTTATTCTGTATCGTGAGGTTTCTTATTTAACTCATTCATTGTGCTCCTTGTTCATTAACCTTTGTGTCGTCCTCCTGGGTCAAATTGACCCCGTCTGTTTTGACTGTTCCTTCCTTCCTTCCTCTTTTCCTTCCTCTTTTCCTTCCATCTTCCTCTCTCCTTTCCTCCCTTCCTGCCTTCCCTCCTTTCCTTCCTTCTTCCTTCCTTTTCCCCCTTTCCTTCCTTCCTTCCTTCCTTCTTTCCTCCCTTTCCTTCCTTCCTTCCTTCTTTCCTCCCTTTCTTAATTCTTCCTGCCTCCCTTCCTCCCTCCCTCCCTCCTTTCCTCCCTCCCTCCCTCCTTTCCTTCTTCCTACCTCCTTTCCTTCCTTCTTCCTTCCTTTCTCTCCCCTCCCTCCCTCCCTCCTTTCCTTCCTCCCTCCCTCCTTTCATTCCTTCTTCCTTCCTCCCTCCCTCCTTCCTTTCCCTCCTGTCCTTGCTTCCTCCCCCTTTCCTTCCTTCTTCCTTCCTCCCTCCTTTCCTTCATCTTCCTCTCTCCTTTCTTCCTCCTTCCTTTCCCTCCTGTCCTTCCTTCCTTCCTTCCTTCCATCTTCCTCCCTCCTTTCCCTCCTGTCCTCCCCCCCCCTTCCTTCCTTCACTAGACAACAGCAGGAGGGTTAATGACATTCAAATTTCATACATACAAACAAAGTGCCAACAGAACACAAAACATCCAGTGCAAAATGTCACAAGAATGAACGTGTAGCACTACAAATGAAGATAGAATCAAATATAAAAGGATCTCACTCCTCTTTAGCAGCTGTTAAATGTTAATAATGATTCAGCATGAGTCATTACCTCAACACCAGTCAGATATTTGAGTGTTACACAAGTACACAGGGGGATCCTCGATGCTGAAATTCTTCCTTTTTCTTATGTTTTTTATTTTAATGCTTGAATGCGTCTGCAATGCGTCTGTATGTCTGTCATATTCAACCTCCAGGGCACATCCAGGCTTCCTGCGCTTTGAGACAGCTCTGTGATTACACTGGACAGGCAATACTCTGCGTGCGCTGAGCTGTTGATTGTGAGAGGCGAAGAAGAGCAGATCTGTAGCGGAGGTGATTTACCTCAGTTGTCTGCCTCTGTGGATTTCTCTGGAAGTTGTTCTTTCACTCACTCAGTCTGGGCTTTGTGCTCTGCAGGAGCCCAATCAGTGATTTTAATCGACCTATACAGCTAAAAAGGACACAGCATAATATTGTGTTCATGCTGTTATGACACCGACAGCAACACCTGGGAAATGTTTTTAACACAACAGGAAAGCTGGAAAGAGTGAAGTTTGTTCTGATCAAGTGAATGCAAATGATTGATTATACAGAGTTTTATAAATGATTGCTGAAGGTGGTGAGAAAAAAACCATCAAGCTTGTATCAAAGGCAGCGAAGGTGAAAACAGTTAAAGAGCTTTGCTGCTAATTTGTCCATGTGGTCGCTCACGGTACTGCAACAACAAACGTTTTCCCAAAAAAAGACTGTTGACAGGACGTCGCAAACCTGCAAACAAGGCCAAATATTACTCTTTGTTTTAGGAATTTTACATTTTTAGAACTAGAAAGTCTAAAAGTGATATTTAACACTTTTCATCACCCTAAAACGGCCTGTTTCAGACAGAGGCTGAACTGAGGGGCTGCATAAAAGGCCAGTATAAGATAAAAAATTTGTTTTTTGAAGTGTAAAGATATTACAGTAGAGCTCCAGATTTTAAATATAGATCTGGAAATGTGCATGATATGTTCTTTTTAAATTTAGATTACAAAAAGTGGGGAGTGCTTTGTAGCCGAGTGGTTGGAGCACATGCAACATACCCGCAATGTTGAGTCTGGCAAGAGGCCTTTGTTGGATGTCGTACCCATCTCTCTCTTTTCCCTTGTTTCCTGTCAGCCTCTATACCACTGACTATCTACCAATATAATAACAAAACATAATAACATAGCATGATATACAGTAAATACTCTGTGCATATTGGAGAAGCAGCCCTTTTTCATTTGTTCATTTAAAAAAAAAGAAAGATGGTCATTTGAGTTTAGGCACTGCACAGTTGACAAAATTTAGGAAAGATTCCTGGTAAATTTGACAGCATGAAGCAAAGGGCCAGTAATAAAGTGTAGTAACAATAGTACCATGTAAATAAGCTGTGGAGCGCTCCAGATGTAGAATATTAACATGTATATCAGATTATATAAGATTATTATAAGTACTCTACTAGTTGGGTAGACCATAGTTGGATTGGATCCAACTTTTCAAGATACATTTTTGGCTGATTATTTACTTTTTCAAAGTATATTCTTTTTGGGGCTTTTTTGCCTTTAATGGACAGGTTAGTAGAGATAGACAGGAAATAGGAGGCAGAGAGGGGGGCAATGACACGCAGGATAGGACCGCTTGGTGCGGGATTCGAACCGGGGTCGCCTGCAGCAAGGACTACAGCCTCAACACATGTGGCGGGCGCTCCTCCCCCTAAACTCCGCCGATTATTTACTTTTTTGACATATTAATTGATATGGAAATGATCATTAATTTTACCCCTTAAAAACCAACATCACCTCTCCAAGAGTTAATGCTGCTAATTTGGGTAAAACCAGAATTTACTGGTAATTTCACGTAAGCGTCAGGAAATGAGAATAGACTGTGCTCTCAGGTGCGTCTCACTCAAAAAGGTGAGAAGAGTCAAAATAATTCAACCTAATCCTTCTGCTGTTTGTGCGAGAGGCTCACAGTGTTGCATGAAGAGATGCTGAATGAGTATTTCAGCTCATTTAAAGTCTTTACCAAATCTCAGCGGGGCAGCGGAGGAGATAACGAGTAAAAAAAAAAAAAAAAGTTCAAATCCCAAATGCGTCAAAACTCTGAGCAAATGAGCGTGAAACTGCTTCACTCCTATTGTGTCTCCGAGCTGTCGTCTGTTAATGTATTTACTACTGAAGGTGGTACAGTGGAAGATTTAGACAACCACCAGTCCACTGCTGTGACATCAAATTTAAAGATCTTATCCGGGGTTACTCACACAGTCGTATAAATAGAGCAGCTGCAAGCTATGTAGGCCTGCTGGAGGGAAATTAATGTCTCTGCTCGGACAAGCTCAGGCCCCCAGGTGTCTCCCCTCACAGTGGAAAAGGCTGGAAATAATTCATAATAGAAGAAACTGTATTAGATGTACAGTTGCTAGGATTTTTAACGCTGCTACAGTCCAGATTAAGAAAAGTAACATGATGTCCTGCTGTGCCTGCCCACCGTCTCCGGGGGATTACACAGGGTCAATCTCTCCCCACTGTTATTTTGACTCAATTGTTGCAGCAGGAGTCGGATTTTGTCACCTAAAGACGATCATGTCAGGGAGCAGCAGATGAGAGATGAACTACCTCATCTGGAAGTCCACATCATTGCTCTCTCTTGCTCCTCGGTCCAGAGTCCAGTATCCATCTCATTGTTTTCTGCTGTGTGGTGAGTGTGTGTGTGTGTGTGTGTGTGTGTGATACTTTCCTTCAGGGATAGTGAGTCCTGCTGTATCGAGAAGGAGAAGAAGAAAGAAAGAAAGAAAACAACAACTACTTGAGTGTAGCAGAAATAAAAGGGGGTCCACGATTCGATTTGGATTATGAAGCAGATGAGGCAATGAGCCAGAACGATCATATTTACTCCGCAGGCTGAGCAGGGAGGAAGGATTTTAATCAAATGCAATGAAACTGTTTTTTTCTTTTTGTCTTTTTTTTTTTTTTAAAAAGGCCTCTGGTCAAAAAAGAAGAACAAATATTTAGAAAACTGAACAAAAACAGCCCACATATGGAATTTCAATACTGTGGTGTAGTCAGCATTAAAACTGCACTTTGCATCCATAAGAATAAAAAAGTATGAACAGTTATCGTTTTTAAATTGTTTTGAAAACTTGAGCTCCTTGCATGGAAATACACATAAAAATGTTATAATCTAATATATAATATACGTAAATACAGTTTCGAGTTGAGTCTTCTTGTGTTAAAACTTTGTGTATTGAGAAATTACATCTGTAAACTTGAAACTACAACACAATGGACTCTGGCATCAGTTTATTGTGTACTTTGAATTATTATTACTGCCAATATGCTTGGATAAAGACAATATTGAGGTAATGAAACACAGTGAAATGCAGTCGCTGTTATTTTAAGTTAAATGCAGTGTTTTGCTAGAGTTTTTTTTATGTAGGCTGTGTCCGAAATCACTCCATTACATTTACCCTTTACCGTTTCATCTAAGTGTCCGAATGCTGAATGTGTAATTAAGATAAGATAAGATATTCCTTTATTAGTCCCACAGTGAGGAAATTTACCTTATTACAGTCAGTTGTCCAGGTTGGGGTGTGTGTGTGTGTGTGTGTGTGTGTGTGTGTGTGTGTGTGTGTGTGTGTGTGTGTGGTTTACTGGGAGCAGTACTGGTTGTACATTATTATTTCCACTATATAGAGACCCTTAAATATTACACCATGGAGTGAAACAAAGTAGAGTCCATGGCAAGGACTCTTTACTTTCTGGTAATAATCCCACAATGCAATGATCCACATTTTAAAGAAGTAATCGTCATGTGACTCTATAGCTGATGGTCACGCCACAAAATGCCTGTTTCAGCTTGTAGAACCTGATAATGTAATAATTCCCCAATAATGTAATAAAAATACCTCATAACTCAATTAAAAATGTAATAATGTTATTACAATATTGGGAATTTATTACATTATTATGTTCTGCAAAAATAAGGTAACCCAATAATGTAATTATGTATTACATCATCAACAAATGCACTTATTACATTATCAGGCTCTACAAGGCTGAACTGAAGGGCCAGTATAAGATAAATAAGGAGTTTTTAAAGCTATAAATCATGCAAAAATATTTCAGTAGAGCCACAGATTATAAATAAATGTAAACCTGGAAGTTGTCCCCTTAGAACAGAAACAGATCCCCTGTAAGTCTGAATGTCTTGAAGGAAGTACATGGAGTTTTTTAGAGTTCCTGATTTTGCTGGAGGGCTCTCAGTAGAGATATTGGATACTGCAGTTGTGATAAGCAACCGCCCTCGAGCTACGAGCCCCGCAGCTGAAAGTCCCCTGCCTGCCTGTCAGTGACGGGGACCAAACTCGAGTTCAGGTTGTCTGGTTGTCTGGACCTTTAAGCCATCCTGCACCACCAGGTATTAGATTAGAGTCAAATCAACACATTAATAAACAGCTCTGAAGTTATGATGGATGTATATACTGTAACTGATGTCAAATGGTGCAAATACCTCTAAAAGAAAAGAAAAAAGAAAAACACCCTGTCGCTCTGCAGCAGTAAAAGTTTTCCAATTGTATAGTAAATGTAAACCAAGGACACAGCCAGGGATTTATGGAAAGGCTGAGATTATATCACCACGCTGCACGATGATAATAAGCCTCCACCAATTCATCACCACAGCAGGAACTCCTTACCTCAGCTAAAGTCTCCATTCATTTCTCCTGAATAGAAACAGTCTCACATCCCGTTTTTTTCCCCCTCTCTGATTCTTCCTCGTGATAAATGAAAACTTCCCCCGGCTCAGAAACAATTGGCTTCCTCGTGGATTTGTATGTCTTTTCATTGAGTGTTTGACTGGCTTCATTCATTTGTACTGTAAGCTGCCATTTCTCATTCAGCAAGCACAAACAGCAACCTAGGCTGTTTGTATTCATTTAATAATAATAAAATAAAAAAAAGTCATCTGAATGCTGTTATCAAGGATTTGTCTTCTCGCCTATGTGTTTCTTTTTTTATTTTATTATTGAGTCGGGTGTAGAGAGCACAGAGCTCAGCTTGTTCTTTTCAGATTTAACAGTGAAAGGTGAAGCTGGAAGGTCGACTTTAGAAAATAAACAACCCCTCTATAATTTCTCAACAATGATGGAGCATTTTCTTGCAGGACAATACTGTAACAGGATCATTTATTGTTACATCCTGGCTCAACAGAGGGGCAAAGAAGAGGAGATGTGGTATTTAAATGGATGCTTGACAGACAGAAAAGATACAGTCACAGCATTTTTGGCAGTGAGACTACAGGAAATCATGTATTTGATTGTTTTGTACCTACAGAAATGTTGCAGTATGAGCAGAAATGTTTAAAGTCACTTTAATCAATGTATTTTTATTTAAAAAATCAATCAAATTACAATGTGTAACATGTAGTTAGTCGTGACTCGTGATGAACCTACAAAGACGGAGCTTTATAGTTGAGTTTCAGCTCATTGTTTAGCTGTCCGGCTGCAACTTTACTGTTTTGTTTCACTCTCAAAAAGTTGTAAAAAGCCTGTAACTGTAAGCTAGCTGCTCAGCACCAATTAGCAAAGAGACACAGTTAGCTGCAGACTAGCTGGTGATCATAGTGGAGCATTTAGCATCTTAAAGCCTGTGTAAAGTAAGAATAAATATGTGTTTTGAGTTTGACATACCACAGAAAAGTGTGTTGTTAACCACCCTGCCAAATTTGAATGATTAAAAAAAATCGCCAAATATATTAAATTAGGCTTCAAAGTTGTGTAAAAAGCAGTCTCTTTCTCTGCTACCAAACGCTGTGGGCGTGGCCGCCGAGTCAGCTGAAGCCCCGCCCCCTACCAAGTGCCACCTGTCAATCAAAGTCACCACCTCTACCTGAAACATAGACGCTATTTCTGAGAGCTTTCTGCGGCTAACTCGGCTGCTAGCTTGGCGGCTAGCTCGGCAGCTAACTCAGCTAACTGACTAACTAACAGTAGACGTGTGTGCTGAATGTATTTATACCGCTACAGCAGCAGGGGTGAGTTTATGCCAGTAACGTAGCAATGATTTTCAGACCTGCCTACTAAATCCTGAACACAGAAATCTTGATACTTGATGATTACTGTTGAGTTCACTTTTTATTTCCATTGAAAACAAATGGACAAGACAAATCATCTAATGCAGGAGGAACTTCCTGGTGCGCTCTCACCACTACACCGACACAATGTGCTTAATAAAGATAGCAGTGTAAGTCAAAAAGACAGATAAAGCATGCATACTGACCTTTCTGAGAATGCCATGTACTTTCTTTTCCATACTATACAACCTTATAAGCAGTATGTTGTATGGAATAAGGTAGGGCAGCTTTATTATATAGCACATTTCATACACAATGGCAACTCAATGTGCTTTACATAAAACAAACATTTGACATATACAAACTTATTATACATAATAAGGATTCACTGTATAGCACCCACAACTATACATTGAATAAATATGATGCAAACTGATGCACTGTGAGTGGAGTCCAATCTAAAATTGTTATATTAGAATAAATCCAAGATGAGGAATTATCATAGTTTGTATTATATTCTTCATATCAGAAGCTGACACACACATTTTTTAAGGAAAGGCCTTCATGTAGCAGCACTGTAGTGACAGTAAGTAGTTGTGATTTTCCTTGACTGTGGATGTGGGACAAAGGTAGCAGTGTGACAGATGAGTGTGTGTTAGCTCCCGCCCAGAGGAGCAGGAGGAGAAGGAGGACAGGTGGAGGAGAGCCGGGGATATTTTAGGACACTCCTTTCATGCCATTATTACTGTCATTTTGACGGTTAGGCATTCATTAGGCTTGTCCAGCCACTGCCCTGAACCCTTCCACAGTGGCAGTTAATATGTAATGTGATTTCCACTGTGTGAATATGATTATGCCGTGTGACAGACAGCGGAGGGCAGGATGCAAGGGCAGGTGCAGACAAACAGGGAGGAGGTCATGCATAATGAGGAGAAAAGAACCAGCCTCTCCTCTCGCCAAAGAGAACATCGATGCTGACAGGAACAAGATTTGAGCAGTTCAGGCAAAACAAAAAAAAAACACACACACACACATACAAAAAATACCCCAAAATGTCACAAGGAGCCGGCGACTGCATCAGAGAGAATCTGTATTTGTGTCCCAGAGCAGGAAAATGAAAACTACAGCAGGCTGTCCTGTCTGGTTTTAACTTTTCCTGACATGTAGTAGTGAATATACTGCAGTAACCTCTGTCTTGACTCAACTGCACACCAGTTTAATAGACTCCAGACTGAAAGACTGTGCAGATACCAGCAGTGTGAAGATGACAAAAACCTCAGAAACATATGTACATCACTGCTGCAACAACACTGATCTTTGAATAGACACAAAACATTTAGTTGTTATGGTAGTTCATGCATTTCTCATGTACACGTACAGACTTAACATGAGATTAAAGTTACATTTGGACTGGAATTATTTGTCTATATATGTGGGTTATTTTTCACCCACATCCCAGTGATACTTCCAGATGCAATTACCTACTGTTTTTCAGCAAACTTGCAGAACCTCCTGTAATTTAAATCCCATCTGGTGCAACATCCTTGTGTTTTAAAGTGGAGCTGCTTTGTCTTCTGCTGCATTTAATGAGCTCAGAGTGAAATTTAATATATGTGGAAAAAAACTGAAGAAAGCTGAAAATGTTTTTGCTAGTCAAGATAAATATATACAGTATGTTGGTGGTGTTTTCATTTATTTGGGAACAAATAAAACAAGGAGAGCAAGAACCGCAGGTAGATACCACTTTTCTCATTTAGCCAGACCTGCTGAATTTTTGTGTTAAATTACTGAGGAACACACAGTCAATATTTTATTCCTCTCCTCCCCCTGTAATGTTAATCCTGTGCAAATGGTGATAATTAATGTTCTTGCCTTTAAAAACTCACTAAAATCTGTTCAAATGCAAACAGCAAATTAACCAGCCGTCAGTAAATGTCACACAGCTTGGCAAAATAAGACAAATATTTGTAAAATGTTGTGTTGACTTTTAACAAACTGTCCTATTCTTAAAAGTTTTACTAATCAAACTGCAAACTACAGATTGTCCTGTTTATTCATCATTATTTTAAAAAAAAATCACTCCTGCTGTCTGTCTTAAATGATTATTTCAGCACATGTTATCATTAACCACCATGCACTGCACCATTAACTACAGTCATCGGCCTGCGTCATTGAGGACTTAAAATGCCAAATTTAAGATTTTTTGAGAGGTGCTGGAATCTGGACTCCTAATTTTGACAAAATTTGTTAGAAAGTTAGAAAAAAAAACAAGTCAAGAAATGACTCATAGCTAGATGTTAGTATTCATTTATATTGAATGGTTTCTTTATTGCTTGGCAGTGGCATGCACAGACTTCTTGAAGGGCAGGGGCGAAAAGAAAAAAAAGGGCACATACAGCACGTTCTCGCCACTGAAGAGGGCACTTTAGTGTGTGTTTTGCCAACCAGGAGGGCACCGTAGCACACATTTTGGCTCCCAAGAGGGCACCTTAGCACGCGTTTTGGCTCATCTTAGCACGCGTTTTGGCTCACCTTAGTAGTTTAGTGTGTTTTTCCAACCAGGACAGCACCTTAGCACGCGTTTTGGCTCCCAAGAGGGCACCTTAGCACGCGTTCTGGCTCCCAAGAGGGCACCTCAGCACGTGTTTTGGCTCCCACGAGGGCACCTTAGCACGCGTTTTGGCTCCCAAGACCTCAGCACGTGTTTTGGCTCCCAAGAGGGCACCTCAGCACGTGTTTTGGCTCCCAAGAGGGCACCTCAGCACGTGTTTTGGCTCCCAAGAGGGCACCTCAGCACGTGTTTTGGCTCCCAAGAGGGCACCTTAGCACGCGTTTTGGCTCCCAAGAGGGCACCTTAGCACGCGTTTTGGCTCCCAAGAGAGCACCTTAGCACGCATTCTGGCTCCCAAGAGGGCACCTCAGCACGCGTTTTGGCTCCCAAGAGGGCACCTTAGCACGCGTTCTGGCTCCCAAGAGGGCACCTCAGCACGCGTTTTGGCTCCCAAGAGGGCACCTTAGCACGTGTTTTGGCTCCCAAGAGGGCACCTTAGCACGCGTTCTGGCTCCCAAGAGGGCACCTCAGCACGCGTTTTGGCTCCCAAGAGGGCACCTTAGCACGCGTTTTGGCTCCCAAGAGGGCACCTTAGCACGCGTTTTGGCTCCGAAGAGGGCACCTTAGCACGCGTTCTAGCTCCTGAGAGGGCACCTTAGTTTTTCAACAATTGGGCCATGAGGGGGGCGACCGCCCCCTTGCCCCCCCCCTTTTGCACACCACTGTTACTTGGTATCATTATACAATATACATAACATTCATACAATTTAAGGTTGACGAATTGGCAACTAATATCTCAGATTTGCTTTGTGCCCATTGGCAGATGTTTCCTGTGGTTTAGGGAACAGATGACCTGTCAAAGCTTAGTAGGTGGGATTATTATATATCAACTGAGCTACATTCATAGAAAATATGCTGCAGAAATGTGTGAATTGTTCCCACAGCCTTATGTACCCCCATTGCTAAGAAATTCTCCTCCCATCAAAATTAGGACCTTTATGAGTCCTCAGGCCTACATTCCCACATATAACAAGTTGTTTTTAATCTATGAAAATGTTTGAAAGACAGGTGAAATTCTTTATATCATTATTAAACATGGGGCTGAGGGAACATAGACAGGCTCCCAATTAGACTGACACAGCTGCTGTTAAAAAATCCACAGAAGTACAGAAATAACAAGTCTTAAATCGACATATTTGATCAATGTGACAACTGTTAAAGTAAACCGCTCCAAGCAACAGCAACAGCTTTCTCTGAGCCTCGCTGCAGAGTTTTCAGCTGCTGCAGCACTCTTAACTTCACAAAACAAAAAGTCTGCTACTTTACTTTTTGGTTACTCAACTCACTTTATGTGTTGGATGTTGGAGAGGGGGGGAGAGGGGGAGGGGGGGGGAAACACAGTCCGTGGTGAGAGCACAGTAATCCTTTGTTAGGAGATTAGCGGCGAACACGTCACCTCGGTGTTCTGCCATTTTCTAAATTACTCTAATCATACCAAAGTGAGGCGCCGCACTTTTTTTTAGCGCGTTCATTTGTCGATTTGTCATTATGACGTAGCCTGCACCTCTGATCCAATTTTACTGAAGCGTGGTGAAACAATCCCTCTGTCCATGGCAACCTAATGCTTTAATAATCACACTGATTGTGCTGAGGGATGCAGCGCAGTTCCATCTGAAATCAAGGTGCAGCAACCTGAGGAGGGCTGCATTATTCATGTGGGAACAACATGTTCACAGCTGCCTTGTTTTGTGCAGCCCGAGTCCTGCATTCGTACCCTGTCATCCTGACTCCGGTCCGAGCAGCAGAGCATTAAAGGAACCCCCGAATGTTCCCACATACTGTAAATCACACAGTGTTGAGAATGGAAACAGCTCGGGCAAAGTTGAGCAACTGTGGTGAACACTGAGGAAAATAAATCATTTATCACCTCTAACTGCACCGCTGAACCATGCCGTGGTGAAATAGAAGAGGTGGGCCCAGGAGTGCTTTGTCACCGAGTACAAAAACAACTCCAGTCTATCTGCGCCGGACTGATACGTAAAAAAAAAGGCGTTCGGCTGTGAGTCGCACCGTGAGTTGCAATTCAAATGAAGGTTATGAGTCAGGCGTGGGGATGGAGGTATGTGGGTGATGGAAGCGCTGCAGTACATGACCGAGCTGTCGATGTAATTCAAGGAAATGGTTGTAGGCTGGTCGCTCTGCTAACGGGGTAAAGTGACATTTTCTATTTTGGTTTATTATATTACTGCACCAACGTTTATTTATTTTATTTTTTTATCCCAGTTAATACATTTGTATCGTTGTCAGTGCTTCAATATGAAACCAAGGCTTTTGGATATACACACACAAACACACACACACAAGTATTAAGTTTGTATCCAAAACCTGATATATAACGTATTCCTCTACTATAGGTCTGCTCAACAGTTTGGTAGAGGTTATTTTGTGTCATGATATCTGCTCAAAAACTAAATTTATTTATCCCAAACTTTCTGGGCAATCTTTACCACTTGTATGAGGTATGTAATGCACAAAAAAGACCATCAGATTGTGTTATGGTTGCTATAGTTACAGGTTGTTCTATGGTTGCTATAGATACAGGTTGTGCTAGTTTAAAAAAGAAGAATAACACAAATCACTGCTGACATCAGAGATCCTGCTGGAGACATTTTTGAAATTGAGTTTCATTTTTTAAAATCTTGTACATGAACAGAATGAGTCTCTAACATGTTTTTGAACAAATTAGGTCTGTAGAGGTCTGTAAAACATCAAATTTAGGGTCAGTGAGAAAAACAAAATCCATGTTTTATGTTGTCATGGCGTCAAAGAGGGGGGAAAAGCAAAGAAATAGCACTTTCTTGGTGTGTCCTACAAAGGGTTAAAAACACATTAGTGAGCCACACTGCTGAACTGAGTGACATGTTCCTTCATCATGAAGATTATAGTCATAGCAGTTTGTAAAGAAACGGCTCCAAAGACTAATATTAGTGACCATTTTCAGTCTCCAGAGAGCAGTTCTTTGTACAGCAGACGGCACTGAACAGTTCAGTTTATAGAGCTTTGTTAGCTTGTTATGCTACATACAGTATCACCACCTCTTGACTTTGTACTACATTGAACATTTCTCAAGGAACTTCAGTACAAAGTCAAAAACTTGTGATATGTAGCACAACAAGCTAGCACATGCTCAGTAGCATCTGCTTTACAAGGAACCACTCTCTGGAGAAAATGAGACAGCTGTTATTAGTCTTTGGAGCCATTTTTAAACAAACTAGTGTGCTCAAACTCCTCAAAATGAAAGGAACATGTCACCCAGAGCTCCTTGTTCATAGATCAATTCATTGTTAGTTTGTTTCTGCACATGAGATTTGCTGATAGTAACAAAATATAGAAAATCGCCAGCCATATGCTTAAATTCCCCTTGTGGCTGATGATATGAAAAGGAGCTTGAGTCCGCCCTGAAACTGAACATATCACACGTTTTTCATTCAACATTAAATTCACGTTCTCTGTAACCTCTCCTCGCTCTCTCTCGAAGGGAAAAAGTAAAGCGGAAAGTCAGCAGCTTCCTCGACGCAATCATTTCCCTTGGATATATCGGAGGGATCAGAAGGTGCAGCAGATTTATAGCTCCCTAGACTTGCGGTGACCAATCTGATTCAGCAGATAATTGCTGAGTATGAGCTGTTATCAACTGGACAACCAAGGTGCCTTGATTTATTACCCAGATTCTCAGGTTAACTTCATCAGGCGAGCTGTCAGAGAGAGAGAGAGAGAGAGAGAGAGAGAGAACAAGAAGAAGAAGAGAGAACAAGGTGGTGCAGTCAAGTTCTGCAGGAGCGGTGTAATAATATAACTGCTGGCATCGGAGGTTGTTCAGCTCTCAGTGGTTGTAAATAAAAAGCAATTAATTTGGTGGATTCGTGCCAAAATCCATGAGGAAAAAAAACGGTTACAGCATATCAAAAATTGAAATGAAGCCAAGTCTAAAAAGAAATTAAGTAAGTATATAAAAATGAAAATGATGAAGCAACATTAGTATCTGATTGGTGAACAATGTTAATAATTAACAGCATAATCAGTGGGGGGGGGTGTGAGTCGATGTTTTATTAAATCATCTTTATACTGTTTTGGTTTTGAAGCGTATCTTGTCGGCTTATTAAAAAAGGGTACAGCGTATATTTGGGAATAATTCAATACCAGGTAATTTAGCTGTAGCAATAAAACAACACCAACCAGATGCTTGAATCCATATCATTAACATTTTTTTTATTGCAGTTCTTGTTTGGGAGTTGTTGTTGGTTTATGTTGAATACTATTGGTTGCACCTACTAGTATTTTCTAACGAGTGGTACGAAGTCAGGAATGTAAAAGAACAAATATCTTTTTCAGGTGATCCAATGTTGAAGTTTTCTCAACATTTTTTTTTTCACCCAGTCTTCTTTTTTAAACAAATAGTATAGTAGTAGTTAACCCTCCTGTTGTCCTCGGGTCAAGGAAGGATGGGAGGAAGGAAGGAAGGAAGGAAAGGAGGAAAGAAGAAAGTGTGGAGAGAAGGAAGGAAGGAAGCAAGGAAGTAAGGAGAAAAGGAAGGGACAAAGGAAAGGAGGAAGGAAGGAAGGATTGAAAGGAATAAGGAGGGAAGGAAGGAAAAAAGGAAGGGAGTAAGGAGGGAGGGAGGGAAAGGAAGGAAGTAAGGAGAGAAGGAAAAAAGGAAGGAAGGAAGTAAGGAGAGAAGGAAGGGAGGAAGGAAGCGAGGAAGGAAGGAAAGGAGGAACCAAGGAAGTAAGGAGAGAAGGAAGGGACGAAGGAAAGGAGGAAGGAAGGAAGGATTGAAAGGAGTAAGGAGGGGAGGAAGGAAGGGAGTAAGGAGGGAGGGAGGGAAAGGAAGGAAGTAAGGAGAGAAGGAAGGGAGGGAGGAAAGGAGGAAGGAAGTGAGGAAACAAGTATGGAAGGAGGAGGGAGCAAAGAAAGAGGGAAGAAGGAAAGGAGGAAGAAAGGAAGGAAAGGAGGAAGGAAGCTAGGAAGGATGGAAGGAAGTGAGGAAAGAAATATGGAAGGAGGAGGAAGCAAAGAAAGAGGGAAGGAGGGGAAGAATGAAGGAACAATTAAAGAAAGAGGGAGGAAGGAAGGAAAGAAGAGATGGGGTCAATTTGACCCGGGAGGACGACAGCAGGTTTAATAGTGTATTTTCGAGAGGTTGAATCCTGCAAGCATGACTGCAAACATAACACAACTGAATAGTAGATTAACATTCTTTAATTAATCTTTAATTAATCTTAAAATTAATCTTAAGATTAATTTCATTTTAAATGTATATTTTGCAGATTTGAGAGACCGTGTCTATATAAAAACTCAACAACAACAACACCAACATGTATTTTCGCACCTTCTCCCAGAGCGTGGGTCCAGTTTCCGTGTGACTCAAAGTGTATATTTTTCCCAGCGAGAACAAAGGCTAAAGGCAGCTGATGTTGTGTAGGTGGAAATGACATCAACAGCCTTTTCAAGGACATCCCAAGGTAACCAAGGGAGCTCACACACACACACACACACACACACACACACACACACACACACACACACACACACACACACACACACACACACACACACTCCTCTGTACATCACTGCTCCATTTGCCATAGGCCACAACGGAGAGCTCTCTCACCATTATCTCTCTCCTTCCACTGTGACGACAGGCTCTTTAAAATGCCACCCACAAGGGCCAAAAGATGATTGCTGGAATGTGATTGGTTCTGCCAGGCAGGCCGGTTGCTATGGAGAAGCTAAGGTTTTTCACAAGGCTTGATTTTCATACGTCTCGAGGATGTAATGACGCCTGTATGGTAAGACTGGTAGGTGATTTGTCATATGTCTCTTAAATTAGAGGCAGATCAGATTAAAGTTTAATGGATTTTAATGATCGCTGTGAGGAAAATGGGTCACTTTGGCTGCAAATAGTCACAAAGAAAAACCCGGAGAGCAAACAGAAAGCTACCGTGTGTGCTTTTAACATTGAGTGTTGAAAATGGAGAAATTCTTCAAATGAAATCTCTAAAAAAAAAAAAAAAGGTTATAGATGACAAGCATGAAAAGGGAATCCAAAAATACTCTCAAAGCTTAACCAGATAAAGAAGAAATGGATGAACAATGCAAAAGTATAAAAGTGAAAGTATATCAAAAACATACTGAAAGCATATATTTAACCCTCCTGTCGTCCTCCCGGGTCAAATTGACCCCGTCTCTTTTGACTGTTCCTTCTTTTTTTCTTCCCTCTTTCTGTAATTTTTTCTTCCTTCTTCCCTTCCTTCCCTTTTTCTTTGCTCCTCACCTTCTATCCTTCCTTGCTTCCTCCCTCCCTCCTTACTCCTTTCTTTCCTTCCTTCCTTCCTCTTTTCGTCCTTACTCCTTTCCTTCCTTCCTTCCTTCCTTCCTCCTCTCCTAAATGCCTTCCTCTTTTTGTCCTTACTCCTTTCCTTTCCTTCCTTCCTTCCTTCCATTCCTCCCGTCCTTCTCTCCGAAATTCCTTCCTCTTTTCATCCTTACTTCTTTCTTTCTTTTTCTTTCTTTTTCTTTCTTTCTTTCTTTCTTTCTTTCTTTCTTTCTTTCTTTCTTTCTTTCTTTCTTTCTTTCTTTCTTCCTTCCTTCCTTCCTTCCTCCCTTCCTTCTCTCCTAAATTCCTTCCTCTTTTCCTCCTTACTCCTTCCCTTCCTTCCTTCTGTCCTTCCTTGACCTGAGGACAACAGGAGGGTTAAAGAACGTAATGCCAATTTAGAAATTAAAAATTGGAAACAATGAGACAGTTTAGGATTGTTTGTGCTGATGTCAACTTCATTTTTCATTCACTTTAAGACAACACCATCTGCATGGGTCCAAAATACCAAAATACTCTCTAGGATTTACTTTTAATTTCTTTTTTTTATATACTGTGAAAAAAAAAAAAGCTAGAACATCATTAAGTGTTTTTTTTTTCTTTCTCAGTGATCAGATGGTGTCTGGCAACAGCTGGAGTTAGCTGGCGATAAAAAGCACTTGTCATGATTTTGCTGGCTTTCCATCTGCTTAGCTCCAAAAATGTGCATCCCATTACTGGCCAACTTTCCATCATGTTTAATAAAATGTGTGGCTGAAGTCTTTGTTGTATAAAAACAAGCAAACAGACAAAACAAAGAGAAAAAAAAAAATAGAAAAAAAACAATTCAAAGTAACAGTACCTGGTTTACATGGAGCCTTTTTATCCCACTAATAATGTGAATAAGACTCCAGTCAGTGTCATTTAACACCTTAATCACAACTGGCTCATCTTAAGATAAATCGGATTTTACTCAAAAGTGGTGATTTAAACCTTTGCTATCACCAGAGATTAAAGGATTATTCATCTTTTTTTTTTTTTTTTGTCAAATATCTATTTACACTCTGCAAGATGTTCTCTTTCTCCGTCTGGAGTTCTTTCTCATCCTTCTGACTGCTGCTGCTGCTTCTTTCCTGAGTTAAGAGATAGTTTTTAGGAGATAAATACAATTCTTACCTCTTGTTCAATAACCCCAGCAGTATATTACAATAAAGAATAGATTATTTCAGATACAAAAGAGAGGAAGTTAAACAGTAAAAAGTGCCAAGTGCCTGAAGCAGGTACATCATTTTTAGTGCTTCTGCAAACAGTTTCATGGGAAATGCCAATAGGATTGATTACATTTCAGTTTAATTCTTTAAAAAAGAAAAAAGAAAAAAAGAGGGAGAAATCAAGTTGTGGATTTCAGAGCAGCAGATTTGACATGATATGTGAAAGTTGTGAAAAAGAAAACTTGAGGCTGGACTCATGGACTTGTCTCCTGTGGCACTTGACTGCAAAATCACACAACTTATTTACTGTATTTAATTTCTAGTCTTATTTTTAGGTTTCTTATATTGTACCATAATAAAATGTCATGGTTTTGTCACAG
Organism: Scomber japonicus; assembly: GCF_027409825.1. Taxonomy (NCBI): domain Eukaryota; kingdom Metazoa; phylum Chordata; class Actinopteri; order Scombriformes; family Scombridae; genus Scomber; species Scomber japonicus. Next base: position 26,338,797 of record NC_070595.1, read on the forward strand.
GCTGGCTCTAAGTCCCTCTACCAGTCCACCAGAGGACCTTTGGTATGTTTACCAGTTAGTCTATTCTCTGTGTCTCTTCCTGTTGGACCTCACTGACTTGAGACTTAAAAGCAAAAAAGCTGCAAAATCAAACACTGAAATCACACAACTTATTTACTGTACTTAATTTTTAGTCCTATTTTTATACGTTTCTCATATTGTACCATAATAAAATGTCATGGTTTTGTCACAGGCTGGCTCTAAGTCCCTCTACCAGTCCATCAGAGGACCTTTGGTTTGTTTAGACTGGGCTCAATGGGAGAAGACTTATTTGAGTTGCGTCTTTAAAAGATTATTGCATTATAATTATTTTAGTTGCCTTTACTAGTTCATCTGTTCTCTGTGTCTCTTCCTGGTGTTTTGCCTCTGCCTCCCAGTCTGTCTCAGTGTGTGTGTGTGTGTGTGTGTGTGTGTGTGTGTGTGTGTGTGTGTGTGTGTGTGTGTGTGTGTGTGTGTGTGTGGACACGTCTGTCCTTTGTCTGTCACTTCCCGTCCTTTGCTCATCTACACACCTGCTGTGTTTGACCCTCGTCAGCCCTTCCCTGCTCCCAGTGTTTCCCTCAGCCAATCACATGCTCTCTCGTTCTCAGTTCGGTCACCTGTCCCTGATTCCCTCATTAGTTCAGTTTGTGTTTTAACCCTGGTTTTCAGTTCGGACATGTTGGATCCTGTTGTTTGGTCTTGTTCTGTTTCTGGTTTGTTCTGCCAGCTTTGCTCTGTCTGCAGACAAGTGTATATAAAGATAATTATTCCATTTCTGTGAGTGATGTCCATCTGCTCCGCTCCACCTAACTCCAAACTTTGGAGACTTCATCCTTAAAATCTGCATCATATCAAGTATTTTGTCATTGAGTCCCACCGTAAAAGCATAATACTCTTAAAACAAGTAAAACAATCACTTGCAGTAAGAATATTTTAACCCATTTCCAATGCAAATTAATTTATTTGAGTGTGTATCTCAAAATAAGAAAGCATGAAGCTGCACAAGAAAAACATTTTAGAAGAATTAAACTTGATTGTTGACTTGGCATGCAAGTTTTTGGCGGTTTTTGTGTGTCTTGATAAAGTGAAAAACTTCATCAAAAACTTGACAACAATTAAAGACATTTATAATAAAAAAAGGATATTTTTGTTCGTGGTGCAACAGCAGCAGTTTCAAAACCAGCCCATGATCTCTAGTGAAGGAAAACAAAGGATAAGAAAGATAGAAAACACAAAAGACAGATATCTCCCCTCTTCAGATGACAGAAGATGCAGACAAACAATGTACAATTCAGGGGAAGAAGTTAACTGTGAGTCCTAAGATGCATCTCTGCTTTCTGTGTTCCTATGTTCATGTCTAGTGATCGGGTGGTGATACCAGGCAGCGGTGGGTTTGGGTGTTTTGATAAATTGGGCTGCTTGGAGGATGTACACAGAGGCTGAATCTACAGGGAAACAAACAGCTCTGCAAGGAAAATGTTAAATCTGTGCCTCGGTAACTGTGAGCATTCAGAGACCTGAAACTTGCCTCAATTCCCAAAGGACTCAAAGGCAGCTCGGAAAGGTTCAGATTTCCTGTGGAGTGTACAAACAGAGTTATTCAGGCATGTTAACACTGACCTTGGCCTTGTTACCAACATTGTAGGCACTGTAATGAAGTATGACTGTGCTGTATCAAAACTACCTTCGATATATGGGACTCATTTATCTTAAGAAACTAAACTCCGGCTCTCACCGCACCTTGTAAAATCCATTATACTTGTTGATTATCTACTAATTAGAGAGTAAATGTTGCCTAAGACACTGAGGCGGTAAATACGGACAGCGGTGCCATGCATGTGGAATTGATTTCCTGCTCTCAATTTCCAACGGATAACAGTGAAGATGAATTATTCAGAAAGTCCACACCTCTCAATGGATGGCTGACCTTTAGCTGTGCTTGTTAGCACCTGACTGATAAACTCTGAGCTTTTCGACAGGCCCAGAAAAAAAAATAATCACAGGATGAGAGATGAAATATGAGATTATTTCTGAGGTGCGATTGTTGTTGTCTGCGTACATTTGTTTTGGCAGCTTGTGGAAAACTCAATTTGCCATGAAAATATGCGTCACATTACATCTGGCTGATAGTAAACTCATTACTCAGATGCAAATTGAGGCAAATGAAATTAAGATCCAGACCGGCAGAGTATTTTCACAAATGAAACGGTGCCATCGTTTGGACACTGATCTCAGTCAGAGAAACTTGTCTTCCTGAAGTGTGTGTGTTCCTATAACTTAAAGACTCATTTCAAACCCTATCTGTAAAAACAAAGGCAGCACTTATATTGCACCCATTTGTGCTTTTTTAAATTGAAGAGGCTTGTTATTTCATCCCATAAAATCCTTGGCCATGTCCACATAGATTTTTATTGTTCAATAGTTCCTGTGTTACAGCTTTTTCTGACACTGTGCAGTGCAGAAAAATGCTAGTGTGTCTCTCTAGATAGCCTGGATTGCAGCAGTCCCACCATCAATCTGAAAGAGAATAAAACATTTGCCCACTACTCACCGTTCCCTTTCCAAGTATAATTCCCAGACTGCTGTATGTATAAATTTCAATGGCACCATCCTCCGTTCATGCATTTTTGAGAAGAGGAAAAGGATCCAAAGGCCAGTGATCCTTTGATCGTTCGGTGGTTTGTTTGTTTGTTTGTTTTTGCTTTTCTAAAGCCACGATTCTCTATTTTTCCCTCTTAAGTCTGAATTGATAAACCATCTGCTCCCATGACAGTTCAGAGCAGAGTGTCATCAACTGCAATGTGCAGATCCTCGCAGATGCTGCTGTCAGACTGCCAGCCGGAGAGCCAGAGACATGTCCTACTGCAGACTGTGTGTATGTTTACCAGAAAACACTTTCTGGCATCTTGTGAGTGGCTACACAACCCCAACAAACACAGCCCTGCTCACCTCTTTAAGTACCCTTTTTATCTTCTTTAAAAGGTAATTTGTAAGAATAATTGTGTTTGCTGACTTAAAGGATATGGCTTCTATTTTCCTATTTTATCTTTTCTTTCTATAGTCAACAAATCTCAAGTGCAGAACCAGACGGACAATGAACTCATCCTACTTACAAGTATTGTGTGTTTATCCAAACTCTCATATCTTATCTTATTCCACTGTGTGCGGTAGACCTTCGTTATTGTCCTAAAACTATTTAAAACATGTTAATGAGACACATTGTTGAACAAGATGACATGTTCCTTTATTCCCAAAGAGAGTGGTTATAGTAGCTTGTTTAGAAGCAGTAACCTGACGTGCCAGATGGTTTGTTCATCTGAGAAGTTGTCCTTGGAAATTGTTTGGAAAAGGACAGGCACTTTAAAAAAATACTTTGCAGTGATTGGATGAGTCATTGGTCTGTTACCGTCTTATCTTGCGAAGGTAGCTGGATATTCTTAAACTGAATGGTCCAAAATCATCAGTGGTAAAGACACAATTGCACAACTTGAAAACTGACATGATGGTTTCTTCTGTAATCTCATGAAACCAGCAACAGTGATACGATCTGTAACCCTCAGGAGAGTAGTTCTGTGTAAGGCAGACACCACTGAGCATTGTTAGCTTGTTGTGCTATATACAACACAACCTCCTGACTCCTGTACTACATTTTACATTTCTCAAAGAATATCAGTGCAAAGACAGGAGTTTGTGATACGAAGCACAACAAGCTAGTGAAGCTGTACATGGAACTTCAGTGGCGTCTAATGATACACAGAACTACTCTCTGGTGACTGAAAATGATCACTGTTATTAGTCTTTGGAGCCGTTTCTAAGCAAACTAATGTGACTAAACTCTTGATTATGATGGGATATGTTACCCAGTGCAGCAGTATGGCTCATTGGAGTGTTTTTATTAGGTTTTGGATGATAACGGAGGTCTAAGGCACAGTGGAATAAGCTATATCATATATATATTTGTCATTGGACGTAACTTTTGTTAACAGCAACCATATCCTTTTTTTAGAGGTTATTTTGCCCCTGATATAATTAAAATATAACATTACCATGAAATATAACCACATAATTTATCCTTTATCAATCAGTCTTCATTTATATAGCGCCAAATCACAACAAAGTCATCTCAAGGCACTTTACACATAGAGCAGGTTATAAACCGAACTCTTTTAGGTTTTCATTTTAAAGAAACAACAACATTCCCACATGAGCAAGAACTTGGCGACAGTGGCAAGAAAAAACTCCCTTTTAACAGGAAGAAACCTCAGGCAGAACCAGGCTCAAAGTGGGCGGCCATCTGCCTCGACCGGTTGGGGTAGAGAGGAGAGAGAGGAAGGATATAGGAGACTGTGAAGTGACTAAAAAGCAACTTCTACTAATTCTGGTATAATTTATTATAACTTGAGTTTTACTTTCATTAAAAGCCAAGTGCATGTTTTGTATTGTTTATAATAACTGCTGAGATCTTGAAATGTTGATGACATCACAAAACATAGGTCCAACGAGAGGTAAGAAACTCAAGCGGTCAAGAAAACCCAAGATTTTAAGAAAAGTATAGTTTCTGTATTTTTGTTTTCAGGACAAGATCAACGAAATGGTTATTTTATTATCTCGAAGATCCAGTAAAGGTTGTCAGGATTGTTTATCGGTTGCTTGATGTTTATTTAGTTTGACTGAAGCTCCTGTCTCTATGCTGTCAGTTCATTATGTAACGGTGCGCAGAACGATGTCACGCAGACTCAATCTGCTCCTCCGCAGTTAATGAAGATTTTCTGCAAAATGCAAAAATATCACTTGAGGTTAATAATTGCTACACAGCATTTTCTGCTGCCATCTTGTACAAGGAGATTCTCATTATCCAATTTAAACACTAACACAATACAAAAATGCACAAAAATAAAAGATTACACCACCTCTAAAACTCTTTCGAGGATAACACATCTCACCTATTCCCATACAATTATATTTTTAAAAAGCATAAAATCATATTTCTTAGTAACAAGTCATACAAAATGCTAATATGAGGGCTCATTATCCAGGCTACCGCTCCACCCTCCTACAGTACTACTAACTCACATTAGCTGCTAACTGGCTTAACTATACACAGCTAATACAGTCGCTAATAAACACTTACAGAACCTAATGCAGCGCAACAGAAGTGAAAATGGTAAACATGCTCCTCGGCATAACAGCTATAAATCCTTCTCCTCACTTTCAAAGCTCTTTATGGTCAGGCTCCATTATATCTTAAAGAGCTTATAGTACCTTATGCATGAAGGCCTACTTGTGGTTCCTAGTATCTCTACAAGTAGAATGGATCCATCTTACAGATTCGGTCCGGGGGGCAGACCACACTCTCTACATTTAAGAGTAGGCTTAAAACTTTCCTTTTTGATAAAGCTTATAGTTAGGGCTCTTAGAGCTCTTAGCTTATGCTGCTATAGGCTTAGACTGCCGGGGGACTCCCATGATGCAGTGAGCTCCTCTCTCCTCCTCCCTCTCTCTCTCTCTCTATCCATCCATCTATATCCATTAACATTCATGTACTATTAATGTATTCAATAAGCTAAACTTCTTCCCCCTCGTCTCACAGGTAATCTGGGCCTGTAGACGTCCGGATGACAGATTCCAGTCCCGGACCTTCTAGCTTCATTGTTGATTTTCATTGTGCTTCTCTCTCTTCTATCCTTCCTTTCTCTTCTCCCAACCCCAACCGGTCGAGGCAGATGTTCTCCCACTCTGAGTCTGGTAGTGAGGTCTCTTCCTGTTAAAAGGGAGTTTTTTTCTCGCCACTGTTGCTCATGTGGGAATGTTGGGTCTCTTTAAAGTTAAAACCTGAAGAGTTCGGTTTAGAACCTGCTCTATGTGTAAAGTGCCTTGAGATGACTTTGTTGTGATTTGGCGCTATACAAATAAAGATTGATTAATTGGTTCATTGACCCGCAAAAAGGTTAGGGTTACAAAAATATCACTTTAGGTTAATTAACGCTACACTGCGTTTTAATTCTTATTATCTGACTCGCTTATACGCCACTTCCCTGTGACTCTCTCTTTACATACACTGCTCACTTAGCAGCACTGACACCTACTGGCAATTTATTGGTATTGCTGCCTAATGACTGCGCCTTAAATTCTAACTGCTATGAACACTTCTTTCCCTTTAAACACATAAAAGACATAGGAAACTTTTTTTTTTAAACTCTTGACTTAAATTACATTCAAGAAATTATTCAATTCAATAACCTACACATGATTTTAGTTTATTTGTTTTGTACCACGGTTACACAGACTGGCAAACTGTGGAATAGATTTTCAATAAAAACATCCATATTTTAATACTTTGTGCAGCCCTCTCTTTGGTTTGTAAAATGTATTTTCAGACGAGTTTTCAAAGCCTTGTGTGCAAACTGCAAAACTGCAGCCTATAGACATACCTTTTATAAAATATTCTATGAAGCATATATGGACTCTCTGGCTGTTACGTTCACTCAGTTGTGATGAAAGTGGAACGCACAAAGACATAAGACAGTAATCCAAAAAAAAGGAGCCCTCAGCACTCTCTCTTGTAGTGCAAATTATGTTTTTTTTTGAACTGCTGTTGAGCTGCAACATGTTTGTTTGAGTTGACAAATCCCTGTTTTTGGAGAAAAAGAGTAACATGTTTCTGCATGCTGAGGGCTGTAGCATTAGAGTGAAGGTGGCAGCTGTATTCTGGGTTAACTCAGAGCATGTAAAACACAATAGCCGAACAGGGAAATCTCCATTTGTTCCATTATTCAACTGCCTTCCTTTCAAATTTGGCTTATGTATGATTGAACAGGGCTTAATTTTAGATTGGATTTTCTGACAAGAGTACTTGCTATTTTTAAGCCCCAACTTCTTTGTCAGACTAAAGGCATCTATGACATGGGGACAGCTGGCGAATGACATGGTTAATATGCACTCAGCACGGTCAACCTTAAGCGGACCTGGCATTGACTAATGCTGCAAGACAAAAAGATCAATTCAACCCTCGGCATGTGTAAATATTCATGTCAATATAGTGAAATACACTGATGGGTTAGGGTTAACTGTAATACATACTGTAGCATGCCGGGAAATTACAGTGTCTCACTTCACATGGGTATTGATCATCGCCCGAATCCTGAATTTATTAAAGAACTCTCTGAAGTGCAGAGGTAAAAAAAATAAACCATGCTAACCATTCATTTTATTATCATTACACACAAATAAATCTACTATTAGCCGATTTGTAATTTGACTTATCTTACTGATCCAGTGCATTACACACATATTGCAATTTCACATGCATTTTAATTTATATCTACAATATATAAGATGTTTTTTTAGCTTTTACATGAATGCAAACCCTCACATGTCAACCAAAGATTTGCATTTGGAAATACATTGATGAGAGATTTTCTTTTACTGCACTCTGACAAACATCAACCTCCATTTTAATAATAATAATAATAACTTTATTTGTGTAGCACCTTTCATACAATCAATGCAGCAAGTGCTTTACAACATAATAAATTACACACACACCAAGTGCTTCACATAAAAGGGACATAAAAGGAGCACAAAGCAATGTTAAAACAGAACCAAAAAATAAATAAAGAAAAACATTAATGTAGTATAAGATGGAAAGTAAAATAGCAATCATTTTAAAATAGTAAGAAATAAGAAATAAACATTTGTACTAGGGCTGTCAGCGTTAACGATTACATTAATGCAATCCATAACGCGTTAATTTTTTTAAATCGCATTTTAATGTTGCAAGCCTTTTTGTCCCTTCTACTCACCCGTAGACGGCTCCTCTAGCTGTAGCGCTATGCTTTGAAGTGGCCTCCTGCAGTAAACCTACCGCGCTGATGGAAAGTAAGAGAGCTACTGGACTTTTGAACGGCTTGTTTAACTTTAAAACACTTCCAGACGGTTCAGTTGACAAGTCAAAAGTAAAATGCAACCTGTGTCAAACGGAGTTTAACTACCACCGGAGTACGTGGAGTTTGAGTTAGCACCTCCACGCTAAACACCCAGGTGCAGCCAAGCCAGCCTCAGCTCCACCAAAGGACCATTTTGGAGTGTGGGAGTCGCAGCAGAGCCGTGTTCGATTCCCAGTTAAGACACTCTGGTAAGAAATGCTTTACATTATGGGCTTCAAACTGCCTTGAAATGTAAAATAACAGGATTTTAAACATGCAATTCAAAACACGATTAATCGCGATTAACTATGGTAATTCTGCGATTAATCTCAATTAAAAAAATTAATCGTTTGACAGCCCTAATTTGTACACAATATTTCTTCATTCAAAACAAAACACACACTCACAAAAAATAAAAATAAAAAATCCAAGAGTTAGTTACACTATTACCCTGCACAGTCCAGTTTCCCTTATCGGAGCAATATGTTATTAGATTGTCTGGTGCAAAGATGTTGATACTGTAGATCAGATTATACCTGTTTCTGTTCGCCGCAGATATAACATAGCAACACATCACACACAAAACAAGCTATTTGTAAGCATCAAAGGTCATCTTCTAATCAGACATCAGTGAATGCGATGGTGTTGAGTCACATGTCTTACCTTTTTTAATATGTGGAAGCATTTTTCCATCTTTTGAGAGATGTATAGTATAGTAGGCTGCATGAGAGACTGCCACGGCTCAGACACTGTAGACCAGGGGTGTCAAACATGCGGTCCGTGGGCCAGAACCGGCCCGCCGAGGGGTCCACTTCGGCCCACTTTCCTTCCCTGTCTTTTTTTTTTCTTCCTTCCTTCCATCTGTCCTTCCTTCCTTCTCTCCTTCCTTCCTTCCTTCCTTCCTTTCACCCATCCTTCCATCTTTCATTCCTTCCTTCCATCTGTCCTTCCTCCCTTCCTCCCCTCCTTCCTTCCATCTTTCCTCCCTGTCTTCTTTTCCAATCTTTCCTTTCTTCCTTCCTCACTTTTTATTCTTTCCTTCCTTCCACCTGTCCTTTCTTCCTTCTCCTTATCTTTCCTCCTCAACTTCCTTCCTTTCTGCGTTCCTTCTTTCCTTCCTTCCTTCCTTCCATCTTTTTAATGGTCCGGCCCACTCGAATGAAAATGAGTTTGACACCCCTGCTTTAGACTTTACAGCAAGCAGAAGTTAAAAGACAAAACCTTTAACTTGTATCGAGATTTGATCAAATCTCACTCCATTTTCTCGGACAGCATTTTGACCTTTTCGTCAGTTCCAAAAAAAAAAAAACAAGTGAACCCAGACTGAAAATTGATTTATAACTGTTTTTTTTCTTTCATTTTAAATACAACTGTAAGACCCATGGCTTTACAGGATTAAAGGTCTACTGAACATGGATGTTGTTTTGCCTCGTGGACACATTCAGTGAACCTTCGCAGCTGATGTGATGCAGTATTATAAAGCTCAGAGTGAAGGTCCGCTGTAACAAAGGTGTTTTTATTAAAAAACCTTGCTTTTCAAACAGAAAGGGCTGGAGATCTTGGACACTACTATCTCTCAGGAACTGTCCAAAATGTACTGGGAGCCTTTTTTCTCTCTTCTCTTGAATGTGTAATTTTCAGATATTGGTGTATAAATGTCAGATTTCAGAAAATGTCACCAATGTACGGAGATAAAATCTGTGTTTTTCCAATATAATAGTGCATCAAAGCAATATGAGGTAATGTGTTTTTCACTTGGGGGTTTGCAGAAAAAAGCAATAAACATTTATTGTATTTAAAGTTGTATTGTTAGCCAGTCAAAGTTGAATATACAAGTTGTGTTTTTTAGCTCTAGTTTGATCTCCAGAACAAGATCAGGTCATTTTAAATAGCTAAATGCTCCACTACCTTCATCTATCTGCTGTTTGGTGTTAGATCAGTAGCACAGAGTGGATTAATACTGAGTGATTATACTTTATTTTGGCTGAAAACTTCTCCAAAAACAGTCGAACCTAAACAGAATGCAGAGAGAGAAAGAGCTGAGTCACCAATAATTCTCATCACCATGAAATAATATTGATTGTGCAACTTTTAATATTCATACTAAACACACCTGGAAGGATTTTAACATCTGGTTTTCACACAGCTTTTCACGTAGCAGCTGAAGTTGATCAAATGATTTAATGTTAAAAATGTCTCACCGCTGTGAGGAACATGACAATGGGAAGGGTTTAAAAAAGTACAGCATATCAACCTGATGAAAGGAAATTGAAATCATGCATTTATTCCCAGAACTGAGGATCATAAGATCATTTATTTCAATAAGATTCAACTCTACAGCCTTTTCATAAAATGTCCTCTTATTGAGATTTAATTTCTCTTTATTAACCAAGGACCAAAAGACATTCATCTCAACTTTATACCATGGGAATAAGAATGAAAGTCTGTCCAAGTTTTATGCCCAGCTGGAAGCATATTCCAGTGTTTTATGGCTGGAGATGAAAAAGCAGACTGTGTGAAGGCAGTTTGCTGCTGAGGGATGTTTAAGTCTGAGTTTAGCTAAACGTTCATGAGCTGTTCTCTAGTCTGAGGAATATATCCAACATCATCATCATCTGTTTTCTCCATGTTTCCTAACCCTAACCCTGTTCTCCTAGTGTTTTTTATCAAACATACAGAGCAGAACATCTACTTGTCTTCACTGCTTTACGCTGAATGTGTTCATTTCTCTTGACACTTGACTTATTCATGATTCCCAGCTAAAGCAAAAAGAAAGAGAAAATGAGAACCCACTGTTCAATTCACTGTTCGACTCAGATCTGAGTTGAGCTCTGTCTACTGACAGCATTGTGAAACAGACTCTCCTCATTCAGTCCTGGGGTAAGACTGAGTTCAGCACATCTGTGTGCAGACAGGCTGCAAATCAAAGAGCTCTGAGACGACAAAATATTGAGCAAAGTTTTATAAGTCAGTATTAGTGTTACAGCTTGTCTGTTTTATCCCCTTTGGAGCCTTTCCAGCACCAATGACATACATGAGGAGGTCAAACCCACCTACTACCTGCTATGTGAGTCCAAAAATGTCCTTTATCACAGTCATATTCATATACACACACACATATATTTTGAAATGTCTTTTCAATTAGGAAAATTAGTCACAGGGTCATTGTAGAAATACTTAATTGCTGTTTTTATTTTGAATAAAATGTTCTTGTTAGGGAATTTTCCATCATCAATATGCACTGGGTCAAACTAGGCTTTGCGGTCATAGCAAGGCCTCACCAAATGATAGGTTTAAACACTGTCTCCCCTTGAGATAGTGGTAAGCAGTGAGTCTGCTCCTTTTGGGGAAACAAGAGGCATCCTGATAGTGTGGCTATAGCAGTCGAGGTCAGATATGTTTGACTGTTTTCCCTGAATGGGGTAGAGGCAACTGGAGTCAGAGGTTTGATATAGTGTTGGATGTAGGACAAAGGTCCTGAGTGAGGTCTAAGCAATGTTCTGTCTATAGACCTGGATCTGCCCATATTTGGGCATGGCTCAACCTTGGGCGTTATCCGCGTGGTTTAAAGTCTATCCCCGGAGGAGAGAAACTTCAGAATTGAAAGAAGCATCAGGGCATAATGTGTACTGATCAGTTCTTATTTCAGTAGTTTCAGCTGTATAAATGAAATTAAATGGACAGATAGAAACTCCGACTTCATAATAAACAGCAATATTTGAAAATAAAAAAACGGCAAAGACTTTTATAAGACCTTTTGTTGACTGAAATTACTTCAATTTATAGCTTTCCTTCTTTTCTCCTCCTCCTTCATCAATTTCTGTACGACCTCGATACCTAATGTTTGTTTGTGCAGTGTTATAAACCCATTGCACTATTTTTCCTATGTTTGTAGAAATGTGCTGTAGAAAACATAGTAAACACTGAGTTTGTATAAATATGATACCACAGGACATTAATCCTCAGGATTACACTGTCTGCTATGAAATGAAAAAGGTGACACAGGGATTAGAGTAGGGGAGCAAAAATACACCTGTACGACATTTATTTATCATTTTAGCATTCATAAAATCATTGTAGAAATGATTTAACTTCACATGTTGATTCTTGCTACATTAGTTTATCAGTGGGGAGCAAACTTCTTCATTAGTGATTACATCAGTTTTGCCTGAAAAAGGCTTAATTGCAAGAGAAGAAAACTAATAAAATATCCCAGTAGTGAAATTAAGCGCAGAATGTGTCTTCTCCTCACGATGAGCAGTTTTAATTCATCTACAGGATTTTATAAACAGCTAATTTGATTGAAATCATATTTGGCTAAATATTCCCATGTGGCTCCGATAACTATTTTTCTACCTCGATCAGACATTTTTTTGTGGTTGATTTTAATTAAATTGGCTCTAAACTGAACATCCTGTGCTCCATAGAGATTTTTCTATGACTTATATTTCTGCTACTTACTGTGTTGAACATAATTTTCCTTGAATTTGCTATTTGAAATGCATCTGCCAAATATCCCAGAACACACTTCAACTTACAGCAATGCAATGTTAGAAATTAAGCTGTTGTAATTGTCACCATAGGACTGTTAATATGTCACTTTATTAAGTTTTCTGATGTGAAAAAGTAACCACTGAGAATCCCAATAGTACAACTCAACTCAACTTTACTTATTATAGCACTTCAAAACAACCACAGCTGAAACAAAGTGCTGTACATAAATAGATAAAACAAGCCGGCAGCCGGTGGAGGGAAGGGAGGCCAGGATGGGAGTTATGTGCTCCTTCTTACGTTCTGCAGTTAAGAGGCGAGCAGCGATGGAGAACTGACTAACTCCAAAATAAAGTGCATTACAGTAACCCAGCTGAGATGTGATGAAGGCATGGATTACTTCACCTTTGCCAGCTGTCTAATCTGAAACAAGCTGGACTTCACTACAGCACTAATTTGCCGATCCAATTTAAAATCACTGTCCATCTTAAAACCCAAGTTTGAGACTGTTGGATTTAAATAATCTGTCAACGGACCCAAGTCAACAGGAAGGGGGGTTCTTTTTTTTTTTTTGTTCAAGGCCATCCAGGCTTTGATGTCTTCAAGATATGCCAGAAATGGTGTGAGGGAGAAAGCATTTTTCTTTTTCAGTGGCTCATATATCTGATTGTTGTCAGCATAAAAGTGGAAAGAGAAGCCATGCAAACTCCAGAGGTTAAAAAATGAAGCCAACGTGGAACTGCAGTTCCTTGAATGGCCACTTGAGATCGACTCCAAAAGTATTTTAACCCTTACATGCTGTTTTTTTTGTTTTGTTTTTACTTTCTGTAAAAACACACCTGCTGGTATATTTCTAACTTGTTGTAAAATGTGGAATAATTTGTTTTAGTGCATTGCTGTCTCCTAAAAATTAAGTTTGCATACAACTAATATACCACTATCAGGCCATCAGAGGAAGCACTTCACCTCCACAAAGTCAAGAAAGTAGATGTTGTAATGATATTAAGCATGGTGTGTTGCATTGGGAAGTGAGTTGCATTCAGATTTGAGCATCAGTGGGTCTTAACTTTTTCTGTAGTATGTGCAGTAAGCCTGTACTTTAGCTGTAAATTCTTGTAAATCTATGGTTGGATTCATACCACCGTAAATTTCATTTCTGACAGGAAGTACAGTCAGCCTGGAAACGTAGCAGTTAAAATGTATTCCAACACCAATCAATGATCACAGAACAAAACATCAAAGCATCAGAAACTTAAATAACAGCTCCTGCAGCAGAATGCACTCCTGTAGGTTCAGTTTGTTCCTATCAATTGTTGCTTTGCCAATACATCATTAAAAACATAACTTCCAGTGTAGCTTTGGAGCTATTTGGAGGTAATAGTGTGAAACAGAAACTGTACATTTATCACATTTTTGGAGAAACTGTGAAACATTGAATCATGACATCATCATTGTTTGCATACTTTCCAGCTCTATCAAAGAGTCTTCTATTTTTTCTGCAAGTGCACTTCTTGAAAGTCTCGCCTCAACCTTGACAGGCTGACATGTTCCCATGCTATCAGCACTTATTACACTCGATAAGAACATGTTTGATTCTCCCTGTTGTCTTAAACTATGAGGCGGCGTGCGGACATTGTGACAACAATGAGTTAATCACTGAGGGTAAATACACTCTGATATCTTTTAATCCCACCTGGCAAATCACCAAAAAGTGAAACAAGATGGGAAGCGTTCTCATTTTAGATAGTCATCTTCTCTCTATTCAAAGTAATCAAAGATTGTCACCCTCATTCTGCAGCCGTCGCCTGTCAAACACCTCCTCCACGCCCTCCACGCTGACACTGGCCCCCATTGAGAGCCAAAGATGGCCGATGAGATGGTGAGAGATGGGCGATGTTGAGCAGAGTGAGGCGGGAGGGGTAACATGTGTGCACTTTCAAAAGCACGACATTTGCTGTCTGGGAGATATTGTGTGTTTGTGTTTTTTTTTTGAGGAGTTTGTTGAACAGCCCCGTCAAAATTCTGTCTCCCCGGAGGACGCTCGGGTGCTGGCGTGTTGACAAGAGCAGCTGCCTCAGTCAACCCCGCGCGCTGATAAGAAGCAGCACATCTAAAGACTGAATAATGGCCTGCTGTCCTCACGCCTGCAGATCACTCCCATGCTCCGCGACAGCAGGGGACAGGCAATCAGCACTCAATCTCTGGGTATCGTGAAGAAAGGAAGAAAAAAAAAAGAAAATCAGAAAAAGGGGGATTGTGCAGACAGCAGGAGACAGAAGGATGATGTGTTTACATTGACATGTGCACAACTAGGAAACACTTGTCCACATATAGCAGTACATATATATACAGCTGTGGGGATTCTTCAGCTGTGAGATACTATCCTTTTCTCATAACTATTTATGAGTTAGGATACATGACCTCCACATGTGCATCTCCAGTGACTTCAGTCTGTGAGGTAAAGCTGCATGTTTCATCTTGTTGCACTTTAAATTCCACCTGATCCACTCCTATTGAAGCACACTACTCTTGGCAAAAAGGGAGTAAATCCCTTATCTCTGTCCTTCAAATGTCTTGTAAACAGGATTTGATGGACTAAAGCTCTCTGGTCCAGAAAGCAGAAGCGTGGTAAGCACTGATGAGCATCGTTCTTCCTGCTGCCCAGCTGTAGAACTTTTCTCTGAAACTCACTCTCTGCATCAACACACTCACCTACTGTCTGTCTGCAGAATTATCAGCAGATGACAGTTTTATAATTCAGCAGGGATGATGAGATTATGCCTCACAGTCTAAGTTACAGCTTGAGTGAAGATTGCATTCCAGTGTGTTTGTTTCTCAAGTGTCACATTAAGTTAGTTTTTATACTACTGTAGTTTTCTGCAGTGTAATGATTTTACACTGCAGGTCGTCATATCCAAAACTAATTTTGTGGAAGATATTATGTCAAGGCACCGATCTCTGATCATCAAGAGTTACAGTTGCAAATGACAAAAGTGCATTTTATACCTTATATTATTATTTTTTGTCACTATTATGCATCTGTAGGGCTGGATATCTGTACTCAATACCTATAATGTGTTGACCGAAATAAATCAATATCAAGTAGTATTGAAATCTGCAATCGATCCTTTTTGCACTCGGAGCTAGAAAATATGACTATTTGTATGGACTTGCTCACAGCCAGTCAATGCACGCTTCGATTTAATGCAATGCATTGGCCTACCACCACAGCAGCTTTTTCAACCCAAATCATTGTGCCTTAGTTGGTTCGAGATACTGTAGCTATGATATTTTTCTGCAGTTTGGCCTTGTAAAGAAAAGGTTAGCTATCCAACATGCTAAACAACTTGAGGCCATTGTAAGAAGAAGAAACAAGATGATAGTGATGAAGATAATAGAACTGGAGATAATGTCTTGGGATAACCTGAAGTCTGCAGTGTGAGCCTGACTGACTGCTATAAAAAAGTCACAGTAAGAAATATTTCGTTCGAGGTCTGCATCGGTGCAGCAGTAGTCTACCGGTCTTTGTTTCAGGGGCAGTTTATGAAAATGGACTGTTATGTCCTTTGCTTTAACACAGTAAAACTCATTTGTACATCCAGGAGCAATAGAATAATGTCCTCCCTTTTGTCTTCTTTAGTGCTGTGGCTTCCCAGTCTCCATCTTTTAATGTCCATACTGTTGTATCTGTGAAACTGAGCCAGTCCAACCAACGCTATAATACAGCTGGTTATAGTACTGCAAGATGATGGCACCTTCGTCACAAAAGATATAACACAGTTTGTCTTTTCTTTTATGTTCATATTTGTCATGTTTGTTATATAGTCGTTAGTTAAAGTTCTTCATATCCACTTTAAGGCTGATTAACACCCCAAAACAAGTTTTTGATAGTTGGATAATGTAAAGAGTGATGCCCAATAAAAAGGATATGCACTGAACACAACTGCACTATTATATTGCAACTGCACTTTTTTCTACTGTAGTAATATTTATTATATCTATATCTACATCTACATCTATATCTATATCTATATCTATTATATCTATATATTATATCTGTCATCTTTGTACTTTGTACTTTTAACTTGTCTGGTTTTATGTATTTTTCTGTCTTAGCCTTTTAATGCAACTACCAAAGCAAATTTCTTGTATGGCTTTGACTACTTGGCCAATAAAGCACCTTTGTGACCTTTGACCTAGTATTGGTTTAAGTTTGGTCTTTTGAGCTTGCCATACTAGCTAAAATAGGGAAACATAACTGAACAGAAATGTGGTCAACCTGAAACAGTAGAGCATGTGATGGTGCATTGTCGGGGGAAGCCGCAAGATAGAGGTGGATTAGAAAGTTTACGAACAATGAGATACAGTATGACCTCAGAACCATGTTACAGGAGCACACTGGAAGTAGGTGTTGGCAATTAATGTTAGAGTTTCTTAGAGTGAGTGGTTTAATGGAGAGGATATAACTTCTGTTTGTCTGTCTGTTTGTTTGTTTGTTTGTTTGGGGTGGGTGTTAAGCCACTTTGATCCACACTCCATTCCAGTAGGTGGCGGTAATGCACCAATTTGTTGTTTGCCAACCGCCATTAAACAGAAGAAGAAGAAGAAGAAGAAGAAGAAGAAGAAGAAGAAGAGCATGCTGAATCTCCATTTCTTTGAGCAAAGCCTTAGAAAATATATGCTTGTAAGTATATTCTTTTGGTTTTCTTGACGTTTTCTGTTATTCTGGTTTCTGTTTCATAAGATATCATGCTGTAAGTATATTTGAATTATGTGACAGTAACAGCTACATTTTTTCTGTATGTTCAGTTTTACAGCTTGCTCATGTGTGAATAAACACCCCCAACTATACATCGGCAGAAATACAACACAGAGAGCAGTAACAAGGCCAACATTAACAAGATGAAAGTAGAAGACACTGAAATACAGTAAAGAGATGATAAAAATATAATATAAAAAATAAAATAAAAGACAGTAAAACAATAAACAAACAGCATCACATGAAAGCAAGTCTGTACAAGTGATTTAGAAGACGTTACCGATTCTGCGAGCCTTATTTCCTCAGGCAGGTTGTTCCAAAGACGAGAGGGCCCTGATGTCGAAAGAGTGGTCACGTTTCGATTTCAGCCTCGACTTTGGAACAACCAGACGAGTCCCGCCTGAGGATATAAGACTGCTGGCTCATACGGAGTCAACATTTCTACTATGTTGCTTGGAGCGAGACCCAGACGTGCTTTAAAAGTGATCACTAAAATCTTCAAATCAATTTTAAACCAAACCAGTGGAGAGAAGCAAGGGTTGGGGATGATGTGATGTCGTCTGAAAATATAAAAAGCTTGAGAGTGGATGTTTATTCTTGATCTTGGTAGCAGTAGTTTGACCAAATTCATTACTCAAGGTCCACTTACTAGCTCCTAGCCCTAACCCCCAACCCTACATGTCCTTCCTCCTCATTAGGAGTCAGCTTGGTAAAAATAGAGTAAATGTGTTCATCATATGAATATGTAAACGTCAGTCTCTGAGTGGTGCAACATGTTGATTGAATTATCAACTAAATTGAAATGGACTATTTGTTTGAAAGCATGTTTTAAATTAGCAAAAATCTATCTTCATCTTCGTTATAAAGCTAATGATTAAAATTATCTGGAGACCCTGAATGCTTTGTATTCACATTCAATGACAATTTAGCATTTCAGTTACAGTACATATACAGTATACAGGGCCTTGATACTGTACTACTACACTTTAACATGTGATCACTATTCAAACAGTCCCATTTATCTTGTATATGTTGTAACCATGCTGGGTCAAGTAAGGGTCAAGGAAACAGCTGCCACAGCAAACCAATGAGATGAGAGCCCCCCCCCCCCCCCCCCATGGCTCAAGTTGTGAAGGTCATCTTGTTTCTTTATGCAGCGTACAAAGAAAAATGTTAAAGCTGAACACTCTTCCAGTCCATCTATGAGCAGTCTGTATGGAGGGTATTGTTGGACCCGTCCAACATCCTTCAAATGGAAAACCAGCTCTTGCCTTCTGGCAGAAGGTACAGTACAGAACCCCAAAATACAAACTGAACCATTTTAAATACTCTTTCGTACCCAACTCCATCAAAATTTCAAATAGATCTGTACGATCTGTATGTGTATTTATTGTCTGTAAGGGTAGCTACTACTATGCACTATGCACTTTGAGTCCGTGACAAATTTCCCCTAGGGACAATAAAGTATATTCTATTCTGTATTCTATTCTGTTCTGTTCTATTCCATTCTATTCTATTTCATTCCATTCCATTCCATTCCATTCTATTCTATATTCTATTCTATTCTATATTCCATTCCATTCTATATTCTATTCTATTCTATATTCCATTCTATTCCATTCTATATTCTATTCTATTCTATATTCCATTCTATTCCATATTATATTCCATTCTATATTCTATTCTATTCCATATTCTATTATGTTCTATTCTATTCTGGGGGTTGTCACTACAAAGCAGCTTAAGCCAGTAAATAGATGTCGGTATGGTCACTGTATCTCGTGCTTCGCTGACTATTATGTGCCCGTTTTTTTTTTTTTTGCTCGCAAGAAAGGGTAATTAACCAAGCTGTAAAAAGGGCTAGATAGTTTAGAGCATCTGGGCAAACCTTTATTGGGCTGACAGAAACAAGTGTATTGTTTAATGAACTCCTTCCTTGTAATTGTTGCGGGTTACAAGCGAGACCTTGTCTGAATAGTAATTGCAGGTATATTGAGAGCATTGCTATTTATGATAATGAGATGTAAGTGATGCTTGCATTGTTACCTCACTTGAGCCTTAAGGATAGCAGAATAACTCATTTACATACTAGATATCCATTCTGATTTACAATTTAGCCCCAAATTGTGGTGACCCTCTAGATCAGCGGTGTCAAACTCATTTTCATTAAAGGGCCACATACAGCCCAATTTGATATGATGTGGGTCAGATCATTAACAAGAAGGATGGAAGGAAGGAAAAGAAGATAGGAAGGAAAGATGGAAGAAAGGGAAGAAAGACAGATGGAAGGCAGGAAGAGAAGACAAAAGGGAAGGAAGGAAGGAAGGAAGAAAGACAGATGGAAGGAAGGAAGGAAGGAAGAGAAGAGAAGACAAGAAGGAAGAAAGGAAGGAAGCAGGAAAAGAAGACAGGATGGAAATATGGAAGGAAGGAAAAGAAGGAAGGAAGGGCAGATGGAAGGAAAGAAGGAAAAGAAGACGGGAAGGAAAGAAGGAAAGAAAGAAAGAAAGTGGGCCGGATAGGACCCCTTGGTAGGCCGGTTCTGGCCCACGGGCCACATGTTTGACACCCCTGCTCTAGATTGTCAATATATTTGTCTTTCCCTTAAAACACATTCATATCCTCCATCCTTAAAATTTGACTGAACTACCACTGCTGAATATTTGGTGTAATGTTAATAGAATAGACTAGAAATCTTTATCGTCCATTCACATGGAAATTTGTTGCAATACACATTAAAATGATACAAAAGAACGTGACAGACAGAAGCTTTCACTGCTATAGGATTTAAACACATGAGATATTAAGAACAATAGGTTGGCCTGTAATAATAGAGTGCATAAGTGACAGTGAATACATCATGAAAAAAGTCACTGAAACCTATTAAAAGGTCATTTGTTTACTAAGATGACAAAGAGGACAATAAAAGAGCTCTTAAATATGTCGCTTGTTGCTGTAGGTACTCTATAATTTCTTTCTGAAGGGAGTTATTTTCTACATTGTGAAACATGGGGAGTCAACTGAACTAAAAAAGAACAGTTTGAAGTGCATGACTGTGCCTAATCATTACAGCTTACAGCACTGATCCTTTATTGTAACCAAGCAGGGGTGTACTAAGATAAAAAACTCTACACTTTATGACCAAAATACTTAAAAACTGTCAAGATGTAGCAGCTAGTGAATCTCTATAAGCAGAGCTGCATTCCCGTACACAGGACTACTCAACGGAGACTCAAAACATGATTCTCGTTATTCGTCTTTGGAGTCATTTCTAAACTAACAAGTGTGACTCATTGATATGCTTTTAACCCTCCTGCTGTCCTCGAGTCAAGGAAGGAAGGGAGGGAGGAAGGAAGAAGAAGGGAGGAAAGGGAGGGACGAAGGAAAGAGGAAGGAAGGAAGGAAGGTAAGAAAGAAGAACAAAGGAAAGAGAAGGAGGGAGGGAGGAAAGAAGGAAGGAAAGGAGGGAGGGAGGGAGGAAGGAATAAGGGAGGAAAGGAAAGAAGGAAGAGGGAAGGAAAGGAGGGAGGAAGGGAGGAAAGGAAAGAAGGAAGGAAGGAGGGAGGGAGGAAGGAATAGGGAAGGAAAGGAGGGACGGAAGAAAGGGGGATGGAGGAAGGGAGGAAAGAAGAATAAGACGGGGTCAATTTGACCCGGGAGGACGACACAAGGGTTAATGGTTTTTGGACAACTACAGAGGTCTAACGCACAGAAGAATGAGATATATCAGACTTTGCATACACACACACACACACACACACACACACACACACACACACACACACACACTACTCGTAAGTACATCAATTCGTTGTTGATTTGGCTCTGCACACAAGATTTGTTGACGATAAGGAAAAATAAAGAAAATTGCCAGCCTTATCCTGTTTAAAAAAAGGGAAAGAAGACGGGGGAGTGGAGTAATGGACTGGAAAAAAACTGCTATAAAAAATAATCTCCAGCTGTTAGACTCTCGCAGAAACAATTCAGACAAAATGTTTGCTCATTACAGGAGGGCCTTTTACATTCTCACACGCGGCAAACAGCCACACCTTCCCACTTTGCCGTGATACGTCCCCAATGCGGCGCTATCAATGAAGTGTCACTAAGTATCATTCAGGTGTAGAAGACACGATCAGACATTTTTGCTACAGAATGATTCAACCCTCCTCCTTGATGATATGTAGCCAGCTGCCACGGTGGCTTTTTTTTATATTTCTCATGCATAATTCATTTTGAAATATATGACCCATAATGTATTCTCTATCCATTAATGAGACAATGCTCATTATTTTCCCCCTGCTTATCACACAGCCTCACAACAAAACAAAATCAATCTGCGTCACCGGCTCTTGTTTAGGTCAGAAGAAAAAAAAAAAAAAAAAAAAGAGGCAAATATTGCTGAGCTCTGTGTCTTCTTTCTGTTTGGAGCACACAAAAAAACAAAAACCAAAGTGATCAATCTGATTTTTAAACAAAGCCAGCCTGTTTGGTAAGTAAAGTATACAGACACACTGTTCTTCTCCAAAGGCTGAATTGAGGATTTACATCAATAGCAGATACTAAGAGATTGCTGCAGCCAAGACAAATGCTGTTTCTCTCCCGACTAGTCTTCATGCACCATTAAATAAATAGCCGGTTTCATCTTCTGAAAGCTAAAGAAGAAGGATGCTCTTTTGAAAATGACGACCCGGCCGTCACATCAAAGTCAAGCTGAAACTGGATTAAGTTGCATCTGTATTTGGGGTGGGGGGACAAAGCTAATTATGTCAAGAGTTGCGGACAGATGAGACTATTTTATTGGGCAACACAAGTCTTTCAATGGATTTATTTAGTTTTAGAGTGACTCAGGCATACGGGTCAGTGATAAATAAGGGTTGGTAAGATGAGCAAGTGAAATAATATCTTTAAAAATTATCTTAAAAGCAGCATTTTGTTGGTTTTGCCATTTGAAAAAGACATTTACACCATTTTTTTTGACCAAAAGTAAAATGTCAAATGGTGTAACCACAAAAAAACGGTAAATATTAAATATTTTATCCACCTACGAAGTATTAAAGTGGACTTATACTAATAATTACTTATTTTATTGGATAACACAAGTCTTTCAATGGATTTATTTATTTAGTTTTAGAGTGACTCAGGCATGAGGGTCAGTGATAAATAAGGGTTGGTAAGATGAGAAATTGAAATAATATCTTTAAAAATGTCTTAAAAGCAGCATTTTGTTGGTTTTGCCATTTGAAATGACCTTTACACCATTTTTTTTGACCAAAAGTAAAATGTCAAATGGTGTAACCACAAAAAAATGGTAAATATTAAATATTTTATCCACCTACGGAGTATTTAAGTGGACTTATATTAATAATTACTTATTTTATTGGGCAACACAAGTCTTTCAATGGATTTATTTAGTTTTAGAGTGACTCAGGCATACGGGTCAGTGATAAATAAGGGTTGGTAAGATGAGCAAGTGAAATAATATCTTTAAAAATTATCTTAAAAGCAGCATTTTGTTGGTTTTGCCATTTGAAAAAGACATTTACACCATTTTTTTTGACCAAAAGTAAAATGTCAAATGGTGTAACCACAAAAAAACGGTAAATATTAAATATTTTATCCACCTACGAAGTATTAAAGTGGACTTATACTAATAATTACTTATTTTATTGGATAACACAAGTCTTTCAATGGATTTATTTATTTAGTTTTAGAGTGACTCAGGCATGAGGGTCAGTGATAAATAAAGGTTGGTAAGATGAGCAATTGAAATAATATCTTTAAAAATTATCTTAAAAGCAGCATTTTGTTGGTTTTGCCATTTGAAATGACATTTACACCATTTTTTTTTGACCAAAAGTAAAATGTCAAATGGTGTAACCACAAAAAAATGGTAAATATTAGATATTTTATCCACCTACAGAGTATTTAAGTGGACTTATACTAATAATTACTATTATTTTATTGGGCAACACAAGTTTTTCAATGGATTTATTTAGTTTTAGAGTGACTCAGGCATGAGGGTCAGTGATAAATAAAGGTTGGTAAGATGAGCAATTGAAATAATATCTTTAAAAATAGTCTTAAAAGCAGCATCAGATTTGTTAAAATGTACATTTTGTTGGTTTTATGTCATTTGAAATGATACTTGCACCTTTTTTTAACCAAAAGTAAAATGTCAAATGGTGTAACCACAAAATGATAAATATTCAATATTTTATCCACCTACAGTGTATTTAAGTGGACTTATACTAATAATTACTACATTTAAAACATGTAAATGTGTCCTGATCGCCATGGTTACCCAGATTAAATGTAATATTTAGAACAATTGTATTCCATTAGCTTTATTTAATATAAAAGTTATAATGTAAGATCATGCCAAACTAGTTTATAAGGTGTTTTATTGAGAATTTACTGTTTTTAAGCAAGTTTAATTATTTGGTACAAAGTTTTTATGGTTACACCACTTAGACATTTTTGCCACAATCCTCTAATATATTCTCTCATAATGGATTGAAAGCAGAACATTTAGGCTGAGTCCATACAAAAAAGAATATGTTCAAGTTATTCATACATTTATTTTCATATTTTAACTCCTTTTAAATTTGACTAAACCTCACTGACTCATACACCAGATATGATATGCTAGCAGTTTTGTTTACTACATTCAACTTCACACTGCTGCTCCCATGTTGAAGGCCTGGTGATACTCAATCTGTTCACAGCAGAACATACAGAATCAATAGACAATCAGGTTATCCAGTTGTTTTCCCTCAGTTTGGTAATTACTACCTTTAATGCCTCGCAGCCTCTCTGACGTTGGGAGGTCTTGTAATCCTTTATGTGTCTGCAGCCTAGAAATGAAACAACAAGATCGGCTGTAATTGTTCTTTTTCGGCACAGCATACTCCTGGAAACCTTTTCTTTCTTTCTTTCAATTACTCTCAACTGAAGCTGGATTGATAGTCGACACAAAAAGGGTTAACAGGAGTCAGGTAGTAGTAGATACTTTCGGTGTTGAATTCACTTTGGTAGTTGTGAATCTGTGTTTACCACCACAATGTGATCAAGACGTATTGTGCTTAAATGATATTGCCCCGCAGTGATTGTGTGTTATACACATAATGGCAGAGCTGGAGTCAAATTCAGGTGACTTGTAACGTTATTTCACCTTGTCTCATTACTGAATAGGAGACTGCTGCTCTACAATTGCTGCATTTATGCTTAATCATGCATACAGAGCAATGATTGCAGGGAACGGGAAGTCTGGATGAGAAAAGAGGAGACTACTACTTCTTCTTCTTCTTCTTCTTCTTCAACTTCCTTAATGCTTTTTCTTCACTCTCAACAATCTCCACAGGCATCAGAAAGTAAATGACTCATTAATTAATGTTATCAGATCTCAGAGTCTTCCACTTTTAGATCTGACAGTCGCTAAAAAGTTCCTAGTGTTAAGGTGGAGCGCCCCCCCCCCACCCCCCACCCCACTTCACATAAACTCTAGATTTCCCAATGGATTCTCTCATTATTAGACATCATCTTTCTGAAACTCCCTATAGCTCGAACCAAAGGTGTGAAGGGAAATACAATTGACACCTCGTCCAAGGCACTGGAGAAAGTTAAATGAATCTACATACGGTAACCCAGATTATGAAATAATGTCTGTTCTTTGATTATATATGCACAAATATGGATGCAGATATGAATGCTCTCATTTAAGTAACTTATCATTATGGAATAAATGTTGATCGCACAGTGTAATAGCTGTAGAATAATGACACCATCTGTTTTTAGATTGGTTTCCTATTAGCTTCGCATTCACTCTGCAATTCTGCCACCGGGTGCCATTTCCCAGGAAGGGAAATGAAGGCTCGATTTACATCATAAAGGAAGTGCCTCCATACTATATGATAATGATTTTGATTTCCCAAGTAGCTATTGGTAGCTATATCTCATAATTTGTTGGGCGGCCAACCTCTTTTTATTGTCTTATTGCTATATGATAATGTGGACTATTGCATTGAGTATACCACCTTGAATCAATCAAACGTATCTTTAGATTTCTATAAGGCTTTCTTTCCGTTAGCTACAGTAGCTAATGGGATGAAAGCCCCCTCTAGAAGTCCGCTCGCTAAGCTACCAGCCTTGCATCTATAGAATAATGGATCAATATCCAGTCAGCCTGTCTATCTGATCTTTTACTTCATACAGAAATGATGTGAACAAATATGAATCATATGATGGTGGACAGAATCTGTTATCTCTGTTGCACAGTTTCTAGTTCACTTTTATCAACATATACTACTAAAGAAATTCTCTTTGCTTTCATGTATCCTTTATAAACTAATTCAATCAATAAACTCACACTCTTCTGTGAGTTTTTCCATGTTTTCCTCTAACGTTACTCCTCCCTCCACACTGACATCAAGCCCTGCTGTAGTTACTTGTTTATGTGAAGCACTAACTTTACTCAAACTATGCAATGCATGTCGTTACAATGGCTTTTTCTGGTTCCTCAAATTCAATATGAAGTTTACCTCTTCAGTAATAACACTTAGAAATACTGGGGGGTCAAAAAGGTCAAAAAGTTGTCGGTTTCCACTCTAATATATGCGCTGTATCGTTTTTGTGGTAGTTTATGGTACAAATATATTCATTGTTGAAGTGTTGTTCTTTTTGGGTCGTCCTACCCATTAATTCAGGGTGCAGGAAGGGAAGGGAGGAGGGGGAAACTTTAAAGACTGGAAGAGTAAAGAAGAGCTTTTCTCCAAGAAGTTGCTAAATGTACATAACGTGCATGTTTATGTTAGAATAATTGTTGTTCACTGTAACAGTTGTATGTCACAGATTTGCTGTTCGATTTGATCTTAACTCTCCTGCTGTCCTCGAGTCAAGGAAGGAAGAAGGAAGGAAAGGAGGAAGGAAGGAAGGAAGGAAGAAGGAAGGAAGGAAGGTAGGATGGAGGGAGGAAGGGAGGAAAGAAGGTAAGAGGGAGGAAGGAAAGAAGGTAAGAGGGAGGAAGGAAAGAAGGGAGGGAGGGAGGAAATAAGGAACGAAGGATGGAGGGAGGGAGAAAGGAAAGAAGGAGGAAAGGAGGAAGGAAGAAAGGAGGGAAGGACAGAAAGAAGGAAGAAAGGGGGGTGGAGGAAGGAAAGAAGGAAGTGAGGAAAGAAAGAGAAGTAGGGAGGGAGGAAGGACAGACGGAAGGAAGGAAGGAAGGGAGGGAGGGAGGAAAGAAAGAAGGAACAGTCAAAACAGATGGGGTCAATTTGACCCGGGAGGACGACACAAATGTTCACTCCAGTATTAAAAAAAAAAAGACATTGTAGAAGACATAGACATAGATGATTAATGACTCTCTGTCTTATTTAGGCTAAATGGACTTGACACTAAAAATCTACAGTGGTGGAATCAGGAAGCGTACTTCGGGTAGCATATGTGCCCTCTCTCTCCGAGTCCCTTTTACAGTTTTAACCCCTGTGTGAACCTTCTCTCTGTGGGCTGTGACATCTGCCGTGCCCCGGGCCTCGTCAGCGTGAGGGGAGATGGGGAGGCGAGATGTTTTGGAGTGATGGCTGATACAGTGGGTTGATCGTTTCCCTAAAAGGATTTCCTCCACAGAGTCAAGTCACACTCCAGTTTCCAATTTCCCATCCTCGTAAACAAGCGTATGTGTTTGAGGCCGGCTCCGACTCCGGCGAGCTGAGCTGAGCACCGTGATGCAAATGTGGAGTGATGGAGAGGGCACGAGAATGTTAATTGAAAGTCAGACTGTGTTTCTCGGCTTTGATTTCAGACGAGAAGGAACCATCTTATTTTTTACTTAACTTGGCCGACGTTACTCTTGGCCTAACCTTTGTCTCTGTCAGAGTGTAAAAACTCTTTCAGGTGACCGTCAAGTGGAAAAAACAACTTCCTCTTTTCTTACTCTCTTAAGGCTGCAGGAAATAACAAGATTTGAAGGCACCATGTGCTAATTAAAGCTCAGTCTTGGGATAGGACTCCTTTTGTTGGTCTTGGTCTAAAAGAAATACTGATAATAGCTTTATTTGAATAGAACATTTTTTATTCTAAGATTGCTTTTTATAGAAATAACAAAGTCAGAGCACCAAGACAGAGTAAAAATAAAATCAATAAAAAAAAAAGAAGAAGAAAGAATAAAATCAATGAAATTCATTACTAACAGAGGCTGGGTTACAGAAAGGAAGGG
Source organism: Scomber japonicus (assembly GCF_027409825.1). Taxonomy (NCBI): domain Eukaryota; kingdom Metazoa; phylum Chordata; class Actinopteri; order Scombriformes; family Scombridae; genus Scomber; species Scomber japonicus. Next base: position 26,366,203 of record NC_070595.1, read on the forward strand.
ACTGATAAAAGATGCCAAGTTGCACTAATGTGTTTTTCCATAGTTTTCTTGCATAGTTTAAAAAAAGTACAATACAACATGAGGTTTTCTGGGTTTCCTCCCCAGATGTCGAGTATCACAGTTCACATAAAACCTTCCACTTTTTGTTTTTTGTGATAAATTAAAGCCGATTATAACCCAACTGTGAATTGGAAACATTTTAGATGCTGTTATTTTAATTGAACTCCAAAAACTAATAACATTTTCAGCCTCATTAGAGAAAGATACAAAGATAACAATCACTGCTCTTTCCTCCAGTCTCTTCCCTTTTCCCCCTCTCCTCACTGTACATCCAGGAAGTATATCCAAGTATATACTTTATGTCAGCAGTCAACATTGATGAAGAGAGAGACTAATTACATTAACATCCACTTTTTAATCCCAAAAGTTTAAACAAAAAAATGCAAATGGCTCCAGATCAGAGCCGAATTTCATGCATTTGCATAATTCGTTAATTTGCATATTTCGTAATTGCATAATTCAACATTTGGTATGAATACACAATAATGCTATCTAAAGTTTTTGACAGTGAGTTCAGTGGATTCGCCACAAAAAAGAGGAAAAAAGAGGGACACTTTTGGAGTTATTTTTTTAAGTGTAATTTTTCATTCACACTAATTAAATTGGGAGTGGAGGCAAAGATATCAGCAATGAAAATAACAAAATCTTAAAAACTAGAACTTATTTGTAGGTATGATTGTGTCAGATAAGGTGTGTGAAAAGTGAACTAACCCTTTGAAAATCCACTGCAGATATTTGGAGAGCTGTATAGTGGAAAAGTAGTGTAGTGACTGTAATGTCTGTTATCTCTGAACTCTGATTCCTGAATCAGTTTTTCATTATTCTTGGACGTGTTTCATATAACACGTCTTCAATAATGTGCAATTCAACAAGATTCAGCAAAGTAGAGAAAATACAGTGCACACACACACACACACACACACACACACACACACACACACTCTCACAAACACACACACACACAAAGAGGATGTGTGTGCAACAGGTTAAATCACCTGAGCCTCAGTGGCGATGAGAAATTAGGTGAAGGACAAACTGTGGATTGTGATTCATTGCTTGCCCTCGCTTCATCCCTGCTTTGAGCCGGCAGAAGAAGTTAAACCTAAAAAAAAAAAAAGAAGAAGAAGAAAAAAAAAAGAAAGAAGAAGAAGGGAAAAAAATGCACCACCAGCTTTCAGGAGCTTGTTCTTACAGCCTTGGCGTCCTACTTAGAATTCGCTGTCAGTACCGCTGGCATCAGGGCTCCGTGTGCAGTCAGCTGCTGCCGATCCGGTGCCGGCCCGTCAAACACACACTGTGCTAGTCATTAGTGGAACAACGGCCGAGACTGATGATTAAGCCGAGTTTGGATTTTCAAAAAGAATTTCGACAACTAAGAGAGCAGCAGTTTTTAGCTTTATGATTAGACAAGGAACAGGCTCTGTTTGAGTGTGTACGCTTCCAAAAAAAGGTAATTAAACTGCTTCGCTGATTAATGTCAAACACAGGCGAGGGATTTGTGACTCTGAGATGTTTTTTTGTTTTTTTTTAAATGCCACAAACTTGTTTATCTCTGACGAGCTATGATGAGCGGAGCATATTCGCAGAGTACAGTGATTATTGAGATGAATGTAATGAGACATGTGGGTCAGCCAGGTTGAAGAGTTGTCTGTTAGGAGAGGAGAGGATTTGAAACGACTCAGCTTTATACTGTATCGCACTGCCACTCACATAACCTGTGGATCTGAGATTGGAATAGATAAAAGTTGACTTGCTTGCTTGTGTAACGAAGTCATAATAAGAATAGTGAACCACAGCAATAGTGAAAGACATTCAACTATGACTTACTGTACCAGCTGCACGGATCAATATTTCTTATATTAACAATGGATTAAATGACTACTGGTGAGTGAAGACTGTCACTCAACTCTGCAGCTCAGCTCTACTTAAGGCCCATTTATGCTCAACGTTAAATACAGATACAGACGGAGCCTTCTGTCCGTGCTCTACGTTCATTTCGTCCGTATTTCTGCACGTTTCCTTAAAGCTTACGGATATGGACCAAACGGAGCAGTACCACCGGAAACCATGGGGGGGCAGTGTTGCTGTCACTACTCGATACGTAGCTCTAGTGAGACCATAGAAGAAATAACAATGGAGGAACTTTTTGAGGAAAGGTTTTGCAAGTTGGTTAGAAACTTTAAACATATCGTTTTTGTCTTTTATGCAAGAGGAACATTATCAATATCTCCTCCACAGTTGCCATGTTTGTTTTTAAGCTTGTTGTTGTTTCATAAACGTTTGACTCTGTGCTGCCCCCTGGTGGATGTATTGGTTAACATCCATGCCAACGTAAAGGACACATGGAAGTATGTGAGCTGTGACGGTAATAAAAAATGCTAAAGCTCCCCTCTAGAGTCAGCGTTTCGTTCATGGCTCCATGGAAGAGGATCTACTCCCTATGTGGATATAAAGGGCTCATTCTAAGGTACCAAAAACACATCAGTTTGTATTTTCAGGTGATTATACACTAATTAAAACATACTTATTATTATATTCCATTTCTGCCAAGTCTGTGCCAGTAGCTGCCAAAAAATGTTGTGTTAAAGTGTCAAGAGGTTACTAATTTGCTAACATAATTTCATAAAGTGATAATATGTCAAGCAGATTTACTCTTAGTGAAAATATCAGCGCCGCAATGGAGAAAAAAAAATATGTAAAAGAAGAAAAAGTATCCATCAAAGCGCCTCACCCCCCCTCCAGTATTATTATGTTTTACATTATTGATTTCTTTTAAGGATTAACAGTAAAATGCAAGCTGCATTTTAATGCTATAGCCGATCAAGGTGAAATGAATTTAAACTACTTCTTATACTGTTGGGCAATTTAATTCGCTCTTCTACAATGCAACATATATTATTTTTTCTCATAAGTTTTAAAAAATCTGCAAAGTAACTAAAGCTGTCAAATAAATGATTAAAAGATTGCAGCATTTTACTTTGAAATGTTGTATTAGAAGAAGTAGTAAGTAGAAAAATGCGGACATATTCTACTTATTTTGTGTACCTATATTGTTAATCTGCCTCTTAATATTATAATTGTTCTATTTTTGTCCTATTCTGTACATATTACACTTGTCTCATGTCCAGAATAGACCCTGGGTATATACAGTAATAATAGAGGATATCATATATTGTACAGATTGTAAAAACCCTTTGAGAGAAAATTATGATTTTATGGTATATGAAATAAAACTGACTTGGCTAATGCAATTGAGTTAATGCCCCCTGAGTTACTACCTACCACTGTGTTTCAGTTTATTACTCTCAGGTTAATTAACCAGTGAAACAAAAGATCCGTCAACCTGCAGCGACCTCAGCAAGTCCTAATCTAAACGGCCTCTCACCTTTAACACCATCTACAGAGGATTTGTCATAAATCTCCAATGCAATAATCACATGACATTTACATTTACTGAGCTTCTTTCACCAGCATGAAGAATGAACACACACACACACACACACACACACACACACACACACACACACACACACACACACACACACACACATACATACAGAGAGAGAGAGAAACATAATTAATTATGGTAACAGCATCCAGCAGAAAGGAGTGACTTTTAAGGTTGACTCTTTCGGTTACATTGCGATGCTGTGCTTTAGAGTTTTCTGTTAAGAGAGAGCCCCCCCCTCCCCCCTTTCCTTCCCCCTTCCCCCCTTCACAAAGTGTCAAAAGATTTCCCAGCCGAGGCACATTAAAATGAACAAAGTGCTCACCAACTCCCATTAGCTGAAGAATTTCTTTGAATCCATGACCCTCTGGGAGGCCTGTCTGAAGAAGAAATAGCTCTCCTAATTAAGTGAAGGGATTGTACGCCGAGTCAAGAGTAGTGAAATGAGTGGACATAAACTTTGACTAAAAAATAAAAGATTTTGCTGGGGAAGCACTCTCCTCTTCTTTTTTTCCTTTTTTCTTTTTTTTTTATGAAACCCAGGGGTAGAACAGGAAGAGGAAAGTCGTGTAACGTCTTATCGTCCGCTGGCCCCGTCACAAAACGCACAGCGCTGGAATGTACATTTGACAGCCGCAGAGGATCATGGGGGAATGCTGAGGCGGCCACTGCGGTGCCTCCAGCTGATTAACTCCAATTGAGGACTCATTAACATTCCTGCCGGATCATCACATGCACAGTTGTTGATGAAAATCAGTACTGACAAGTCTGTAATTATGGGACACTTCTGAATTGGTCTGGATGACCGACTCCTTTCAGGATGAGGGCACGGAGAGAAAACCACCAGCTCACACAGTCGAGGACCAAAAAAAATGACATTTGCAGACTTGGGCCAGTTTCCATTGATTGGTTTGTCAACATGTAATCTCAGCGTGGCATCGCAAGGTGAAGGTCGCCCTAGCAGGATTGCCCAGGGGGGGAATCTGAATAATGCAGATAATGTAAGTGAAACGGAATAACGGCAGCGGACTTTGGGAGCATATCGTGCTTTTTCCCCCCCCCCTCCTCTTCTCCTTCCACCTCCCTCTTTGTGGTCCTGCTCCAGTGCCCTTGTCGTCATCTCTTTTTCCCCTCAGTGCTTCACCATGTCCCACTTTTCACAATGGGCAAGATTTACCACTTTGCAGACGAGGAGAGCACACTTTCACCAAGATGAAGGCTATTTATTTTCCCCCCTTCAGCGTGTGGCAGATTGAGAGCTTGATATACAGGTTATCACTGGTGTATCTAGGTTTCCTCCGCTGAGGATCACACTCGCAGCCACATACTGTACTCTAGCCCAGTTCTATCTGGGGGTTGCACTGCCTGGTGCTTATATTCTGGTGATCATCTCAGTGTGTGTGTGTGTGTGTGTGTGTGTGTGTGTGTGTGTGTGCAGATGTGAAGCTAAAAAAGAGAAACATAGCAGATAATAAAGTATTCAGTCACAGTTAGGGCTGGGCAAATAATCGAAAAATAATCGAAACCGACATTTAGAAACTCTAATCGACTTAATCTTACTCATGTCAACACTGTTGCCATGACAATAAAGGTTTCATATCTTTAAGGAATTTGAAAACTTGTCTCCAGTGATCATTTTAACCCAAACCATGATCTTTACATAGTTCTAATCAAGTAAACTAGACATTAACCACAGCTTCCTTCCACTTTTCCTTTCTTCCTTCCTCCTTTCCTTCCTTCTTCCTCCCTCCCTTCCTTCCTTTCCTTTCTCCCTCCCTTCCTTCCTTCCTTCCTTCCTTTCCTTTCTCCCTCCCTCCTACTTTCCTTCTTCCTCCCTTACTTTCTCCTTTCCTTCCTCCCTCCTTTCCTTCCTTCTTCCTCCCTCCTTTCCTTCCTTCCTCCTTCTCTCTTTCGTTCCTTCCTTCTGTCCTCCCTCCCTTCCTCCTTCTTCCTTCCCTCCTTCCTTTCCTCTGTCCTTCTTTCCTTCCTTCCTTCCTTCCTCCCACTTTTCCATTCCTCCTACCTTCCTTCTTCCTCCCTTCCTTCTTTCCTTCCTTCTTCCTCCTTTCCTTCCTTCTTCCTCCCTCCTTCTCTCGTTTCTCCCTTCCTCCCTCCTTCCTTTCTTTCCTCCCTTCCCCTTTTCCTTTCTCCCTCCCTCCTACCTTCCTTCTCCCTCCCTTCCTTCCTCCGTCTTTCCTTCCTTCATTTTAACCCAAACCATGATCTTAACATAGTTCTAATCAAGTAAACTAGACATTAACCACAGCGTCACTCCTTAAAACATCTTTATTTTCACTCCCTAAAGATCCTCATGTGTGAGGGCAGCAGTGGAAAATACTAAACTAAAGAAACTGAAGATAAATAATTGTTCATCGAGGGTGGAGATAATCGTTCATTAATCGTTATCGAGGTTAAAAGTTCAATTGATCGTGATTTTGATTTTTGCCATAATCTCCCAGCTCTAAGTCACAGTGATTAGAAGTAGCGTCAAGAGCATTCAGGAGTGTTAAGTAGGAAGGAGATATTGTTCATTTGGAGCTCCATTGATGAACAGATGTCCACACGCAGCTTCCCTGGCATGGGCTGCTGGAGTCGACAGATGCCCTGGACCTTGTTCCACCTTGGACATCATGATCAACAACACCTGTGTGAACCTCACTGCTAATTGAACATCTACAGCCCACTAATTGCCTCCACAGCTGCTGTTAACCACCTCCTCATGTCTCCTGATGTCGGACAAGCTGATCCAAACTGTGGAACACCTCCAGTGAGAAGATGTTGTTCATGTTTAAGCGATTTAATGGCAGAACGCCATAATTTAATTTACAGCGTGAGCGATTTATCTGTGAAAGTAGGGGTTCTAAATCTGGGGATTGGAAGATTAATCTGAGGAGTCTTAAAATGATTAGAAAACCATTTATACTCCATTTTTTCCACTTTGAAAAAAAAGAAATACTGGCATGTTTTGCCTGTTAAGACTATGAAAAAAAAATCTTTAAAAGATGATAGCAATTCGATTGAAATCACAAACATCTGCAACATGTGCAATGAGCCTTCCAACCAAGCATTTTCTGACTGGATGATCCTGAAGCCAGGACATTTTAATGATTTCCAGAATGCACTTGACCAATATGACAATTTTCTGATCTGTCACCTGCACAATTAAGATCCGGTTAAAGATAATAAAACAAAAAATAAGTGGTAAAACTTGCAATATGTGATTCCTTTTGGCCATTTATGGGCACTGAAAACCAGTTTTGAACTCAACATCAACATATAGCAAACTTTCCACAACCAGCAGTTACAGATCAACATAATCATTCATTGGGATGCATGTTTCTGTCCACCTGGGGAATGTAAGTCCAATATTCACTCTCCTTTAGCTCTGTTTTTGGTTTCCACCTCCTCCTGAGTTAGTCTACAGCTAACTGTGTCTATTTGCCGTTTGGTGCTGAGCAGGTAGTGAGAGAGCATCTGGAATACTTGGCTATCCCAAGTCCACACAAGTCAGCTCCTGATGTATCCTCAATAAGATAAGTGAAACAAGCTTTTTATTCATAGTCACAAGAGAAAAGTAAACATAAGTCACATTGAGTGTTTGAACAAATGACAAATCCTGCTTATTTTATTAGGACTGTTTAAAGGTGCCTTGGAAATGAGTGATTCCCAAACTTCCCATGTTTGGGATATCATATATTACTTGGAGTAAACTTCATCCTCTCGCTGCATCATGAATGTCTTCTCGCTCTGAGTAAATGATGTCCTTTTAGATTTACCTTCTGTGTTGTGCTGTATTTGTAGTCTGTTTGTAGCCTTTCATGGTGCTAGTACAATGTAAGGCAGCAACTAGTCTAAGTCATATGTTAAAGCTCCTTGAGGCAAAGTCATGATTCATTATTTGGGGCTATATGAGTAAAACTTGTACTTCTGGTAGACCAGCGCAAAGGCGGCAGGGCAGAAATATGAATGTCATCGTCGGTGGTTGTGCAGCATATCACATTAATAAACCACCTCAATGCATCATTCTCCGGCCCCCTGGCCTGGACCGCTGCCCAGAACAAAGAGATTGAAAGTCATTTGAATCAGGGGTGCAGAGCAGAACTTACATGAAATGAAAGCTACCGACTGCACCGCCGTGAATACCAATCAGGCAAAAGGCTGGCCGTCGTCGTGTGTGGTGTGATTGGTTGGAAGAGATGGGAGACACTAGGAGGCAACTTATTCAGGTTTAGGAAAGATGCAACCGCTCAAAGTCTATCCTTCACGCTCGTTACTTTTTGCACATGCTGTCATGCCGCAAAGTTAGTTTACAGATGATTTTTGGGTTTCAAAGTGGATTTAAAATCTGAGGTATTTGTAAGAGCAGAAATTGAATTTAACTACTGTAAACAGGCATGAGTGGGAAATAAGATATGAACAAATAAAATCCTAGTTACCTCATGTAAACCTTAATAAAACATTTCTGTAAATATATATTTTAACCCTCCTGTTGTCCTTGAGTCAAGGAAGGAAGGGAGGAAGAAGGAAGGAAAGGAGGGAGGGAAGAAAGGAAGGACAGGAGGGAGGAAGGAAGAAAGGAAAGAAGGAAGGGGGAAGGAAAGAATGAAAGGAAAGGAGGGAAGAAGGAAGGAAAGGAAAGGAGGAGGGAAGAAGGAAGGAAAGGAGGGAGGAAGGGAGGGAAGGAAGGGAAAGAATGAAGGACAGAGAAAAAGAAGGAAGGGAAGGAGGGAGGAAGGAAAGGAAGAAGGAAGGAAGGAAGGAAAGGAGGAGGGAAGAAGGAAGGAAAGGAGGGAGGAAGGGAGGGAAGGAAGGGAAAGAATGAAGGACAGAGAAAAAGAAGGAAGGGAGGAAGGAAGGAAAGGAAAGAATGAAAGGAGGAAAGAGAGGAAGGAAGAAAGAAGGAAAGGAGGAAAGAAGGAACAGTCAAAACAAACAGGGTCAATTTGACCCGGGAGGACGACAGGAAGGTTAAATATTTAGAAATGTCTGATTTTTGAGTTGTATCTCCTTCAAGATACGCTCTCCCCATTAACGGTATAAAATGGTCATAATGTTAAACAACTGAATGCTTAATTTAAAGATAAAGAGAAGTGACACCTGTTTAATTAAGGGTTTAAAAAAATGTTTTATAATAGATTAATTAGAAGCTTTTACTGGTTTTTCTCCTGTGACTTGTAGGTGACACTGTGTCAGCTCTAATCAGTGTCATCAGAGCCACCTGCACGGGTGTCAATGAGGAGGAAGAAACAGGTGTAATGTGGTTTGTTTCACACTGAAGAAGGCATCTGTCTTTGTGCTCAGCCGTGTAATTTCATTTAAAAAAAAAAAGACTCATTTTTCTGACACATCATTCAGAGGTTGAAATCTTTTCTGACTTCCGATTGTCCCCCCCCCCCCCTCCGATTTCAACTCATCGCTGATTTCCACATGAAAAAAAAACCCCAGCAGAGAAAATGAAGTGCTGCTGATGTTTTTGTTCCACATGCACGCTGAAGAGTAAGTAACTAAATTCTGAGAGGCTAATTGCTCTCTGAGGTCCAAGAAATAATAACTGCTCCAACACAGACTGACTCACCGGCTGGAGTATAGGCTCTTTGACATGTTTTTTTTAGAAACAAACACTAATTACTTACAATAGAAGTACTGTATGCATGTAGGTGGTGATGGAGGTCTTTGTTGTTGTTGTTATTTAACAAACTGATTTTTTTTTCTCCTCCTATGATTTATTCATTATGCATTTTCCTCACTGCAGTTTTTCCAACCTTTTATTTTACCCCCTCTTAAGTCCATGAGTTTCTTCTAGACAGCAGCCACATATTTAATTTAGCAGCAGTCTCTGAGGAGCAATTTAGAGAGAAGAAGAAACAGGTGTCTGTTTACACACGCTGAGGCTGAAACAGTAGCTGTTTGTCTAGTAAATCACAGTGTCAGGAAACATTGATGACCTAATTCAAATAGGAAGGAGCTAAATTAATCTGGTGTCATTTCAATAGCTGAATTGCTCCGGGTTTAGTTACCTTACCATAAATTTCCTGACCCTGTTGAAATAACATGAACCCCCCCATTTACGAAAAAAAAAACCTTCAATAATCAACCTAAATGAGCTTTTTTAGAACAGCTGTTCATCACAGAGTTAATTAGCAAACATTACATCTGCTTACATTCACTTTGTACAGAGCAGTTGGTGAACTATTTATTATCACATGACTCAATCCAGTGAAATAAGATGTACAGATGTCTAAAAGGGAGCTTGGACTTGTCTCAATAGGATCCATCACAGATAACAATTATTTTTTTAGGGGGATTTTACAAACTAGAGCTCGAAAATGTTCTTTAAACTTGTCCGTGTTTTTAAAAAATCTATGTTTGTGGACTCAAATGTCTCAAAATAGAGCCACAAAAACAGGTTTGAGCTGAGTTGAAATGATGTGTTGGCGTCAGAGATATTCGGATTTTTCTGCCCTTCAGCTGATTGCGTCTCTGTTGTTTTTTTGGGAGGTTTTCTTTTCTTTTTTTTTTTTGGTTTCACGACATCCTCCTGCTCTGATGTTTCTCAGCCCGCCTGCTGTGCATCCTGCTCTCTGATTTTTGTATCAGCGAGAGAGGATCCAGAAATTACAAGAGGATTTATTTATTTATTTATTTAGTTATCTGTCCTCCTGCGTCTTCACTACTGTTGCTTTGTTTCCCCCAAACTGACAAACGTATTAGCGCTAATTGAATGTGACCCCACTGACAGCTGTCTGAAATAATGAAGCCTCTTTTTCCTCACATTTTCTCCCCCAGGATGGCCTCTCTCTCTCTCTCGTGCACTTAGGTCCACATCAAAGTGCCTCATCAGTGTGAAATCTGGGGCTGAAGGAATTATTGATCACACTGAGAGCCCGGGCGTCCATATCTACTGCTTCTGCAGCGAATGGGAGAGGTGGTATTATGGAGCCAAAAGCCATGCTTTCAGAGTCATGAGACAATGACTCTGTTTGGGTTGCTCTTTTGTTATTTTAGATAATTCCATAGAAACATCAGGGGTGCATGAAAAGGGACAGACACCCCCCCCCCCACACACAAAATAATCCAAATTCTGCAAGATATGGAATCTAGTTATGATGATGATTGCTTGTAAATGTATTTTATGAGGTTCAAATTGCAGCCTAAATGTATATACAATTATATAATTATTTCCAAATTTGCAAAATAAGGAACATGTTTGTAACCCTACAGCCAAAAATATCAGAGTGGAGTTAATAACAGTGTGCCAAAACTATCTGTAAGGTGATAGATGTGTTTTTGTGAGACTAGCAGCAGCAGCAGGGGTGTATTATAATTGACAAAACAGAAACATATTCTTATGTTAGATAAAAGAAAGGAAACTTAAAAAGACAAAAAAAAAGAAGTTAAATAAGCTCTGATAACAATATGTGTGGATGCTATAACAGGAAGTAGATTGATAATACCTACAAATAAATACCAATATCATCATCATCAATTAAATAACTCTAACTCAGAGGTGTCAAATTTAATCTGATGTGGGCCGGATCATTAAAAAGATGTAGGGAAAGAAGGAAGGAAATAAGAAGGGAAGGAAGGAAAGACAGGCGAAGGGAAGGAAGGAAGAAAGGGAGGAAAGACAGTGAAGGACAGATGGAAGGAAAGGAAGGAGGGATGAAGGGAAGACAGAAGGAAGAAAGGGAGGAAAGGGAGTAAAGACAGACAGAAGGAAGAAAGGGAGGAAAGGGAGTAAAGACAGACAGAAGGAAGAAAGGGAGGAAAGGGAGTAAAGACAGACAGAAGGAAGAAAGGAAGGTAGGGAGGAAGGACAGAAGGAAGGGAGGGAGGAAGGACAGAAGGAAGGTAGGAAGGAAGGACAGAAGAAATAAAGGGAGTAAAGACAGATGGAAGGAAGGAAGGAAGGAAGGAACGAAGAAAGGTAAGTAGGGAGGAAGGACAGATGGAAGCAAGGACAGAAGGAAGAAAGGGAGTAAAGACAGATGGAAGGAAGAACACAGCAAGGAAAGTGGGCCAGACTGGCCCACGGGCCTCATGTTTGACCCCCCCTGCTCTAACTCATTACATAGAAGAAGTATAACTACAATAGTAAGCAAATCTCGTGTTTCCCACATGCCATCATTTAACTGTCTTTTCTATGGAAGGCCAACTTATTTCAATTCCTGGCACCACAGAACCTAAAAGAACAAATGCCTATATGGTGTAATAAATGTTGGCAAGCATCACTTCTAGTCTGGATTAGTTCCTTCAAACCCTTCAAAGGTGGTCTGCTTTTTTTTTCAGACCTGAGCTTTTTAGTCTACTCTGGCCTCTGGTTTGTTTTCCTCCTTGGTACAATTAGTTTGGCCAGGTCTGAACATAGCAGCCATACTCAGAGTGGGCCGAAACAACTGTGACTAGTCTTTATTGTCAACATGTATGACTTAATTGCCATAAGTTAAGAGATAAGATAGTAACTCTTAAGAAGTGAAGTGTGTGAAGTGTTATTGCAACTGTACAAAAATCTGGTTTTCTGAGCGTTTAGAGCAGTTATGGCTCTTGTCTGTCTTTCCAAGCACACAATGCTACACGCTGTAGTCTTTAAAAAATCTCTCTCTCTCTCTCTCTTTCTCTCTCTCTCTCTCTCTCTCTCTTCTCTCTCTCTCTCTCTCTCTCTCTCTCTCTCTCTTTCTCTCTCTCTCTCTCTCTCTCTCTCTCTCTCTCTCTCTCTCTCTCTCTCTCTCTCTCCTCTCTCTCTCTCTCTCTCTCTCTCTCTCTCTTTCTCTTTCTCTTTCTCTTTCTTCATCCTTTGCTCATTCACTTGTCTCTCCTGATTGATATGACCTTAGATACTCGGCTACTGTCTTGCTATCGTAACAAGAGATTTATTTTTGTGAAGAATAATAACAATTGTGATATTGTTATTTAAATCGGGAACTACTTCTTTCTATGTAGTTTGTCCATAGTGTCCAGTTTGTTGCCGGTGCCACTCGTCTTTTCTTGAGTGGAGAATAAAAGTACATACGTTGCTCTGAAGAAGCTGTTTCTTACCCATGACCCGAAAGCTTCAAAAGGGTTCAGATTGTGCACAAGGCCCTCAGAGGATAATTCATAAGGATTTGATGAACGCTTGGCTTTTGGTTTAATGCCACTGTCAAGTTGACTGATGTGTTCTTGTCACCAAATGCCCAAATTTCCATTAAATTAGCAGTTCAATATTTATTGTTCCTAGAAATAGTTTGTGTTGACCTTCTGAACTTTCCTCTTGGGCCACCAACTGGATCAGACTTTCACTTATACACAAGTAATATTCAAATCTAATGTGCATATAGTCATGAAATTCACTAAGCGCATTCATGCTCCCCAGAGGGCAAACCTTCTCCACTCATTCCCCCCTTTCACCTCCTCCACTCAGACCCCAGACTAATGAACCTCTCTCTGTATGAAAAGCTCTTTGAGGCAGGGTGAAACTCTGGGGATTCGCTGCTACCTTTTAAAATTTTGATTTCATTTACAGACTGTACCAATGAATAAAATTCAATTAATAGATGAAGTGTTGCAAAGAGAATATTATTGCATGGTAGTTTTATGTGTGGCTGTGATCTGGGAGAAACTTCCTGCATGCACCAGAGTTCAAAACTGAGTCAAACAATGTTGTTATTCATTCGGCCCGAACCTCGACTGCTGGATGGTATTCTGTTCTGTCAACAATCAGCCTGAACACGGGGGTCAGTGATCTGTCCGTACGCTCTGGTTCAGCGTTACATTTTAATGAGGTTGACTGATGCTTCCATGTGTGCTTGGATTAATGCGGCCCAGTATCATTTGTTTATAAGTGGAGATTGGCAGAAGAGGCCCTTGACATCTTACAAAGTAATGAAAATGTAAATGTGCAGATGATTAGCCATACCGCAGCCTGACAACGTATTATAATGGCCTTTGGATCATAATGAGGTTATGTTAATAGACTGCAGTGTAGCTACAGCAGTGGTATACCTTTCTCTTGCTATATGATCATTTTACTCCTCTCAGTATCTTTTATATATTTTACATTTCCTTCTAAATCTGTGTCACAAACAGGACATATCAGGCTTTTTGTGATTTCCTGTCATATATATAGAGACCCCGTCTGTTTTGACTGTTCCTTCTTTCCCCCCTTCCTCCCTTCCTCCCTTCCTTCCTTCCTTCCTTCCTCCTTCTCCCTTTCTTTCCTTCCTCTCTCTTTCCTCCCTTCCTTCTTTCCTTCCTCCATCCCTTTCCTTCCTGCCCCCGTCCTTCTTTCCTTCCCTCCTCACTTCCTTCCTTCCTCCCTCCATCCCTCCTTCTCTTTCTTTCCTTCTTCTCTCTTTCCTTCCCGTTGTTCTTTCCTTCCTCCATCCCCTTCCTTCCTGCCCCTGTCCTCCTTTCCTTCCCTCATTCCTTCCTTCCCTCCTCACTCCCTTCCTTCCTCCCTCCATCCCTCCTTCCCTCTTTCCTTCCTCCATCCCCTTCCTTCCTGCCCCCGTCCTTCTTTCCATCCCTCACTCCCTCCTTCTCTCTTTCTTTCCTCCCCCTTCCTTCTTTCCTCTGTCCTTCTTTCCTTCCTTCCTCTCCTCCTCTTTTCCTTTATCCCTGCCTCCTACCTTCCTCCATCCTTCCCTTCCTCCCTTCCTTCTTTCCTTTCCTCCCTTCCTTCCTACCTCATTTCCTTCCTTCCTCCCTCCCTCCCTCCCTCCCTTCTTTCGTTCCATCTTCCTCCCTTCTTTCCTTCACTCATGGACAACAGGAGGGTTAATATTCTTTAATTCTGAGGAACATTTATCACTGTAAATTGTGGGTTTACTTAACTCATATATCACGTATCTTATATTTACGAACATCTGGCAACGCTGACCTATAGGCAGAGAGAGAAATATCAGGCTCAAGAGGAATAAGCAGAAAGTGTACCTTAATAAATAAAAAGAAATATATATAAATAATGCCCTCTTTGATGTGGATGAAATGCTGTCTCTATTTTTAAGCATGTGATTGATCTCTTGTTCAAAAAGACATTTTTTTCAGTATCACAATCCAATCAATAAACCAAGCAACTTCTGAGCTCATAGGAGACTTTTTATATTTAGACAAAATAGTAACATTTATTTACGCATATATAGTTATTTATTGATTTAATTCATTGCATTCAGTCATTTATGTATTCAGTAAGGATTTATTTATAATTTCATTGTTGATTTGTTCCAATGATTATTTCCATTTTTATTGAATGTAAGGTGACAGTTAAAGTGTTATTTTTTAATTGTGTATTTTAACCTATGTCTATAAATCCCATCATACACACGTCTAACTCGAGGTCTCCACGCTCTCACTCGCTGTTTCAATGCCAAACTCTCAGCTGCTCTCTTGCTCTCTTTCTATGGAGAGAACATGTATTTGCATTTTAAGATATGCTTATTGCATTAAAATAAAGTAATGAGTCTAGACTGATTATTCACACAGAGTACAGGAGGACCTCGGCTCAGACCTGCATTAACAATAGTATCGTCCCCGACCTTTTGTCCACACAGTGCTACACCTTCTAATCAGGGATCAAAACCCAGTTTGGGTTTTTGAAGATTGTGTTAACATTTGTCTCGTCCTCCCGGGTCAGATTGACCCCCCCGTCTGTTTTGACTGTTCCTTCTTTCCTTCCTTCTGTCTGTTTGTCCTTCCTCCCTACTTCCTTCTGTCCTCCCTTCCTCCCTCCCTCCTTCTTTCCTTACTTCCTTTCCTTCTTTCTTTCCTTGTTTCCTCTCTCCCTCTTACCTTCCTTCCTTTCCTTCTTTCTTTCCTCTGTCCTTCCTTCCTTCCTTCCTTCCTTTCTCCCTCCCTCCTCCCTTCCTTCGTTCCTTCTTTCCACTGTCCTTTCTTCTTTCGCCCTTCCTTCCTTCCTTCTTCCATCCTCCCTCCTTCCTTCTTTCCTTCCTTCCGTCTTTCCTCCGTCCATCCTTCTTCCTCCCTTCCTTCCTTCTTCCTCCCTTCCTTCTTCCTTCCTCCCTCCTTCCTTCCTTCTTTCCTCCGTCCATTCTTCTTCCTCCCTTCCTTCCTTCTTTCTTCCTCCCTTCCTCCCTTCCTTCCTTGACTCTAGGACAACAGGAGGGTTAAAAAAAGAGTGTTTAAAACTGATCCAGAGCAAGTCAAATATCACTTTGCATCTTTCTTTCTTTCTTCTTTCTTTTCTATTGTGTGGATGTGTATTATTTATAGGCACTCAAGGCAAGAAAGAGAAAATACAACTTCATTACCGGTAAAACTTGAGAAACCTCATAAGCCTCATAGGTTTGATGAACAGAGCAGAGCTGTTGTTTCTCACGCTGGAACACTTTCAACGCACTGTAACGTATTTTATTGATTTACAATAAGACAAATCATTAGACAATCAAGCTGACTTCCTGCTGCCTTCCTTCATGCCTCGTGTACTCAACAGGACAAACCTCCCATCAATCCTGCCGCTCTTAATAAATAATCCTCATGTTGTCATTGTAACTCGCTTTGCTTTCCACACTCAGATCATTTAACTTGTGCTTTTAACAAAAGACGTGCGAGCCTTTCTCTGAAGCACATGTCTGCAAACATTGCGGTGAACTTTGAAAGTAATTTATTCAGCAGACAGGAGCTGAGAAAGATTGATGTTCATATTTCATCCATCAATGGTTTTCATAATTCACTCGCCTGGTGGATGGGTGCTAGTCAGAGCTTGTCAAGCACGCTATGGCAAGTACATTCAGAATTCAGCTGGCTTATTGATAATCAAATCTTGCCAGTAAGCATGTCTTGTGGTACATTATGATCAGAGCAAACCTCGGTGTCTGGGGACCGCTGAGGGAAAAAGGCAACGATGCCAACACTGCAGTCAGCGACTGACAGAAAGCCTGAACAGAGGCAGCGCATCAAACTCTACAAACCTTGACGACCGTGCCGTCACCCCCCACCCCCCTTTCACCCCTTCCCCCCTTCCAACAGGCGACAAACGTCACTAATGATCAGTCACAAATGTAATTGAAAACATAAATAAATAATACAGTCACTTAAATAATTCAAATTGATTTAAAAAGGTTCAATTTTCCTCCCATCGTTTCACCTTTTTTTTTTGCTTGTGCTTGTATGATAACAAGTGGGGAGGTGGTTTCTTCTAATTTGTTGGCTATAATTTCATCTTGTCCTATTTAATGGGCTCAATCCTATAGCCCACCTGTGTCAATAGGACTTGAAAGTCAAGATGAACCTGTGCAGCTTAAAATGAGGCCGGTGTAAATCAAAACTAAAGCCTCATTCATAGCGACATTATCCCTGCATGAAGAAGCCAGGTTGGACTTTTTGGCTGGACTAGAGTCAAATGAATGACAACTTTTTGCTGCATTGGCTTATCAAATATATCTAAGAGGACATTCCTGGCAGACAAATGGCAATACTTTGTCCAATATTTATACAATACGTTGACATTTCCATCAGCCTCAGCCATGCCTGATTGCTAACACACTAAAGGTAGCTGTGTACTCTGACTTCACACAGTCATTGTTCAGCTGTGTAGAGGCGAGGAAGAGGAGTCAGGGTTTAAACTCTCACCTCTCCTCCTTTTTCATTCATGGTAACATCTATTTAGGCCTATGTCGCTTTTTCATGTAAAGAGAGGCGAGTGCAACGCTATGACGGCCTTCAAGGAGAAGTTTTTCACTCTATTTAAATGATATTGTGTCTCTCTTGACTTCCTCCCCTCTCTATGATGGGCTTTTTTCTTCTCGGACTTTGAATGAAGGCTTTCAGAACAACTATAAACACAGTTATTTCCAACATGGTCGACCTAAATGTCATAAGAACCAGTTCTGAGTGATCATACATCAGGTTTGAGATGGTGAACATGGTCAATATTAAACCTGCTAAATACCAGTCTGTGATTATTGTTATAGTGAGTATGTTAGCAATGATGACTATAACATTTACTGTAAACTCACCAACCTAAAGATTTTTGTATGTGAAAATGTCCCAAATTTGACTTGTATTCATAACAAAATTCAAAAATCATCATTCAAACATGTTGCTTTGTTCTTTATATTCTATAAAATGTTCACTTGAACCATAAAATAATGATTGTAAATGTCTTTTTTCCATAAATAAATAGAATATGCTCTTTTTTATTCAGGATTAATCAACCATTTATTAATGACTGATGGGGGTTTTATGAATATGAATTGGTCTGGAGACTAATTATAAGTCAGAATATGAATAGTATGTAAGGATTAATATATCTGTTGACTTCATTTCACCAAAATAACCAATCAGTATGGTAAATGGACTGTACTTATATAGCACTTTGCTTGTCTTTTAACCACCCAAAACGCTTTTGCACTACATTCACACATTCATACACTTTTGGCCTGGCCATTAGGAGCAAATTGGGGTGGAAGTATCTTGCACGACACGTGAGCATACGGACTGGAGTTGCCAAGAATAGAAAAGCCAATCTTGTGATTGGTGGACAACCCAGTATCCACTCAAAGTGAATATAGGGTTTACAACAGTTTTATGGTTCTGCTTAGACACTAGCAGCCCATACGTCAGTAGACAGGAGTAGACAGGAGTCTTGTATGTCCAGCACATTCATTCATTCATATCAGCATAATCCAGGCAGCAATTATGTTTGTCAATACAACATAATTCGTTGAAAAATGTAGTTTCATAAATCTACTGTAATTAGGAGATGTGGTTGAGTAATCTGCACAGTACAGCCTTATAACCTTTTAATATCAACACACTGGTTTAAAGCAGTCTTTATTCACCACTAACAAACATAACCTCAACTGATTTTGGCATTATGAGACACACATATCTCTCATTATCATCAACAAGCCAAAATAAGAAATGTTGAGAATGGTAAAAAGATATAAAAATTTAAAACTCCATTTGAATGATTCACTCTGCTTGTTATTCATGTATTCAATTTGCACGTTTGACTAGTAAGGCTGCCTATTAGTGTCGACTCCGAGGATCCAAAATACCGACAAGGCATCGAGGCATTTCAGATGTCACTTTGCAGGTAAAGTATAATTTCGACCCACATATCACTCAAACGTCGACATCACTGAGTTATAAAGCGATTATAAATCATGAAACATCTAATTAGTTTTTTTTTCTCTCTTCCTACTTTTTTTTTCAATTTGCACCAATTCAAACACTCTTATTGACATTCTGCAGACTGTCGTAACCTGTCAGCCATAAATAATTATATAAATAACAATAATCAAAATGCAAGGAAGCTCAGGCCTGTCAGTTCATATTTAATGAGCAATATGCAGTTTGCGAAGAGGAAAATGGAATTACTGATGGAATTGTTTTTCCCCTCCTCTTCTTAATTTCAGAAAGGGCAAAGAAAGCAGCGGCAGAGACGACTCTCTCCTCGGCTTAAACCCGGATGTTGTGAAAATGAGAAAACTTTGCAACCATGAAAGTTTTGTCTCAGGACTGCGCAGACACACTGAGGTCACCGCTCAGACTCCAGCCGTCATTGTTCTGGTGCTGCCACTGCTGTAGACTTCACATGCTCAGCAGCAGCCTGTTTGTAGCGAGCAGCAGGTTTCCAGCTACCCGCGGATCCTCACACGATGCGATTCTTTGTGACGTTATATGACTAATTGCTTCCCAAGTGTTCTGCCTAGTTTCGATTTGTAACAGAGCTGATAAATTCTCCCTCTATGGGTCGACTCAGACACCGCGACCGCCTCTCGGTGACCACGGCTGACAGCTTATCATGGCCCACAAGTTTTGTTTTCCTCGTTGTTCAGAGTTTGGACAGGGATGGATGTCTCAGTAAGGCATGGAAGACAAATGATGACAAATCCTCTCCAGAGCGCTGAACGGGTTGGAAACTTTCAAGTATTCTTTGGATTTCTTACAGAGGAGGAATTTCATTTTTCCGGTTGCAGAGAAAACATTTGATGTTTTATTGTATCATTTATTGTTGTGCAAATGTGCAACTTTACTTTCTCAGCACTTGAAGTCCAAGACAAATGTCCTTTCTATCTATCTGTCTATCTG
Source organism: Scomber japonicus (assembly GCF_027409825.1). Classification (NCBI taxonomy): domain Eukaryota; kingdom Metazoa; phylum Chordata; class Actinopteri; order Scombriformes; family Scombridae; genus Scomber; species Scomber japonicus. The sequence continues at coordinate 26,385,743 of NC_070595.1, forward strand.
TCTATCTATCTATCTATCTATCTATCTATCTATCTATCTATCTATCTATCTATCTATCTATCTATCTATCTATCTATCTATCTATCTATCTCAGAGGGGTCAAACTCATCTTCATTAAAGGGCCACATACAGCCCAATTTGACCCCTGATGTGGGTCAAACCATTAAAAGGAAGGAAGGGAGGGAGGAAGGGAGGGAGGAAGGACAGATGGAAGGGAGGAAGGAAGAAAGAAAAAGAAGACAGTAAGGAAAAAGGGAAGGAAGGATGGACGGAAGAAAGGAAGGAAGGAAGGAAAGATGGAGGGAAGGAAGCACAGACGAATGGAAGAAAGGAAAAGAAGACAGGAAGGAAAAAGGGAAGGAAGGATGGACGGAAGAAAGGAAGGAAGGCAGGAAAGATGGAGGGAAGGAAGCACAGATGAATGGAAGAAAGGAAAAGAAGACAGGAAGGAAAAAGGGAAGGAAGGATGGACGGAAGGAAGGAAGGAAGGAAAGATGGAGGGAAGGAAGCACAGACGAATGGAAGAAAGGAAAAGAAGACAGGAAGGAAAGTGGGCCAGACTGGACCCCTCGGCGGGCCGGTTCTGGCCTACGGGCCGCATGTTTGACACCCCTGATCTACAGTAAGATAGATAGATAGATAGATAGATCAGGGGTGTCAAACATGCGGCCCGTGGGCCAGAACCGGCCCGCCAAGGAGTTCAATCCGGCCCACTTTCCTTGCATCTTTCCATCCACCCTTTCTTCCTTCCATCTATCCTTACTGTCTTCTCTCCTCTTCCTTCCATCTTTCCTCCCTCCCTTCCTTCGATCCTCCCTTTCTTCCTGTCTTCTCTTCCTTCTATCTGTCCTTCCTCCCTTGCTTCCTTCCTTCCATCCTTCCTCCCTTCCTTCCATTTTCCCTTTCTTACTTCCATCTTCCCTTCCTTCCTTCCTTGCTTCCATCTTCTCTTCCTTCCTTCCTTCCTTGCTTCCATCTTCTCTTCCTTCCTTCCTTCCTTGCTTCCATCTTCTCTTCCTTCCTTCCATCTGTCTTCCTTCCTTCCTTCCTTCATTCCGGCCCACATGAGATCAAATTGGGCTGCATGTGGCCCTTGAATGAAGATGAGTTTGACCCCCCTGCTGTAGATAAATATTCTGACTCTACTTTTAAAAGGATCCACAAAGAAGACTTCTCTTTATGATAAGTCCACATTTAGATATCATAAACCTCGCTCTGTTGCTAGTTGTAGTTTTAAGGATATCAAACATCTGCAGTTTGACTTGATCATACTGTCCAACTGTTCAACATCAGAAATAGGACGACCCTCATGTCCCGAGTTTATTTATAAACCTAAAGAATAAAAAGTAATTGTGACACAACCTAAATCTTCCCTATATGACCTGAGGCTGGTTGGGATAACAAAGCAGTTTGGACTGAAGGCGTGATGGGTTCCCAGTTGCAGTGTGATTGTTCTTGTTCTGGACAGAGAGCCTCTGTTACGATGCACCAAAGACCATTATGCATTAGACCTGTGAAAGAGGCCTCGAGCCACTTCTCTTGGCTTAATTTGCACATTAATTCTTGCTGACAAGCGTACAGATAGCCGGCAAGAAATGGCTCCGAAAATTAACCTGACTTTCTTAGTAGGCCACTGGCATGGGAAAATATTACAAGTTAATGAAACATCACTGCTGTCTGTGTGTTTGTCCCTCTCAGGCAAACCCAAACACTTCAGAGCAGATATAAGGTCACAGCTCAGACTGTAGCTTCATACCCATCCTTCCTTCCTTCCTCCCTCCATCCTTACCTTCATTCCTTCCTTTCTTCCTTTCTTTTTTCCTCCTTACTCCTTTCCTTCCTTCCTTCCTTCCTTCCTTCCTTCCTTCTTTCCTTCTCTCCTTACTTCCTTTCTTTTTTCCTTCCTTACTCCTTTCCTTCCTTCCTCCTGTCCTTCCTTCTGTCCTGTCTTGACCTGAGGACAACATCACTGCTGTCTGTGTGTTTGTCCCTCTCAGGCAAACCCAAACACTTCAGAGCAGATATAAGGTCACAGCTCATACTGTAGCTTCATACCCATCCTTCCTTCCTTCCTCCCTCCCTCCTTACCTTCATTCCTTCCTTTCTTTCTTCCTTTTTTTGTCCTCACTCCTTTCCTTCCTTCCTTCCTTCCTCCTTTCCTTCCTTCCTTCCTTCTCTCCTAAATTCCTTCCTCTTTTCGTCCTTACACCTTTCCTTCCTTCTTCCCTTCCTTCCTTCCTTCCTCCTTTCCTCCTTCCCTCCCTCCTTACTCCTTTCTTTCTTCTCTCCTTACTTCCTTCCTTCCTCTTTTCCTCCTTACTCATTTCCTTCCTTCCTTCCTTCCTTCCTTCCTTCCTTCCTTCTTTCCTTCTCTCCTTACTTCCTTTCTTTTTTCCTTCCTTACTCCTTTCCTTCCTTCCTTCTGTCCTTCCTTGACCTGAGGACAACATCACCGCTGTCTGTGTGTTTGTCCCTCTCAGGCAAACCCAAACACTTCAGAGCAGATATAAGGTCACAGCTCAGACTGTAGCTGTGCAGGATTTATGTGGGTGAATGTTTGTGTGTGATTTTGTCAGATGTTGGGATTATTTCAAATGTATTAACCCTTGTGAGGTCCTCGCGGGTCAAATTGACCCCGTCTTTTGACTGTTCCTTCTTTCCTCTTTCTTTGCTCCCTCCTCCTTCCATCGTTCCTTCCTTGCTTCTTTCTTTCCTTCCTTCCTCCCTCCCTCCCTCCTTACCTTCGTTCCTTCCTTTCTGTGTTTGATTAACAGCAGCTAGCAGAAGAACTACAAAGAAAGAATACAAACTAGTGGTATTAGCCCACTAGCCCTAATGCATACCCTGCTTTATCGTCACATATAAAATCAGGGAGGCCAAAATGTCCCAAATGAACATCATACTGCATTGAAGAAGGCTTTAAACTAGCGATTGAGACCATAAACACATTTTGAAAACGTTTACTGAGGTTAGAAATCAAGTGAGAAGTTGGTGAATTCTCCATTGACTTGTATAGAGACGGAAGTCCTTTTGACACCAAAACGATCGCCCCCTGGTGGCCTTTTGATAGAATGCAGTACCAGAACTCCCCGCCTGGACTAGATGTGCAATTCGACTACAAACAGCCAATCTCCAAGGCTAACATTTGGTCACATGCACCGCTAACATGGCTCGCAGAAGCTAAAGATTACAATGTTAAGAAAACGGTTTTACAGTCTACATAGTGTGTGAATTCAGTAACTATAGCAACATGATTTATTAACAATTTGAATTCATTATACTCTTATTTGTGCTTCTTCTGCATAGCATTGGAGGCTCAGAGACTTTGAAATAATTGAAATTGGTGATCATGATAACAACATCTAGGATTATTACATTATTACGGAGAGTCCTGTGTGTCTGTGTTGAGAGATCATTTAAAGAATTATTTAAAATGGGGGTGCAGACAGGGGGAAAGCATCTAACAGGAAGTACTGTATGTTTACAAGCTGCTTTAATGCGCTGCAGCTTATTACATATTTAGCTACAAACTGACATTAGCAGGACTGAATATTTGTTAGGTCATTCATTCAACTAATTAAATTAAAATATATGTATTAAATATAGATTTCTCCCTTTTGGACTCATTCTTTGATTTACAGAGCAGATATATATACTGTAGGAGATAAAAAAAAAAAAGCTCTATACCCAAATGCTTCTTGTTTGCATTCTTCTTCTTCTTCTCGAGTTCTGATCATTTGCTCCATTTAAGATTCACTTCCAAGTTGGCATAATAAGTCTCCAAACTCCACATTTAATAAATCTCTTATTTACTCTTTCATTTCCTTTTGTTGTTTTTTCCCCCTTTATTTTTAATTAACAAAGAGTTTTAGTTATGTAAATGCCAATCTGAGGAGCTTCACTTCATAAATACGAACATGTTTATAACTTTATTACTTGACGTTGTTGAATCCTAAATTGATTTGATTTGGGGGGGGGGGGTGTGACAGATCCGATGAACTTTGACCTCTCGGTGGCTGCGTCTGCTCGTCCTTTTCAACCAGAACACACATCTGTTTTCATAACTGAAACCAATTAAAGACCAACCTGTGACCTGCAGCAATATAATGTAATTACTGCTTCATAATTAAAGTGTAATGTGCTGTGTTTCCCCTTTTCTTTTTAAACTGGCACTAATTTATACACTCAGGCACATACTGTGCAAAGAGCCATTGTATTAGCCGTGCTTATTACGCCCACACATAGCTCATTCATAATTAAGCCGCATATCTTAATAGCTCCAGTTGAATTGTCTCACTTTACTGTGTCGATTCTTTATGGGGAGGGGAGTGGAGGTTGAGCGGGTCTTCTTTTATGTTTCATCAATATTTGCGGCGTTTAATGACTTCCAGGAGCTCAAACACGGGTGAGGAATTAAGCCGTTAACAAAAAGTCCAAAAAAAAACTAAAACACAAAAGCTGAATTATTATTATTATTACTTTTTTTTTTTAGAAAATTAAAAGATAATGGGCATGTCAGAACGTGACAAGGAAATCATTTTAGTTATTTAAAACAGCGTTGCCATATTAAAAAAAAAAAAAAAAATCCTGCTGTCAGTGGAGCTATAGCTGCTGTTAAATAAATCAAGGTGTTTTCATTGCTTAGTGCTCTGGATGCTGTGCGGCCCACTAGAACAAAACCTCCACTGTAAATATGAGATGTTTGAGTCCTCCTCTTCCTCTTCCTCCTCCTCCTCTTCCTCTGTGGTTAAAAATTCATCCATGACTTGTTTGCACATCCACCTGTAAAGTCACATTTAACAGCCTGGAGGTGTCAAGGCAGCGGCAGGCCCCCCCTTTACATGAATACTATGAATGAAGTTGGTGAATGGTGTAATAGAGAAGGAGGAGGAAGGAGGAGGAAGGAGGAGGAAAAGGATGGGATCTCGGGCCCTTCATCCAGGCATTCATCTCTCTTCTATCAGTCAGAGGAAGTTGCCCTTCAAGGCTCTTAGAGGGTGAAGCAGTGGAGACATGCCGATAGATAAAGCTGGCAGCTCTATTGCGCCTGTCATCCGACGCCCATCAACCCGAGCGCTTCCTGGAGCAGCGATAAAGATGGATGAGGTTGCCGTGTGCGATCCCAGCCAGCCAAATCATACATCAGAGTGTCGCTGATGGAGAGCTTGTTGAAGAAGATAGGAGTCTGCTGTCTGTCGTCTACAGGTATGTTTACCTCACCTGTTCTCCTCCGTATGAATCCTTTATGGTGAGATGACATCACTGCTCTCTTAACCCTCCTGTTGTCCTTGAGTCAAGGAAGGAAGGAAAGGGGGAAGAAGGAAGGAAGGAAAGGAGGGAGGGAGGAGGGAAGGAAGGAAGAAGGAAGGAAAGGAGGGAGGGAGGAAGAAGGAAGGAGGGAGGAAGGAAAGGAATCCTTTACTTCCTTCCTTCTTCCTTCCTTCCTTTCCTACCTGCCTTTCTTCTTTCCTTTCCTCCCTCTCTCCCTCCTTTCCTTCCTTCCTGCATCCTTTCCTCCCTTCCTTCTTTCCTCCGTTCTTCCTTCCTTTCCTACCTCCCTCCCTCCTTTCCTTACTTCCTTCCTTCCCTCCTTCCTTCCTTCCTCCGCCCTTTCCTCCCTACCCCTTTCCTTTCTTCCTTCCTTCCCTCCTTCTTTCCTTTCCTACCTTCCTTCCTCTTTTCCTACCTTCCTTCCGCTTTTCCTTCCTTCTTTTCTTCCGTCCTCCGTCCTTTCCTTCCTTCTTCCTCCCTCCTTTCCTTCCTTCTTCCTCTGTTCCTTCCTTGACTCGAGGACAACAGGAGGATTAAAGTATAACAGATATTTAAAAGTGTTTCTGTGTTAATGGAGAGCAGATCTGTACTCATGAGTCCATTACCGAGCACTGATGATGTCATAATAACTGTTTTCAGATACCTGCCAATGAGTCTGCCAATGCCGATGAATATCACTTTGCAAACAGTATTTAAAAAAAGCTGCCATATGAATAAAGTTTTAGTTACCTACATACTTATATTGAAAAGTGTGTAATTGCATATATAGTAACATTTTCTAAGTATAGCATATTTAAAAGGGTTTTTGTGCACCATTGGTTTCCTTTAAGCACTGATCACATACATTTGAACAGCAGGACAGTGATATCGTAACCATGGAGATCATTTCAATTATATATTAACAACTGTGTTCAGATACCTGCCAATGAGTCTGCCAATGTCATTACCCCCAAAATAATGGAGGTTATTGGAATTTCATTTGTGATACTCAAAGCTGTAATCAACATAAACACTTTTTTTTCTTTTCTTCTTTCCACAGTCTATAAAAATGTTTGTTTAATGATTCGTGATTTGGTTAAATCAACTCATCTGACTTGAGTGTGTTTCAAGAGCTGACGGGTTGATTTAGACAGAAACATCACAGAATACTGAGTCTGAAGGTAGTTTGATAATAAAATAGTAATAATAGTGATACATGGTACATCTGATGGTCGATCATGTGATTGAAGTTACATACTTTAACCCTCCTGTCGTCCTCCCGGGTCAAATTGACCTCGTCTGTTTTGACTGTTCCTTCCTTCCTTCCTTCCTTCCTTCCTTCCTTCCTTCCTTCATTTTTCTTTATTTTTTCCTTTGTTCTTCTTTCTTTGCTCCCTCCTCCTTCCTTCCTTCCTTTCTTCCTCCCTCCTTACTCCTTTCCTTCCTTCCTTCCTTCCTTCCTTCCTTCTCTCATTACTTCTTTCCTCTTTTCCTCCTTACTCTTTTTCTTTCTTCCTTCCTTCCTTCTTTCCTTCCTTCCCTCTCTCCTTACTTCCTTACTTCCTTCCTCTTTTCCTCCTTACTCTTTTCCTTCCTTCTCTCCTTCATTCTTTCCTATTTTCCTCCTTACTCCTTTCCTTTCTTCCTTCCTTCTCTCCTTACTTCCTTCCTATTTTCCTCCTTACTCCTTTCCTTCCTTCTCTCCTTACTTCCTTCCTATTTTTCTCCTTACTCCTTTCCTTTCTTCCTCCCTTCCTCCCTTCCTTCCTTCCTTTCCTCCTTACTGCTTTCCTTCCTTCCTTCCTCTTTTCCTCCTTACTCCTTTCCTTCCTTCCTTCCTTCCTTCCTCATCCCTTCCTCCTGTTCTTCCTTGACCTGAGGACAACAGGAGGGTTAAATCATGTGATGACAGGGTTAGAGTTACAAAAAGGTTAAAAATCGGTTATCAGTAAAGTATAAATATGACCTTAAATAGGGAAAAGAAACTACAAATAAAACAGCGGTATGGTCCTTTAAGTGATATTATCCTATAGACTGTTATAGCTAGTTTTCATTACACACAGCAAACATATAAAATAACTTCTCTTCAGCCTCTCACTTTATTTGTTAGTAATTTGGTAGGTCAGTAATCACTCCACCGCTGTCACTGTCACATCTGTAATGAGAGTTAAAATCACTCTCATTTCCTCCACGCTGTTCTTACCTCAAGGTTGCATGAGGCTGAAATTATACAACAAACACAATTTCAACTCACAGCACAGACTTGCCCCATAAATGAGATATAAGAAGTAACTGATGGAGTTGAATTTCTGCTCCCACTGAGACCATTAAAACTGCAATTTTAGTTCTTAATGGTGTTTTTTTGTTTTGTTTTTTTTTGCCTGCATAGGAAACACAATGACAGTCGAGTGAAACAGGAAATATGGGATGAATTGCTTGAGGAGATAGATTTTATATTATTTTGTCTTCATTTAACAGCACAAAGCTATTTTCCAGAAACAGCTTGCACACACACACACACACACACACTCCCAGTATAGCTCCAGAGCAGCTCCACTGGAGCAATATGGGGCTGATAGCATTGCTCAACGGCACATCCGCAGTGGTAATAAAGAAACTCAGCTGTTTTACTGTAAATGTTTCCAAATACAACTTTTTCTTGTCTTTTTTTTTTTTTTGTTAGCAGTCCAGGGATTGAAGAAACCTACTGCTTTAACCCCCTAAGGCCACTTATAGTAATAATCCTCTCCCCCTCCACTCAAAAATGTGTTTTTCTTCTTATTTCAGTGGGATGATCGAGCTTCACTGTGCAGAATGATGTGTGTGCAGAGGTTGTTGAAAAGTGGAAGTGGAAAGTTTCTCTGTGCTCACTTCAAATCTGAGTTCAAAGGTTGTAACTAGGGCTGTCAGCGTTAACGCGTTAATCGCGATTAGATGAATGCAATCTATAACGCGTTAATTTTTTTAAATCGTATTTTAATTTTGCAAGCCTTTTTGTCCCTTCTACTCCCCCGTAGACGGCTCCTCTAGCTGTAGCGCTATGCTTTGAAGTGGCCTCCTGCAGTAAACCTACCGCGCTGATGGAAAGTAAGAGAGCTACTGGACTTTTGAACGGCTTGTTTAACTTTAAAACACTTCCAGACGCTTCAGTTGACAAGTCAAAAGTAAAATGCAATCTGTGTCAAACAGAGTTTAACTACCACCGGAGTACGTGGAGTTTGAGTTAGCACCTCCACGCTAAACACCCAGGTGCAGCCAAGCCAGCCTCAGCTCCACCAAAGGACCATTTTGGAGTGTGGGAGTCGCAGCAGAGCCGTGATTGATTCCCAGTTAAGACACTCTGGTAAGAAATGCTTTACATTATGGGCTTAAAACTGCCTTGAAATGTAAAATAACAGGATTTTAAACATGCAATTCAAAATGCGATTAATCGCAATTAACTATGGAAATTCTGCGATTGATCTTGATTTAAAAAATGAATCGTTTGACAGCCCTAGTTAGAACTAGAGAGTGAGATTTGTGACATCCAGTATGAAACTTTCACAAGTGTGATGATGTGGAAACCTGAAGCCATTTTAAGGATTATAACAAGATAACTCAGCTTATTTTTTTGAGAAATCATATTAGACACAAATTATTATGAAAAATAGAGCCTTTGAAATATTACCTTTAACAGCCAAACTGACAGTGTAATTGGAAACGAGTCTAAAATAACATGAGAGAAATTTAAAAGTGCAATAAAACAGTAAAACAATGAGGAGCAGAGAAGACCAACATAGAGTAAAGTTACAATTTATAAAAAGGCTATTTGATAAAAATGAGCTTTAGGAAGTTATTGAGAGGACATAGAGTAAGCTAACCTGATAATCAGAAGGCTGAGACTGTTATGTAATATGAATTTGGAGGGAAAACAAAACCCAAATTGTCCTTATTTGACTTTAGCTCTTGAAACAAAAAAAGGAAAAAAAGTGAAATGATATTATATTACAGTGACGAATGCAATCATCTGGAATGACCTGAGCTAATGTTTGTGCTGAAATGAGGAGAAATAAAGTGAAGTTAGCTAATTGGATTTAGATAATTTATCAGAGCTGTTTTTCTCAACATTATACTTATTCGAGAAATTAGTTTTATTGTTTCCAAATAAACAAACAAACAAAAAAAAAAGATTAGCATGAGTTTAATTATGAATTGGCTGCCTGAGAATGGCCTTGTAAATATGTGTGTCTCTGTGTGTGTATACAACTCATTTCTGCCTTTAATAATGAGAACTCAACAGTATCGATAAGCTGCTTTCTGTCCACAGAACATCTGGCCTGACCTTGTAGTGCAGAGCCAACTAAATAAGACTGAATGATAATGATGTTTTTACTGGCCCCAGCGCCCGCATTAATCTCTACCAGCAGGTGTTCACACAGGCAGCCTGGTGTTTACCTTCAGTTTGTTAGCATTGTGCTAGTCATCGAGCTGCTGTCTTGGGGTTGGCATTGTTTATTCTCCTCAGTAATACACTGTGTAAACTGCACCGTGGCAGAATTACACACAGATACTTGAGATAGAGAAAGAAAGTTCACATCTTTTACTGTTTTTTATTTTTGTGTCTTTTGAGCAGTAGGCCTATACAAATGCTTTTAACCCTCCTGTCGTCAAATTGACCCCGTCTGTTTTGAGTGTTCCTTCTTTCCTCCCTTCCTTCCTTCCTTCTGTCTGTCCTTCCTCCCTACCAACCTTCCTTCCTTCTGTCCTTCCGTCTGTCTGTCCTTCCTTCCTACCTCCTCCCTACCTTCTTTCCTCTGTCTTTCTTTCCTTCCTACCTTCCTCTTTTCCTTTCTCCTTCCCTCCCTCCCCCCTTCCTTCCTTCCTTCCTTCCTCCTTCCTGTCTTCCTTCCTTCCGTCCTTTCTTCCTTCCTTTCCTTCCTTCCTCCCTTCCTTCTTTTCTCCCTCCCTCCCTCTTTCATTCATTCCTTCCTTCCTTCCTTCCTTCTGTCCTTCCGTCTGTCTGTCCTTCCTTCCTACCTCCTCCCTTCCTTCTTTCCTCCCTCCCTACCTCCTTCCTTCTTTCCTCCCTTCCTTCTTTCCTCTGTCTTTCTTTCCTTCTTTCCTTCCTACCTTCCTCTTTTCCTTTCTCCCTCCCTCCCTCCCCCTTCCTTCCTTCCTTCCTTCCTTCCTTCCTTCTTCCTGTCTTCCTTCCTTCCGTCCTTTCTTCCTTCCTTTCCTTCCTTCCTCCCTTCCTTATTTTCTCCCTCCCTCCCTCTTTCATTCCTTCCTTCCTTCCTTCCTTCCTTCCTTCTTTTCTTTTTTCCCTCCCTCCCTCTTTCCGTCCTTCCTTCTTTCTTTCCTCCTTTTCTCCCTTCCTTCCTCCCTCCCATCCTTCCTTCTTTCCTCCCTTCCTTCCTTAACTCGAGGACAACAGCAGGCTTAAACAATATGGTGGCAATTTTCTATACTTTCCTTATTGTTAGCAAATGTGCAAAGCCAAACCAACAAGTACTGTGTGTGTGTGTGTGTGTGTGTGTGTGTGTGTGTGTGTGTGTGTGTGTGTATCTAAAGTCCTTATATTATACCTTTTTCCTCTGTGCCATCTTAACCAGCTGAGCTATCGGGGCTTTCTGAGCTACATCAGCTCTCACAGGGATAATAATTATACATCTGGTTGAGATGAAAGCATCAGCTGAATCAGAATTAACAATGAAAAGATAACTCTGTCTGTCTGTGTTGCTGTATCAGCAGCAAAAGAAAGTCCAGGGATGAAGAGTGAAGACTCTGGTGTCCAAAGTGAACGAGGAAGTTTGTGATCAAATCCCGAGTGAAGAAAACCAGAAGTGCTTTTTTTCAGTTTGATCCAACCATTAAAAAAAAAAGAAAAAGAAAAGTAAAAAATGTTTGTACTTCAAAGAGTAAAGAAAAATAAATCTAACAGGGATGGATATAATATAAAAAATACCTTTAAAATATATTAAAGGATGCAGACAAGACTAATAAATTCTTAATGAGCTGAGCTAAAGGGGCTTTCTGAGCTACCTCAACTCTCACTCAGAAAATAATCAGAGTTGAGATGAGAACATTAGCCAAAGCCGAATGCTCATCAGAATCATAAAGATAATAAACTCAATCTGACTCTCTACATTATCTCCACTTTTTTTATATATATATTAATGAAGTCTGCAAAACTCTTCTTCTACAGCTGATCACACAATCTAGTGTAGATGTTGTCCTTCATATTATTTAGTTCAGTTCAGTTGCTTTTATTATTATTATTACTGTTGGTTGTTTTAATGGCTGCAGCCAGAAGCTTAAAGTCACCAGAGAGGGGAGAGCAGGGAGAGGAACTCTGTGCTTGTCCTGGTTCTGCCAGCTCACTGTGACAAGGAGCCACATTAATCAACCCCATCCAGTAGACAAGGAGAAAGTCCAAAATTAAAGCGACCAAATTTAGCCCAATTTGACGACAGTGAGGTTACTACCCCCTCAACACCCCCCCCCCTCCTCCTCCTCCTCCTCCTCCCTCTCCCCCCACACACACTGCAGGAATACCCTGGCCCAAATATCCCTCTCCTCTGGCACTGTGAATAAGTGCAGAATCTCCTTTAGCAGTGTTAAAAGTTAAGGTAATGTGAAGGTAATTCGGCTATAAGCTAAACATAAAATATATTGCTGAGCATGTGCTATATTAGGAAGGTCAAATTTATTATGAAAAGCTAATTAAACAGGAATTAATCTAGTATAGCTCCTAGTTTGACTGGGTGATTGCTGCAGGCAGATGAGACCCAGACACTTCTGCAGAAAACAGCCTCTCTTTCCTTTTTTCCCTCCACACAAGGAGACAATGCAGTTCACTGTATTGATTCGGTATTGATTCAAGGTTCAAGACATAGAAAGATCTCTGCCCTTAGCGCCATACTTTTTTTTTCTTGGGGGGGGTGGGGGGTGGGGAGCATTGCAGCAAATCAGATAACATTGTTAGAGAGTGAGATGGGAAGATAACCCAGTTAAGATGCAGTAGGGAGGGATTTTGCACCGGCGATGCTGTGATTTGGCTCTCATCTGCAGACCCCTGCTCTCATCCCACTGGCCGATATGAGATGTAATTTTGTCACACCAGATTGAGCACCTCTCCGTCGACCCTACAGGCAGCCCCGGCACTCTGTTAGTTATGGTGACAGAGAAGTGCGGTCATTTATCAGCCCGGGCGATTTCTTAAATGAGGACATATTGGCAGGTGCCCAAGCAGCACGCAGGATGAGGGCTTCGCTCCGGCTGCAGCCAAGAGTGCTGAAGTGACAGCGGACGTCTTCTCTGGTTTTAATGGGGGGGGGGGGGGGGGGGTTTGGGGGGGTTGGGAGAGGGAGAGGAAGTTCAGCGTTGGTGGCCAGAGAAGATATGAAGTCTGTAAATGTATGTTCGGAGAGATTTGCACACTGCACTGTCACAACTCTGCACGCTGGATGCATTTTAATTGGTAACAGGAAACGAGGGCCTGGAAACACTAGACAGTGTTAAAAAATACAAATGACAAACAAGGACTGTCATATAGGAATCTCTCTCATAGGCTGTCTGTTCAAATATGATAACAAGACTTTCTTTTTTTTCCCTCCTCTTTGTGAATCAATATAGTTGGCCTGTTATCAATTATAATTCTTTCTGCTAAGGATGCAGTATAGTTGCAGTCAAACAACACCGCCTGGGCCACATAATGAGTGATGGGAGAAGCTCACTGATTAATTTATAACAAAAGAGTCAACAAAGGAAGGAGCATTGTATATCACCTGCTGTAGACAAGATAAGTACAGAGGTCTAAATTATATTTGTTGAGATACAAACATAGATGGATTGCCTCTGTTCCCAAACAGTGAATTAAAATGCAGCATATTCACCTCAGCAGGCTCTCTTCTCCTGCTGCAAAAAACTTTTTCTTTTTTTTTTTCTCCACCCCTCCTCTCTCCTTTAATTTATTTGCTTATTTATTTATTTATTTTTTCATTTAAGCAGGCGGCAGCAGGATGGAATAATAAATCGTCCTCTTTGGTGGTTGGTTAAGACTCATTAAAAATCTCTATAACGCATTGGAGCCAACTGAGGCTGTGTACCGTGTGAATAGCCTGCAAAATAAATATTCTGCCTCGGCCATATTTTCTTTCAGGGATTTACATTAATAAGATAGTGGGTGTGAAGTAATCAGCTAATGGCAACCCTGGTCACAGAGGGCTAACAGCGGCGAGGTGGTGCTACAATTAACTGGTGATTGCAAGCAACAGCTGAGACACTCTTCAGAGGAAGATCGAGACTTTTCCTTAATGAGAAGCCTTTTTTTTTTTCTTCCGTGGATTGTTTTTGTTTGGGATGTAATGCCTCCCTCCTAATTTGTGAGCAAAATGTAACCCCAAGACAGAGTTTGCAAATAGTACACATGATCTTTGACGTCTTTTCAACATTAACAACTCTATTATGAATGTTTAACCAGCCAACAAAGACTGCACATAAACTGCCTGTGCTCTCAAGTTTGTTTATTTTGTATAGCAGCAAAAAGAAAAAAGGAAAATGTTCTTCATCTCTAGACCTGTCTCATAATTCTTACCCATCATGCTCTTTTAATGCAGCAGTTAAACGGAGGACCTGACTGTGAGCAGAGGACCTGACCTCTATTCAGAGGAACATCACGTAAGCCCTCGCAATAGAACAGCGTTTAAAAATAGCAAGCAGCCTTTTGGAGGGTTTTTTTTTTTTTTTTTTTTTTTTGGAGTCCTCCTAACTCAGAGTGCTCATGCTTCTCCAACATTTCTGCACTTAACAAGTTGGTGACTGATGGCGACATGAATAACAGAGGACAGAGAAGAGAAATTACATGCAAACAAGTTATTTAAACTTTTTATTTAAGGTACTTTGAATTAATTATAATATTAAATCGGTGTTTGACCTGGATTTCCATCTGTCCTTCCTCCCTACCTCCTCCCTTCCTTCTTTACTTCCTCCATTCCCCTCCCTTCCTTCCTTCCTTTCCTTCCTCCCTTCCTTCCCTTCCTCCCTTCCTCCTTCTCTCTTTCCTCCCTCGCTCCTACCTTCCTTCCTCTTTTCCTTTCTCTCTCCCTCCCTCCCTCCCTCCTTCCTTCCTTCCTTCCTGCCTTCCTTCTTTCCTCCCTCCCTCCTCCCTCCCTTCCTTCTTTCCTTCCTTCCTCTTTTCCTTTCTCCCTCCCTCCCTCTTTCCTTCCTTCCTTCTTTCCTCTGTCCTTCCTTTTTCCTTCTTTCCTCAACAGTAGTGAAACCAATGTGGAAATGGAAGGAAAGAAACATCTGTGCTTCTATATTTCTTTTCAAGCATGTACACTGTCCTATTTCTCATTATCAGCGTGTGTCAGTGATGCACAGACGCAGCAACTTCATCACATTTGGCACATCCAAGACTAATACAGATTAAAAAGATAAATACATCTGATTGACAAGAGCCGTGATGTTGGTGAACGCTTTGTGTAAAAGCGGGAACTGTGCTCGATGTGGACGTTAATATGCACACAGTGAGCTTTTCAGTCCTATTCATCTTCATTTTCAGCGTGTCTGGTTTGTGCCACATGTGTTTCATGTCATGAAGCAACACAATACAGCACTTCCTGTCATAGCCATGAGCTGCTGGCTTACCATTAAAACAGTGCTTCACTAATTTAGCATCAAACTCAAATAACACTGTCAGACTCATAATGGGCTGTTTTTAAAAAAAGTAATTAGTGCAGCAGAACCTGGCACCAACAATATCTACAATGCAAATGACTTGTGACAGTTCAATTGGTAATTGAAGTATGCTATGCCAGTACCGGCTAATATAGCCTGGAGCTGATAGCCTCCAGCAGAGAATAGGAGCAGGCTACAGAGGTCTGCTAACCTCACTTGTAGCACAACCCAGATTACTTTTGCATTTTCAACCAACGCTGACTCAAGTGACATCAGTTGAGGGAATTTATCCGATTTTATGAATCTCCCGAAGGAGCCACAAGAGGCGTTGTGCAATTTTTTTTCATATATGACACGTGGAAACACACTTTAATGCCACATTTGGCTTCCAGACCAATCACAGCTGATCAATCCAATACGTCAAGGTTGTAATGAGAAGAGCGTCTCATTCAAGGTTTCTTTTTTATCAGCTCTACCATCATTACAGACCTACTTAGTCTGTGCAAACAGCGAACATCTTTGAAGCTTGGATTTTACTTATGAATATATATAAAAGCTTTTTCATTCACAGTTTGTAAAATCTTTTCTTTTAGTAGTGAAATGAATGCTTCCATACCAGGAGTCACAGTCTATTGTACTCCTCCCATCTCAGCTCCACTTCAGCTTTATCCCATTTGGACCAAAGTTGGATTTTCTAGCTCCAGCAAGCTGCACACTCAAGCTTTCAAATATGTGATTGAATGAAGGGTCTATGGTGGGCACACTTAGTTGGAGGAATGTTAATGTGAAAAAAAGCAGCATTGTTCTCTCAAGTCAAACAAAGGGGGCTCAGGAGGTAGAGCGAGTTGAAGTGTCCTTGAATAAGATACTGGGTGCTTTTCATTCTGGTAGCCATAATGGAGGATCTTTGACCACAGTGGCTTTCGAGGGAGTCCTATTTATTTGTTAATTCAGTGAAGAATGCATTGAGCGAATAAACACACGACATTGACATATTATACTATATATTTTTTAAAATTTTGGAAACCTTAATGTACGGAAAATACAATATAACTTAAAGGTGGGCAGTTCTTTAGAGCTAAACATCCCTTTGGAGGCTCTGGATGGAGCTTGTTTCCCCTTAGCTCCACTGTAATTCAAAAAGGTTTGAATCGCTTAAATGCAACGAGAGGAGACGAGGAGTGAGGAGGATAATAGAGGAGCTTGGTGAGGAACTGCAGGTGTATTGTACATAAATGGCAACACCTCTCTGATTGAATGAGTTTACTGCTTGGTCAGCTGATCCAAAGACTGTCAGGCTGTAATACAACAGATCAGGGATGAAAAGCACCAACAGCTACTACTCATATTTATTCATAAAATAAAAATTACTGATTCATGACCCAACTTATTATTGTCAAGAAGAAAAGCTACCTTTCACTGTACATTTTCTGCTCCTGCTGCATTAAACACATATTTCCTTCTCACCATGAACATTATGAAACTCTGTTTTCTTATGCATTTGCCCTCAAGTCTCTTGTGGGAGCTTGAGCTGGTTCGTTTATTAGGATCCCCAGTGGGATATTTTAATACCTACAGTTCTTGGGTCCCACTAAAAAACAAACATTAAAAAGGCACATTAATCAAATGAAGACCAAAGGGTATGTGAACGAGGGAGAGGCACTGAAAAGGAAAAAGAATGGGTCTGTTTTTGTGCAGACGGATATCTGGCTGTCAGCAGGGAGGGAAACTAACGCCCCTCTTCTCAAATCTTCAACTTGGCATTGATGACCTTTCGGACCTGACCTCCTTAAAGGCCGCCACATTAATGCTGATCATGAAGATTGCCTAAAAACCTTTTCAGGTACGTGGTCATGCTTTCGATTTAGTCATTAATACAATGAGTGCATAAGAGTGTGTCTTAATGGCAATCTGGGCCAACTGAGTTATAGATTATACAAATTCATAACCTGGGCATCTGCATCTCTTTGGCTCCGATTCGGTGATCTTTATTCCCCACGGTAATTGAGGGCAAGACAAAGTCATTTAATGCCAGACCTCTAACTCACTAGAGTCGAAGCTGGAAGGGAATCAAATCTATTAGCTTTGCATATATGAATTATTAAATGGTAAAGTTCACTTTCTATTGTTTTAGTGTGTATTTTTTATGTTTTTCCAGATTTTTAAAAAAACCCCAATGCAGCTCAGTTAATAACGGTATCACTGATGAGGATTGCGTTGTTCTGCTGCAGACGTTTTGACAGCTGCTTTTTGATTGCTGCTTCCAGTGATGAATGAAAAGACAAAGCAGGGTTAGGGCCTGTTACACCCAGCTGAGTTTTGCCTTTGTCCTCTTCCTGGAGAGCAATCTAGGACATTTCAAAGACTCCTTTTGTACCGTTGTTTTTACCCATCTCAAGACTGTTTTCCAGTTTCTTGGTATCTCCAGAGGGCCATACCAAGTTGGCCGAGGTACAAGCTATGGTGCCGCACATTCGCCCGCATGATAACTCACATTAAAACACAGACAGACGTTGCATTTCCTCCCCGAGTTCCTTTATGGTGGATTAATGATTTATTGCTCTGGCTTCTCGCTCTTCTTATCTTACTTGGAGGGGGGGCAGTTTAACAAGCATGCTCGTTTTCTACCCCGGCCTTCAGAGAGTCCTCACTCACAGAGAAATGTGCCATGGTGCCACTGCGTGTAGCACAGCTGTGACCCAGTTCAGAGACTTTTTCACCAGAACAGCCACAGCAGGGGAGCAGAGGAATCCAGAGAGCAAAAACCAAACTCGACGGGCACCCGCTCAAACCGCACGCCGCATCCAAACCTCAACCATGCTCCTCGCCACGTCGGTCTACCATGTCCACCAACTGATACACAAACCTGCTGATACGGACAAAATAACGTAAACACCTGCATGAAAAGGAACTTTGATCTGTATATAGTGTCTCTATACATTCCTTCATGCTGTGAACACATGCTGTGATACTTTCAATGTAAAAAAAAAGGAACAATCAATCATTGTTTCACCTGTTATCCAGCAGCAGGTTGCAGCTTCAAATGTACTTTCATGATCTCACCATTGTCGACTGTCTGCCCAGAATAATAAGAGTGTTTATCCAGAGTAAGATCAATGTTTGAATCCAACATTTCCATACACTGTTCACCGTTCTGGCCGACCACAGTCTCAGATAGACATTCAATGTTTATCTTTGATTTTCCAAACCTTACCTCTCTGCTATATTAAATACTTTGTCACTTTTTTTGATTAGTTTTCCAACCGATGGATTGTTTGCTCTTGCCCCAAATCAGTCGATGAGTTGGTGAGTTTCCCCTTTGGTTCCTCCAAGGTCCGTTTCAAACCTGCATTGTCTAATCCAATCAAACTGGTTAATTTCCCGCCTTTGGTACAATTCATTTGGGAAGACATGACTTCAGAAATCGTATTGGGTTGTAAACCAAAACAACTGCAATGAGACCATTTAGAGCAGCGGTGTCAAACTCATTTTAGTTCAAGGGCCACATAAAGCCCAATTTGATCTCAACTGGGCCGAACCAGTAAAACCATTGCATGACAACCAATAAATAATATATATGTATTATAACTTTACTATAATAAACCATCTGTATGTATCTGTAGTCATAAAACAGATAAAGAGATATTTCAACAATATTAAGTAAGTTTTTTTTCTGATTATTTTGCACAGAAGCTGCTGATTAACAACATTTTACACAATGTTCAATACATTTAAATATCTATTTAATATTCATTCATCATTTTTCCATTGGATTGTGTTCTGGTCAGGGTGGAAAAACCTCTGAAGCAGCAGAAAAATAGCAATTTTCATACATTGCAAAGTTATCCAGTGGGCCGGATTGGACCATTGGAGAACTGGTCTCAGCCCAGTCACAAACAACTGACTTCAATCTGACCCATCTACAAGGTGAACTCTACAAGTTTTGGCTAAATATCTCCTGTCGCCAGGTGCACTTAACATGCTGGCAGTAAACAGTTGTTAGACGCTAGCAATCAAGGTCCAACCTGGACAAGCAAATAAAGTATTTTGCCCTCCAGATATTTGTGCAAAGGACCTTCTTTCTGTGTTTATGTTCTTTCTCCTGCCCCTGCCACAAGTAACCAATTAAAGAAAAGAACATTCTTGTGTGGTGTTGGTTTGCTTGGATGTTTTTTGCTGTTTGAAAAGAAACTGAACCAAGGACAAAACAAAGTCATCCACTGATGCAGACCAGAGCAAGTAAACTTTAGATGTGAAAATGCTATAATTGGCTGTAATTGGCAAATGCTACTGATTGGCTTTCAAATTTGAAATTCACATGGGATGCAACATTGCAACTTGAGTTTGAGCAAACATTTCTAGCTTCCACCTTTATGGCACTTTTCCACTACACAGTTCCAGCACCACTCGACTCGGCTCAGTTTTTCTTGTGTTTCCACTAGGTATAGTACCCGGTACCTGCTACTTTTTTAGTACCTGCTCTGCTGAGGGAGCCGAGCCAATACTAAATGTGATGTCAACAGACTGCCGGCTACTGATTGGTCAGAAGAGTTGTCGCTGGAAGAGTCATGAGCCGTCCCACACAAGAATCAAACCCGCCATTTTTAAATACCAGCAACAGCGTTACATTTTCTTGCTCTGTGTGAGACAGAAAGCCACATACAGCAGCAAGTACAACATCGCCTCCATGTCCTCCATTGTTTATGTGTTTGTGTCGCATATAAAACGAAGTCACGGCAGTTTCGCGGAGCCGTTGCTATGACGACCCCACCCACGTTGAGTAGGTACCTTTCTGTAATGGAAAAGGTCGTTCCTGGAACCGTGACGAGTCGAGTCGAGCCGAGTGGTGCTGGAACTGTGTAGTGGAAAAGCGCCATTAGTCACATGTATCTGTAAGGATAGGCCATGGGACAAGACACAAGTAATGATATCTGAGTTTTTGCAGGTAGCGCCACCATGTGACCATTAAGAGATCAATTCATGTTGTCATTTAGGAATCCTTAACTGTGAAACAATCGTCTTTCTTGGATTCCTCTGTGAAAAATGGATCTGTCCATACAGGCCTCATCCATTTGCACCAGTTTTCACCTCATTTGGTACATAATATATCTAAACGACCAAAGAAGAATCTACCATCTACCATCATTGCCATTCTCTGATACATCATGTGCATGTCAGTTTTGATCATGCATATGTTGATGGTAACCATGGTGATAATGGCTTGCTTTAAGATTCCATACTATATTCTCAGCATGACTTTGACTTTGTGTGTATTTTGATATATTCTACAATTACAACAACACATTCAGGGGAGTGTGCAACTTTAGGGATGTGCTCTCTGACTCTGTTTGCTGCTGCAGTTTACTTTTAACGTCATGCATATGCTGACTACTTTGAGAGCAAACTTTCTCAAAGTGTGCACAGACTTTTTCCAGCCATTGTATTAAAGCTGCAATAACCTTCAGGATGTTCTCAGTGATTATGGGTGCTTTGGTGCTGCAACCAACATCATAGCCATAATCCCAAGGAAGAACACCCTCCTGGGTATTTTTGCTAGGGGCAATAACAAACTCATAATCAATATAGTTTGAGTTTACACCACTGATTTGCCTGTCAGGTGCTAATAGAAGCAAAAAAAAAAGTATGCATCTGCTTTCAGATATGGTGAGTATAACTGTGCCTCGCCTCTACTGCCAAAAGTGCCATATTTATGCAACAGGACCTTCTCATGCGCATGCCATTTATAATCCCCTTCATCACACTACATCTACTCTATGAAAAGCAACTGGAATTACATATGATTTCATTGAAAAGGCAGCAATCATCTGCAGAGTGCACTGGTGTCTCTTCAAAGGAATATAATGACACCGAAATAAACAACATGACCTTTACATGAATTTAAAAAACAGAATTTGTAAAAAAAAAAAAAAAAAAACATTTTCTTTTACTTTTCATGTCATTGTCACAGCTTGGTGTAGAAAAAAAGGGGGAAAATCTACTCATTTATAACTTCACCAACTATTTAAAGGACTGAAAGTAGATTTCATGGCAGCAGCTGATAGCTATCTTAATCCTTTAGTATCATAAGATCTAAATCAATTAGTTCTTAATGAACTGCCCTCTATTCCTTTCTGAAGCAGCGTTTTACTCTCCTGGATATTTCACTCTCTCAGTCTGTTTCTCTGTAGGCATACAGATTGTTTTCCCTTCAATTAATTTATGCTCTGCAGTATTAGAGGCTTTGAAATGGCTTTTTATTAACTGGTTTCATTCACAGCTGTGTCTATTCAACCTGCACGATCACCTTCAATCTTTATTATATATATAGACTCCATATTACAGCCTGAGTCTGAATCTGTTATCACAACATTTTACTAGCCAGGCTAATTGTGTTGTGATGCTGCAGCTTATACACTTATCTTGATACTCTAAAACATGCACATATGTTTTGCAGTCATACTGTAACTTGTGCATATTTATATTTCCTTTTTAACTCTATGTATATTTTTACTGTATACTGTGTGAGCCATGTCAAACATTCATTTCCAGTGCCACATTAAAGTGAAAACAGTCTAAACATGAGTAGAAGAGTAATATTCTTTCTTCTTTCCTGTCTATAAATCATCCTCTTGCAGCTCCATTAGGAGGTCCCAACCTTTTGGAAGTAAAAACAAAGGTAAACTTGAATATTATAACACACATTTTTCATTTACCAAGTGTTCATTAGATTGTGCAAAACTTAGTTTCTGGTTCACCTTTGGACTTCAGGGTAATTTCAAACTTTAAATTTGTTTGCTGTGGTCTGAATTTCAAAGTTTTAGTTTCTTTCCACACAGAAAATACATCACTACAAGCCAAGAACGTTCACTGTGCTCATTGGTTAGCTGTCTCTGCTAATTGTGATTTTATTTTATTTACTTAGGATCAGAGTATAATAAAACATAACCTGCATTGATGCATTGTACCAGGTTGGGGTAAAATTGCTATTTTCCGCCTGAAGAGCAATTTAGTGCAGTAGCAAAAAAGTAAAAACAAGAAGAAGGTCTTAAAGAAGGTTTTTATACTTTTCATTGAGTTGTCAAGGTTGGATCTCCAGCTTCGTAGTACAGGCCTCAGGTCAGATCTGGATTCAATCTCCGGCTAAATGCTAGCAACTGTTAATGTCGCTCATCTGCATCCTTGTATGCAACGTGCTCCTGCCTATGATATTTAGCTCAAACTGCTCAACCAGAATATGGATAGTAGTTGGGTCGGATCATACCACCATTGCATACACACAACCTTCTCCAGAATTTATTTGGGACCTGGCCTAGACCACTTCTTTGTTTTAGTCTGTGCCCAAGTATAATATAAAGTCATTTTAGCTAAAGTGAGTGACGTGGGTGAGGTGTTATGAAAACAGGAAGCCAACCTGACTCTTGGCAGGCTGGACATCAGCCTCTGTGGAGTGAGAAGAGAAAGGTGGTTGTTAGAGATAAACCATTGCATGCAAAGACCTTACAATGTCATAAAAACAGGAAATGTTTGTGTTCTGGCTGATGACGTCTGATGTGTGTATAAATATGAGATGTACGATGGACTTCTTGGGTTTCTTGCAATAAACCAATTCAATTCTACAAGTCGGAGAGAGTCAGCTATAATTGCTGTTCTCATATCTGCCCAAAGGAAGGAAGAAAATGAACTAGAGTCCAATTTAACCAAATAGAACAAGACAACATCCTTACAGTAGTTACTATGGTTGTGCATGTTAGTAGTTTTACAGTTCAACAGACCATTGAATAGAAATGTAGCATGTGTTCTAAGCCCTTTTTTGATCCTTAGCGCTGATTGAACTGATAAAACTGATCAGATCAAATCTCATCAAATAATATTATTGAGCATGAAGAGCTAAAAGACAGAGATGCTGGCTAAATCTACAAAAACCAGCAGATTTTTCCTGTTTAGACAGAAGACAGAGATTGGGGTTTTTTTGTAGTTGTTGTTGTTTTGCCTGCTGATGTTCCACCAGAGCTGTTAGCGCAGCTCAACCAAGCTGGTCAAACACAAAATAAAACGCTCCCTTGTGCTGATAGACCTGTTTATGTGATTGTCACACGTAGCCAGCCCACCTGGGAACGATGCCATCAGCGTGGGATGTCCTGGTTAGGATTCTTGTTCAATCACTGCTCTTGGCTGCCGGTCGTGTTGCCTGTGGCATTTTGATTGAATGTTTTCTATTCACACACAGAGCTCCCTTTTAATGGCCCTTTTCATGTGACAGTGATCTATATGCAGGTAATTACAATTGGCTATGATGGATAGTGCTGTCAGATTTACCATGATTATCCTGAGATTAAACATGTTTCAGAAATCCCAAATGTCAAAAACTATTACAAGGTCAGAGGAAGAGTTGGATCTCAAGTTCTTCGGATTATAATTTATTTTAAATATGACTGCAGTCCTAAGTGCTTTGAGTCTATAAACTTCTCTTTACTTTAAATTATGATGATCTAGATCACGTGATGTTTGTGAAACATGCCATGAAATCTAACTAGTGTGTACCTTTTTATAAAGCATGTGCGATTTGTTTATGATGATTGAAATCTCTTAGCTCGGCAGTCACGCTGCACGCTGAGTGTGAAAATACACTTTGAGACTCATTTGTGGTTTAGTCAGACAGGTTTCACAGGACTATGTGACTGACTGGAGCCTGCCAGAACTGCGACTGATGCTTTATAGACATGATGACAAAGCCGGTGATGTGGAGTCTTCTGTCAGTGTCTGTGGAGGAAAAGAAAAAAAAGAAGAAGAGAAAATGAAGAATGTGTTAGTGTTAACCTTTCCTGTTATGAGGTTTAATTGTCTTGTTGGCATATATTGCTGTTGTGTGTTCTTTAGTTTAAATCCAAATCTATTTTTTGACCGTCGAGAGGCATTTATCTCGACTGTCATCGTAAGTAACAATTTCTTCTTAATTGACCTTCCTTGTTAAATAAAAGGTTATGTAGCATATAAAACTCAGAAAAGTGCTCAAGGTTGTTCTCTGAAAGCTTAGCTGGGTGTCTGCCAGACAAGCAGGAGGAAGCTAAAGAGTTTCCTGAACCAAGAGGACATCCGCCAGAAAGACAAGGCCTTAAAGTCTAATTGGTCTGATTAGAGGGGACTCCTAAGCCAGCACTTCTGATTAAGTGGAGTGATGGAGGTGATAAAGGCCGACTGGCAGGTGGCGTTGGACCATTAAGTGGGCAAAATGAAGCAAAGTTCACTCCCGGCTGGATGGGGATCCTTTCTTATATTTTATCCTCCGCGAGCAGCGAGACGTGACCATATCAGTCATCATCTCCATGTATCTTCCTGCTGCAGCCATTCATAAAGTGACACATGCTCAAAGTGTGAGTAGCAAGACAGAGAAGAGGCAGGAACATTTCTCCTTCAAGAGATTCACATTTGCCCCCAACCCCCACCCCCACCTCCACCCAAATGCCTCAGCCGGCGTTTAATCGTCTCATTCTTTTTCATTTCTTTTGTGTTTTTCTGAGGATCACGTTTATGCTGCTGGACCCAAACATTTTCCCCTGCACCTTCTGCAATATGCACAATTCAATATATTTATATATAATAAGCAAATTAGATTTCACTTTCCCTCGGAGACACACCAACAAGTTAAAATTCAGTTTAAAAACAATAACCGAGGAAAGAAGAAAGCAAAAAACACCCATGTAGTGTAGTTCTGGAGGGTGTTTGCCATAACTCAGTTTAAAAGCCACAGATAAAAGTAGCTCTTTTCTCCCACTTCTGGTGTCGTATGGCTGTTTTGCAGTTTTGACAGATGTGCCCCAGCATGTTCAAAGTTCACTCCAGCAGAGTCAACAGTCTGCAGAATACATACACAACATAAAGTATTAATAATAAAAGCAGATTTACACATCATTATACGCAAGGGACACATTCCTACTCGTGCCCCGGCGCTCTACGCTTTGCAGTGTAATATGGGACACAAGTCTTGATAAGGAAATAGGTCGTTTGCACTTGTTGGTGAGGAGAAGACCTGGAAAAGAGAATATGATAACCGCAGAGAGAAAATACACTACTCCTGACACCTGACTGCATGAAACTGTCTGCATAGACAAGTGGAAACATGACATGCTTCAACAATAGATTCAATAGTGAACATCATGGAAATCTGTAGATGTGCTGTAAGCAGGGTTACTTTGGAAATGTAATAGGTAACAGATTACTAGTTACCCTACTTAAAATGTAATAAGGAATGTAATGAGTTCAATTACTTAATCAAAGTAATGTAACTTATTATATTTGATTACTTTTTGATTAATTTTTCAGCTGTTAGGGTAAGTGTTCCCATTAAGCCCTCCAAAATAAGTTCAGCTGTTCTTCATGGATACTGACATGATTTATAAGGGAGATCATTTCTTATAAAGCAACATTTATCTCTCATTTGAAAATCTATTCATTAGTTTATGTAGATTTTGGAATATAAAATAAAGATATTTTATATAAAAAGTCAAAATAAGATGGTTTATATTTCACCAAAAGTCCATTTTTTAAATTTCTGTTCATGTTTGGTTGTTAGTTTTCATGTAAAAATCCCGTTTCTGTATTTCTTTTGGGGGAGCTTTTATTTTGTTAGTTTTATTTTTCTATTGTGTGACCTTTGACATTTCTATGACGTCACTTCCTGTTGTTTCGCGCGGTACTTTTCGTCACTCGGCTGCTAGCCCCTGGAGATGAGAGGTAAGACTGTACAAGTTGTTCTTGTTTATAGTGTGTAAAAATGTAAAAAACGCTAAATATAGGTACAAATTGTACTTTGTATAGGTCACATATGTGGTATTTTATTAGCATAATGTTTGTTTTATTGTGTATGTCTATTTTTTTGTCATGTACAGCACTTCATAGTAGCAGGTTAGGTCCTGTTTTTAAGTTAGGCTACCAGAGTGGAGACCATTTCTGATGCAGTTTGTTACTTTTCTTTTTAGAGATGTGCATTTGGAGACTGGTCATGTGATGTGTTTTACACAGGTATGTGAGTTCCCCTTTTAGTTATTTTGTCATGTTAATTATAATATATAAAAAAAACTGCTACTGGCAGGTAGAAAAATATTTCTGTGATTGCAAAATTGATTGTATTTTGTTTAGTTTTATTGAGCCCAAGTTGCTGATCAGTTAACAAACTCAATGCAACACATCACAGTATGGTTAAAGCAAAACTGCCTTCAGCTGAATGTAAAAACTAAAACTCACTGTGCAGAGCCTGATGTGGTTGTAGAAGGGGAGCGGCTACGTGTTGTTTCAGATTTTAAATACCTTGGTGTGCTCATAGATAATAATCTCACTTTTAAAGAACATATTAAAAAGGTTTCCAAGTGCATTAAATTCAATTTGGCAAATTTTAGACATGTCCGCAGTTGCATGTCAGCTAAGGCTGCACTAATGTACATGCACTCAATGATCTTCTCTCACGTAACATATTGTCTGACAACCTGGTCTCAAGCCAGCAACACTGCTCTTAAACCTCTACTTTCCCTATATACTCATATATAAACTCAAAAAGTGCTGGACAGGAAATCCAACAACTATCATCATTGCCATATTTTATTGAAATACAAGTTGTTAAATAAATAAATAATAAAATAAAATAAATGTAATTTTGTGTAACTGAACATAGTAAATATTATGACACTCTCGGGTACTGGCCCTGGAGAGGAGAGAGGTGTGCAGATGTTCGGAGACTGGTCATGAGACGTTGCTGTACTGACTTTTATGTGTTTTACACAGAATAAATGCAAACCCAGCCAAGCAGACCAGCAGTTGTCAGCATCTCCTTCTTCATCATACATGAACACAACGCAGAGATTGAAGCAGACTGAGGTGTTAGGCCAGACCGGCTACAACTCCATTTAAAGCTGCAGTTGGTAAGTCTTATAAAAGTAACTTTTTGTCATGTTTGCTAAGACTGTCACTATGTAAAGACAGCATTACATGCAACTAGTAATCTGTAAAAAAAATAAAAATAAACAGGCTCATTTAGCCCCGCCTACTGCTCCTACTGCAAACTGCCAGAATTCGCCGTGACGGGAAAAAAGACCCAATCAGAGCCAGGATTGTGTCTGATGGAGTGTCTGACAGCTGTCAATCACTGCTCACACACACAGGCCCCTCCCCCTTCCTCCTCACAGGCCCCTCCCCTTCCTCACCACAGCCCCCTCCCCCTTCCTCCTCACAGGCCCCTCCCCCTTCCTCCTCAGCTCTGTCAAGCTCATATCTCTGAGTTTCTAGGTAAGGTATAGCCATGTGAAAGTCACTGTAAAGCGTTTTATATCTAGCTGTGTGGAGTGTAGTTCATGTATTACCGATCGCGTGCACGTGGTCGCTTGCATGTCAGCCTCCTCTGGGGGAGGGACTTTGGAGGCAGGGCAGGAGTGCAGCGGAGAGGGAGGGGGAGGGATCTGAAAGTTGTACTTCTTCAAATTTGATGCTAAGTCCTCTCTCTCCTCATTATTTTGCTCCACATTGTCCAGGTATAAAGGAATCACAACTTGTAACTAATTTCTTATCAAATATCACGTGATCACTCGCAGTCACTTCCTGCAAGTATGAACCAATCTCAGTGGAGAATAGGGAGTGACGACATGAAACCTCCCAACAGACGGACTTCGAATCAGCCCGTAGATATGGTACAGTGGAGACGAGGTCAACATGAGAAGTAGCAGTGGAGGCAAAAGTGTTTGGGGAGTAACTTTAGGGAGTAAAATAACAACTTCTGACCTTCTAAAAAAAAAGAATATAAATGTACAAAAAAGCTCTAACACACACATACACACACACATACACACACACACACACACGTATTGTGCCATTGCTACATAAATCAACAGCATGAAATCACCGTCATGCATAGTGTGTGCAGATTATTGGACACACTATGATACTGATAACTGATTTTGCTTACATGCCATTTTAAACCGTGTTAAATATGTCTTTTGTTTAAATGTGGATACCCTGATTTGTGGAGAAGAAGAAATAATAAAAGCTGATTCTGATTGCGTTCATTAGCAGAAGCGTTTTGCAGCAGTTTTACAGAAAGGTTTGCAATGACTGCTTAAATAAACCTCTTTACTGCAAAGTGTGTGATGTATATAATGCATTTTATAGAGAGTAGATTATGATGTGAACCAAGTAATTATAACTGTGTGTTCAGTCAGAACGTGAAGCCAATTTTTGATGCGTCGCAATTACATATAAAGTCATTGCAAAGACTGGAATAGACTCTCTGCTTTTTGAATCTACTTCACAAATATATAAAGAGAGATGGGGGGGGGGGGGGGAGAGAGAAACTGAAGGAAAGGAAAGGAAAATACCAGAAAAAGGTGGAGTCTCTGATGAGTTAGAACAGAGGTGTCAAAGTCATTTTCATTCAAGGGCCACAGACAGACCAATATGATCTCATGTGGGCCGGATTATTAAAAAGATGGAGGGAAGGAAGGAAGGAAGGAAATAAGAAGGGAAGGAAGGAAAGACAGGCAAAAGGAGGGAGGGAAGAAAGGTAGGAAGGACAGATGAATGAAAGGAAGGAAGGAAGGAAGGAAAGAAAGAAAGACAGGCAAAAGGAAGGAGGGAAGAAAAGGAGGAAGGACAGAAGGAAATAAGAAGGGAAGGAAGGAAGAAACGGAGGAAGGACAGATGGAAGGAAGAAATGGAGGAAGGAAGGAAGGAAGAAAGGGAGGAAGGACAGAAGAAAGAAAGGGAGGAAGGACAGAAAGATGGAAGGAACGGAGGAAAGACAGAAGGAAGGAACGGAGGAAGGACAGAAGGAAGAAAGGTAGGAAGGAAGGACAGAAGGAAGAAAGGGAGGAAGGAAGGAAAAGAACACAGGAAGG
Source organism: Scomber japonicus (assembly GCF_027409825.1). Lineage (NCBI taxonomy): Eukaryota > Metazoa > Chordata > Actinopteri > Scombriformes > Scombridae > Scomber > Scomber japonicus. The sequence goes on from NC_070595.1 coordinate 26,414,530, forward strand.
AAAGTGGGCTGGATTTCACCCCTCAGCGGGCCGGTTCTGGCCCTCGGGCCGCATGTTTGACACCCCTGAGTTAGAAGCTGAATTGAACACAACAACAAAGACACAGTTGGTACTTTGGGTGTCTTTGTGCAGCAAAGATGGACAAACGGTCCAACGGTCAAAGTCTCATGAATGAATGATGCCGGGCCAAAATGAGCTTTCTATCTGAACACACTATAATAATTTTTAATAGAATTTCCGTCATTATCTTTGTAAAATGTTAAATATTGATAAAGATCATCCAGTATCACTAATGCTGTTAAATAAAATACATGTTTTGGCATTGAATGGAAAAAAAAAAAGTGTTATCATTCAAGTCTGGATGAAGGACTCAGACTCAAGTTTTTATTTGAAGTTAGAGTCTGAATGCTGATTTTTTTTTTTCACTCGGGCAAAGAACTGAAATGAAATGCTCCGAGCTCATCTGTGTGAAGTCTGAGAACACTAATACTCTTTCTCCCTCTTTCCCTGCACAGCATTTCTTTAAATTCTTTGTATTGAATTGAAAAAAACTAAATAACATCCTATGATCCGAGGGAGTAGGAATGAGAATATATTCACAGACTCACAAAAACTTCCGAATTTAACTGGCAGACCACAGTGTTCATACCAGCCTATATCTAGACTCGCCCGTTATGGTGAGACAATATCACATAAACCAAGTTACACAGTTTGCTTTGACACTGCTTTGAAGCCCGAGCCCGGAAACAATATCTCTGAATGAAGTCAAAGCAATGACTCCGGCCTTTTTTAGACTCAGTACTCAGTCAGTCTAACCACGTGAAGAGGAAAGATTAAAGACTGTGTAAAGTGAATTCAGACATTTTCTTCTAAACACATTAAATAGGTCATTAATGTATTTCTAAAAAAGGTGTAAAAAGCATTTCAACCATTTAGATTTGAATTGTGGAGCTAGGCTTCACAAACTGTGTTTCAACATTTCTGTGTTCAGGATTTAGTGATTAGCATAAACCCGCCCCTGCTGCTGTAGAGGTATAAATACATTCAGCACACACTACTACTACTACAGTCTACAGTTAGCCAGTTAGCTGAGTTAGCAGCTGAGCTAGCCGCCGAGTTAGCTGTCAAACTAGCAGTCGAATAGCCGCCAAGCTAGCAGCTGAGTTGGCAGCAGAAAGCTCTCAGACGTAGCGTCCATGTTTCTGGTAGAGTTGGTGACACTTGGTAGGGGGCGGGGTTTCAGCTAACTCGGCGGGCACACCCACAGCGTTTGGTAGCAGAGAAAGAGGCTGATTTTTACACAACTTTGAAGCCTAATTTCATATATTTGGCAATTTTTTTTTAATCATTCAAATTTGGCAGGGTGGTTAACAACACACTTTTCTGTTGTATGTCAAACTCAGAACACATATTTATTCTTACTTTACACGGACTTTAAGAGATTCCTCCTCTCAAAATACACATTATTGCCTCTAGGTTATTAAAAGTAAATGTGAAATTGACATTTCAATCGCTCAGCCTTATTGCTTTCTTCAAGACACTGACAGTGAACGCTTGTATCTGATTTTCTTTAGAGCTCTGTCTCCGTTAGATGCAGAGCTCATGCTGCCAGAGCAAAGGTCAGCTATATACTCTGTGAATGTTTCTGTAGTCTGCTTTTACCCAGCGTAATTAGCTTTTCATGATAACTCATAGGATTCACACTTTATAAAGTCCCCGAGGAGATTAGAGCGACCTGCTATGAAATCCAAGAGAGAGGTTTTACCGCATGCAAACCATGCGGAAAAGTTTAACACAACATTGCAGGCTTGCAGGGGATTTTTCATTTCTTATTTTATGCTTCTGTACCACATATCCAAGTGTAAGATGATAGTATAATTTGAAATATAGCTTTTCTTTTTTTTTCTCACCGGAAAGAATGTGTTTTTATGAAAGCCTCAGCATCTATTCCATCCTTAATAAACTGCTGGTTCCTCTCAGTCTCTGCCCGGTGACAGTTTCCAAAGCTGTGACATTTATATCCAAATGGTAATTGATTCAGAGGAAGCTGTTAGTATGCAGCTACAATTTAACAACTCTCCTCTTGGGGGAGGAGGAGGGATCAAGCCCTGGAAAGGAGAGACAAGATTTTTTTTTCTTTTTTTTTTTTGGGGGTGATGTTGTTGTTGTTTTCCGTGTTTGAGGCATACCCCCCCACACCCCTTCCTCATCCTCCTCTTCCCTCGAGATGGAAGAAAAGATTGGAATGCTACAAAGGAGAGGTGGCTTGTTTTCCACGTTTTGCTTCCCGACTCGACACCACGGCTCGTGCAATGGGTAGCTGCTGAGGCTGTTATTGATTGGAAAGGCACTGACAGAATGGACTTTGTCACAGGCGGTACTCTCCACTCGGGCTGCAGGCTGTGTTTACTGGTGCGTCTTACCTGCGAAGTCGAGGCACCAACACCACTGTGGATGACAACAACAACAGCAACAACAACAACATGAGGGACCCGACAAGCTGCAGTAATCCTCCCCAGATACTGTCAGGCCTGGTGAACAGAAATAATGGCATCACATCCAGCATGCCGACTGCATGCGTGTCCTGCAAAATTGCCAGAGTTGTCACTCATCATTACCGCTCGTGAGCAGTGGGCAGAGACCGTTACAATTATGATACACTTAACGAGAACAAATGAAGCAATGATTGGCCATATAATGTGACCTCTAGCAACTGCCGATGGGAGGTTCATTGTATGACCTCGCCGAGCATTTTCCTTTAACAGCTGCTAACATGGGTAAAGCTAATCACTTACTCATGAAAGGTGCCATTAACAAAACACCAAAAAAAAGTGTGTATGTGTGTATGTGTGTGTGTGTGTGTGGGTCATTATAGCAATCTAGAGCTTGTCTTGAAAAACAAACAGTCGCCCCAGCATTCAATTTGAAGTTGGGGCTGGAGTAGAGGTGGAATTAGTTTAGCACCACAATCTCAGCTAAACAAGACAAATGCACTGTGTTCTGCAGTTAACACCCTCTAATCTAGTCTCCTGCTGATTATTAGTGTTGCACAAGTGACAAAAAGGGAGGAAATCATGAGCTCCCTCAGTTGTAAAGCCTCTGTTTCCTCTGGCTTCTTTCATTAAACTCCACTTTCTCTCTGAATCATGCAAACCAGCAGGAGAATGATGCACAATGTTGACAAATAGTTCTTCTTTTTTAAGTCTTTTTTTTTTTTTTTTTTTTTTTTTTTTTTGGATTTTTGTGTGGTTTTATGTCCATGTGTGTATTGCTCGCATGTCACAGGTAGAGCTGAAATATATCAGTGTGGTGTAATGTTCCTCTTAAAAGACTCGAGTGGTCGCTGTTAAAACTGCACTTTATTTTTCCACCGACTCTGACAGCCAGATGTCCTCTCGTTAATGTGTGTTTGTACGTCACAAAACACCTGTGATGGTGTGATGAACCCTCTCTCTCTCACACACACACACACACACACACACACACACACACACACACACACACACACACACACACACACACACACACACACACACACACACACACATATATTTACTTTGCAATCACTGATCTCCCCTGAGAAAAATCTGATCACTTCTCATTTCTGCACTGCAGTTCTTTACCTTAGCTTCACACTCCGCTTTTATACAACATCTCACGAAAAACACACAAAAAAAGTTTTAATTTCCCTCGATCCTACTTTGCATTCTTTAGAAATTCATTAAGTATTCTTTAAGGTGCGACTCATCCAGTCACTTAGGTCCAAATTAGGAGTTTGAGAGTGTTATAATCCCCTTCTATGCTTCACAGAGCAGTGAGGTGTGTCAAATAGATACAAATTATAGGAAAATACACACCAACAAGTCTCTCTGGCTGCACAGATTTGGCTTCTGAAACTTTGTTGATCCCCATGAACATCTTTAGAGCATTTTATTTAGGGTTTTATTCCTCTAATTGAGTTTGTCTTGCTCGTAACAAAACCATATGAGCCACACAGAGAACAGAGCCGTTGTCTGGAGGGACAGTCAGAAATAAAACCACTGTACTTTCATTTGAATTCACCAAATAAAGTCATAGAGCCATTTTCTGACTAGCTGCTGTATGTGACTTTCTGAAGCATCTACTACAGCACCCTTGCTATTAAAATGTGAACCCTTCATGATTTAACAAAGTTAAACTACAGCTCCTGTGATGTTTTATTAGCCTGGCAGTGCGCATCATGTGTAGCACGTCTGGGCCTGTAGTAAATAAACAAACATTTATCAGAAATAACTACAGTATGAATGGTTAATTTATGTTTATACCACATTTAACACCAGCTACATCAAGTAAACCAAGAAAACTTCAACATCAGTTTTCTTGAAAATGACATTCCCTGCAGGGCTCAAGAAGCACTCTCCATGAAAAAAGGGCAACAAATCTGAGATTTTCCTCATTTACATAATATTTGGTGAATAATTCATCAGACCATCAGGATCTCTTCCACATGGGAATAAAAGTCTCAGTGACAGGTGAGTTGGTAGGGTAGAACGAGCTCAGTCAGAGTGCACTCTGTGGCACTCTGTCATCACTGAAAATATTATCTATTAACTGCAAATGTTGTGTTCTGCCTCAAGAGAGTCTTGTAATTAATAAATAACATTTTGCAAGGAAAACTGTCACAACCTTTTTTTTTTTTATCAATCTGTTGTAACTTGGAGATATGTGTGCATATTTTATGAAATAAGCCTTCACTGACAACATTTTTTAGCTTCGATTTATGTTCCCAAATTTAATTTAGATACTGTGGAATAGGAGGAATCCATCATGTTTTTTGCCTGTTGGGATATCTCTGCAGGTGATGAGTATTTCACAGGAATTGCATCAGGAAATCCATAGAAATACTTCTATATTTTACTCATTGTCAATAAATCTCATGTGCAGAGCCAAACTAACAAGGAACTGATCAACTAACAAGTATTCTGTGTGTATCAAAGGCCTGATATACTGTGTCTTATTCCTCAATGATGTAGACCTCCGTTCTTGTCCAAAAACAGCATTAAAAGCACATCAATTAGTTTGTTTAGAAACGGCTCGAAAGACTAACAGCGATCACGTTTTCAGTCTTGAGAGAGTAGTTCTGTGTAAGGCAGACATCACTGAGCGTGTGCAGGAAATGGGGCTCCCTTTACAACCTCTTGACTTTATGCTAAAATGATTTACAGTGTATGATGTTGTACAAAGTCAGAAGAAGATGTATTCCCATGCATGCTCTGTAGCATCTGCCATACACAGAACTACTCTCCAGAGACTGAAGACATGATCGCTGTTATTAGTCTTTGGAGCTGTTTCTAAACAACTAATGTGACTAAACTCGTAATAATGAAGAAACATGTCATCCAGTACAGTGTTGTGGCTCAGTGATGTGTTTTAAATAGCTTTTAAGATCTACAGCACATCATCCATATCCTTTAAGAGAAGCATAGTGTGGACATGTGCAGAGCCAAACTAACAAGGAACTGATCAACTAATAAGTATTATGTGAGTATCAAAGGCCTGATACACTGTATCTTATTCCTCAATGATGTAGACCTCCGTTCTTGTCCAAAAACAGTATTAAAAGCACATACATTAGTTTGTTTAGAAACGTCTCCAAAGACTAACAGCGATCACGTTTTCAGTCTTGAGAGAGTAGTTCTGTGTAAGGCAGACATCACTGAACATGTGCAGAAAATGGGGCTCCCTTTACAGAGCTACACATCACAACCTCTTGACTTTACAGTGTATGATGTTGTACAAAGTCAGAAGAAGATGTATTCCCATGCATGCTCTGTAGCATCTGACATACACAGAACTACTCTCCAGAGACTGAAGACATGATCGCTGTTATTAGTCTTTGGAGCTGTTTCTAAACAAACTAACGTGACTAAACTCTTAATAATGTAGAAACATGTCATCCAGTACAGTGGTGTGGCTCAATGATATGTTTTTATTAGTTTTTGAGATCTACAGCACAGAAGAATAAAATACAACAAGAAACATCAAAGAAAATCATCATCCATATCCTTTAAGAGAAGCATAGTGTGGACTAAGGTCAACAGGATATAACCACATTTGTTCTTTGGTAAAAAACACAAACACAGTCACACCAAAATGGAGTAAGGATTCACTCTGCATGAAGTGTTGGGCTTTTGAAACATGGTGAGACTGCCTGGCTCATTAACAAAGGCGACGGAGCGGACCCTTGAACAGGGCCGGTGTCAGAGGAGAGCAATTCCCCTCTGCACGAGAACTGGGGCAGACATTTTGGTTGGTGCTCTGAGCTAAGCCAAATCAAGACCCACATACTGTAGATTCCCTGATTGAAAGACAAAATATAGACCAACTAGATACTAGAGAGAGAATGTGGGGCAAATATCTGTGATGCTAATCAACGTGACAATTACAAGGCAAGTGCTTTCAAGAGCCTTCCTCCCGCGGTGTATAGAGCTGTATTACTTTCCCAGTGTGATTGTTTTGTGCTGTTGGCGTGTAAAGCCGACTCTGAGCTCCAGATCTCTTTGTTGTCATTCATTATTTCATTCTTCTGGGGAAATATAGTCTCATTATTCTTCAGGCAATGTCGACCCTGTCGTTACCTGTCAGTGCTTTTTTTTTTTTTTTTTGCTGAGGCCAGCTTTGCGCACTTGAAGCCGTTTAACACTAATGGACAATCCCTCTTCCCTTTGTGCTCAACATGCCATCTGATGTGCCGTTTTGACTGACAGAGGAATGGAGGGCCAATTTGCAATGCTGTCTTCCAAGGCATCCGGTGTGGAAAGAAATTCATCAAAAGCTCTGTGCCCTTTTACTTGTCTGCTTGTCATATTATCTGCACAACACTGTCAGGGGCTCTGTGCAGTTGATCACACTTTATTTCAAAGACTTACATGGGTATATCACACGATTGGTGTAAAGGGTGGGTGGGCAATTAGGTCCACTTCTCCTACTTCTTCTTCTTCTTCTGCCTGGGATGTGAAATTAACAGAGTGAGATGAAATGCTTCAGACAGCTGATGAGTCATCAAGTAAAAGAATTTATGAACCAGAAATCGCCAGTGAAATTGCTTTTGAATTCATCTGTTTTGTGCTAAATGTGCAAGACACTGTCGGATAATGCACTTTAATGACCAACTCAAGAATCTATAAGCTAGCTATAAACAAAGGTACTGCAGGATACTATTTCCCAGCCTATTTTGGCTCATTAAGCTTTTGAAATTATGTAATTAAGATGCAGAATTCATAGACTCCTTTGGCAACATTTGTTAATCTCAAACTCCCAATTTTATTATACTTTAGACCTATTTTTACGGAGACCCTGAAGTACAAAACGTGAATATGTCAGGGAAGACAATAGAAAAAGTGAAAATGTGTCTTTGGCCCATCACTGTTTTCATTGTATTTATCTATTTTAAAACATTTTATTGATAGTCTGTCCATTTATCATCAACTACTTGATAGACAACTAATCATAGATCATTTAAATGCTATGTGGAGCTAAAGATAATTTTCAACAACATAATATAGTTCCCAACCAACCAGCCAACCAAGTAACCATCTAACCAAGCATACAGCCAACCAACCAACCAACCAACCAACCATCTAACCAAGCATACAGCCAACCAACCAACCATCCATGCAACCATCCAACCATCCAACTAACCGACCAACCATCCAACCAACCAACCATCCAACCATCTAACCAACCATCCATCCAACCAGCCAACCATCCAACTAACCGACCAGCCATCCAACCAACCAACCATCCAACCATCTAACCAAGCATACAGCCAACCAACCAACCATCCATCCAACCATCCAACCATCCAACTAACCGACCAACCATCCAACCAACCAACCATCCAACCATCTAACCAAGCATACAGCCAACCAACCAACCATCCATGCAACCATCCAACCATCCAACTAACCGACCAACCATCCAACCAACCAACCATCCAACCATCTAACCAAGCATACAGCCAACCAACCAACCATCCATCCAACCATCCAACTAACCAACCAACCATCCATCCAACCAACCATCCAACCATCTAACCAAGCATACAGCCAACCAACCAACCATCCATCCAACCATCCAACTAACCAACCAACCATCCAACTAACCAACCAACCATCCATCCAACCAACCATCCAACCAACTCACCGACCAACCGACCAACCATCCAACTAACTATCTAACCAACCAACCAACCAAACATCCAACCATCCAACCATCCAACCATCCAACCATCCAACCATCCAACCAACCAACTGCTGTATAAAGTCAACTCATGATCCCTCATCAAAGGTTAGATATTTAAGTGAGCATGACTGCTTCAGGCAAATACAGAGTGATTCATTTTCTTCTCTGCGACTTAACTTTCAATACTTTTTAGAAGCCTGGAGTGTTACAACCATCCAGCATTTTCCAAAAATGCCAAGATAAATGTTCTCAATAAGTCAACATAATTTCATGCTGGAGAAGAAACTTTTTTTGTTGGGTTTTTTTTTTTTTTGCTTTTCTTTCCTACCTTGTTTATCATCCTGTAACCCCTCAGATTCAATCTATGAACTTCTTTGGACTGATGCTGCAGGAGATGTATAGATACTTATACTATAAATATAATAAGAGTATAAATGCCTTGATTAATGAATCAGTCTTATTACTAGTAGTACAAGTCCTGGTATTAGTAATAATAGCAATAGTGTCAAAATGCTTATATAATCGTATATAGATGATTGACCATTATTGTCATTTTCTATTTTCTGAGCTTTTAACCAATCTCTTTCTCATTGAATGGAAGTGGCTCAGGTTTCATTATATAACCAACAGTATGTGTGAAACATTGGTCATGTAATAACTGGTGGTTTTATATACAGGGGAGATTGTAACACCCGCCTTTCCTGGAAGATGGTCTGTGGCGTTGAATGTGAATGACCCTTATTGATCTATAGTATTCGCTATATACAGTATCTATGTAGTTTATTGAAGCGACTAGAAACATCTTAACAAGCAGCAGCAGCCTGTTGGCGGGTTGGTGATAAAAGACTCATGCTGTGCAGCCAAACATTGAAACATTCACACTGTATTTTATGTCAAATACCAGTGGAGAGCCCTAAGTTTTCAAAGATACCAAATATTTCAGGCTAAATTTGTATAAAATGATGAACAAGACATTTAGAGGATTTACATTTGGTTGAATAATGCAGCCATAAAATATTTGACTCAGTATTTGAGCTGGAACATGATGATGCAGAATATAAATGATAGCCAAGACAAGTTAAATGTATTGATCATAAATTTGCCGCCTCAAATATATTTACAATATGAGACCCTTGATTTAGTAGAGGAAAAGCTCCCCTCAAAAGGAAGAAATCTCAGAAAAAGCACCAGTGAATTGATCCTACAATATTATAGATTGCAAACATGTGTATGGAACATGGATCCAGGAGGATGTGAAGCATCTTCAAGGTATGGCTTAACAGATAAGACCTGAGCCGCATGTCAAGACAAGAGTCAAAGCTCAAGGACATCATTCACAAAAGGGAAGAGATACACAATAGCATAATGCACACAATGAGAAAGAGAGAAACAAGAGGTGAGCTGAGACTCCTGGAAGACAAAGGTCCGTATCCACAAGGTCTGGAAATAAGGAGTCGACAACCAGATGCAGAAACAGAAGGAGCCATGGACGGCTAATGGCCCGAGCAACAGAGAAGCCTGAATACTGCAAAGAGAGGACGAGGAGAGAGACAGAGGAAGAGAGAGAAAGAGAGAGAGAGATGTTCATATGCTTGTGGCTGTGATACAGTCAGACAGTGTGGAATAACAACCTTAAAAGGTAGCTAAAGGCGCCTTTAAGATTGTGCAACAACTGCAATACTGTGAGTTTATCTCCTGTCACATTGTGCAAGACGCTTATAATTAGACTTGGTCACAATCTGTGTCAGAGTGTACAATATCAATTTGAGGCATGTCAAATTGTGAGATGACACGTCAGCCATCTGCAGCTCTGATGTCTGAAAACAACAAACTTCTCTTTTATTTCACCTTTATTGTATTGATTTGAGTGTGTTTTCCCATAAACTTCAATTCAAATAAACTGCTCTTATGAAACCTCACACTGCCAAGCACACTCTTTGTCATTTCATGTTGTATTCTGATTGGTTGGTTTGCAGCCACATTGTAAGAATTTGGTCCTAAATTTCTGCCAGTTTCAGATTTTAACCCTGTCTTTCGCCACCAAAGCTCCAAATCCTTTGTCATCGGAAAGGTCTGGCAGTGACATCCTAAAGCACTGTTTTGGATCGATAACCAGTGTTTCTCACGAGACAGCCTAAAACCACTCTGTGTAAAGATGCCTTAAGGTGAGGAAAAAATTACTCCATTAAGGGGTTAATTAGTGATGCTGAGATAAAGTAAAACAATTAAATCTTCTATTGATTTTTCCTTATAAAACATGGCACAGTTAATAACTTGGGAATGCAAGCTGTGGCATTTCTGTCATTTTATCACCTCTTCTGCAGATTATATATGAAATATGACACTGGGTAACTATACTGATGTCAGCTGTGGTGAGGTAATGGGAAATATTTCTAAAGAAACCCCAACAAGCCCTGCTAAGTAATAAAGGATACTTAAGATAAAGGCTGGTGATTTGTGGCTTTTAAGGATCACTGTAACAACTTTAATCTAATTAAATGTTTCAGGAGACCCCAATAAAAATAATCTCCTTGTCCCACTGGAGGCTGCGTGAAACCTCTGAGCTATAAAAGTAATAACAGCAGACCTTGGTCAAACAGCATTCACCTTGATCAAATAGCACTCGAGCCAGTTAAAACAAATATATCTTGGCAGTGGTTTTAGTCTGCATACCAGATGGATGAGCTTTGACATGTAGGATAATAACTGAGTGAATGAGGACAGTGGAGTTTAGGCAATGACAGCAAAGTATTTGAAAGTCAATTAGCTGTGGCCTCCTCTCGCTGTCACATTACCTGTCTGCAAAGTTTTAATGTGGTCATTTTCACCATCTGGTACAACCAGATTTTAACCAGATTAAAACACGATTAAGGCTCCATCGAAATGGAGATGATACTTATGCATCAATACGCGTCACTGTGTCTCACTCTCAGTATTTCTCCTTGAAATGCCTTTGATGTTGCATTATGGAATAATTCAATGAAGTCGTTGATCATGAGTGTAGGTTCAAAACAATGTTAGGTTGTTGTAGACCAAAAAGATGTGTTTAATGTTCCTCACAGAGACACTGAGTCTGCTTGAGGCCACATAAAATCACAAAACTCTCACTTTAATTGGTCAAAATCCTGAAATCAAAGACATGATTTTGAGAATAAAGTCATAATTCTGTGAGTAAAGTTGGAGATTTAAGCCAGGCTTTATAATACTACTACTAATAATAATAATAAGTCATAATTGTGAGAGTAAAGTGGATCCTGAGATTACCTTTACATGAAAGTCTCTGAGAGTAGAACAACAGCTTTCTATATAAAATTTAAATTAAAAAAAAGGACTGAAAACTTTGAAATCAAATTATGAATTTAAAAATAAATGTGTAATTCTGAATTAAGTCTGATTTCTTAGATAAAGGTTCATGGCATTAGAAACTCAGATAGTTAAAATTCATAGTATATGTCAAATTCTCTGTGATCAAAATCATAATTCTGGGAATAAAGTTGAATTTCATAGATAACAGCGTCTGAGATGAATAATATAATATAAAGGTAGTACCAAAATTAAGAATAATCTGATGATATTAAAGTACAATTTCATGAAGAAAAAGGCCAAACTCTTACTCTATGTTGAGAATAAAGTCACACTGTAGTTTTCATTGGAAGTAGAAGAAGTGCTGCATGGCTGTGATGGCTCTGGTGGTCTTTAATGGTGAAGGTACAGACATGAAACACAAGATCCAGTGCGACACATGTTGGTCTGCTTGGTTGATTATTTCACCTAAAGCTGGAGTACCTTTGTGTTTGTCTGCATGCTTGTCTGCACTACTTATAGACACATATCAAGCAAGCACTCCCTTGATCTTGGTTTTTTGTGTGAAGTCATACTGCAGTTTAACAGTCAAATGGATTCTTTAAATAAAGTCAGGGTATTTAGATAACATTTTTTTATTAAAATGAGAAAATTTGAGACTAAATCCATTT